>NC_086178.1:4617500-4932500 GCF_023053635.1 Elgaria multicarinata webbii
GATGTGGGCAGAGAAACCAATGTGTTATCTCCAGTCTGTGAGTGGAGATAACAAGGGGATTCCAGTTGGCGGCGGTTGACATGCTGGCCTTCCCCGATGGCGGAATCTGGTGCTGAGTAAAACAGGATGTTTGACTAGATCAGCCGCTGGCTGGGGTTGATGGGACTTGTAACCCATCACATCTGGAGGACACCAGCCTAGAGAGGGTTGGACTAGCTGGGCCTTGAGGAAAGCTGTTCTTATGTGCTTGGTTTCAACGGTGTTGTGCTGCTTTCAAGGGAACCTGTCGTTCACCTGCCACTGAATTTCTACTTAAAGTCTCTGCTGCTGTTCCAGCCTGCCTGAAGCTTGTGCTTAGCAGACCCTGGGCGGGATTCTCAAGGCTCCGTTCCTGGCTGCTGCTGGCTGGGATAAGCTGCGTTCCCTGCCTGGCCTGGATGCCTTAAAAAAGCAACAATTGGCCAGGGAGGAAACGGCTCGTTTATTAGCCGTGGAGATAATTGGATTCAGTTGTGTGAAGGCTGGTCTGTTCCATTGCTAATTGCTCCCTGGTGATAAGAAAGTTTGCAAGCAGCCAAGCCAAGGTGGAGTGGGCGGGCAGGCGAAGTGTTGTCCCCTTTCTCCTGATGGGGACACTGTCTTTGAACAGGACAGAAATTCGAACCTTTCCCGGTGTGGAGATATCATGACTGCTGCCTGCACCTGCTGGATTTCTGCCTGCACTGCTTAACCTACCTTAAAGGGTTGTTAAAGGCTGCAAGAGTTGGGGGAGATATTGTTGCCAGCTGGGCTGGGCTGTGTCCTCCAATAGCGTAGGACCTCCATTCCCATGGTCCTCAACTGCTGGGGAGTGATGGGACTTGTAGTCCTAAGTCTCTTGAGGGCACTGTCTAAGGGGAGCCTACAGGGTAGAAATGGAAAGTTATCAGATGTGGACCGAATTGGACCAATAGACGGTACTCACAGGAACATCGCTTGTAATTCATTCAGAAAACTGTTCGTTATAGGGCAAATTAAAAAAAGAATAAATAAATAAGCAAACAGACACGTTGAGCTGCCTTGTACGGAGTGAGATGTTTGGTCCACTTCTCCCGGTGCTATCCAGTCCACTCTGAATGGCAGCTGCCCTCCAAGGGCTGAGTTCGAGTCCTGCCAAGCTTGGCTGCCTGCACTGATCCTTCTTGCTGGACTGAATCTGTCAGCCCCATGAGCTCTAGTCCTTCCCCAGGGCAAAATTATTATTATTATTATTATTATTATTATTATTATTATTATTATTATTATTATTTTGTTACCCCGCCTCTCCCTCTGGATCGAGGCAGGGTACAACACAAATGCAAACACTATAAAATACATATAATTGATTAAAACATATTAAACTAATACATTATTGAAAGGCATCTTAAAATTCAACTGGGTATGATGGCAGTTGCAATCCAGCACATCCGGGAAAGGCTGATACAGCTTGTAATGAAATAGCCCTGCAGGTGACTTCATGGTCTCCACCAGGGTTTTCCCTTTTCACTTCCTGGCCATGGACTTCTCAAGGTGAGGTCCTGACCAGGCTAGAGAGATCCCGGCTGGTTTGCAGCGTAATCCTCCAGCCCCGCTTTCTTTCTCCGTGTCTCAATTTTGGGAGTCCATCCCTGATTAGAAACTGGCATGGTGAGGAGGGTGAGGAGGAGAAAGGGGGGCGTCTGGCAAGAACCGCTGGCTTCGGGCAAGAGGTGTTCGCGATGGATGTCGTCAGCCGTTCGGAGTGTTTTCTCACTCCTCCGCTTCCAGGAACAGGCCGTCCAAAAATGTTCCCAAGCAGCAGGGCTGGCAGCCTGGCTGAGAAGGGAGATAGGGCCAGCTGGCTGTGGGAAACGTACCCTCCCACAGGTCCTGGTTGCTCTGAGGCCTCCTCTGCTCCTGAAGGAGAAGGCAGGGTGAAGGACCGGACAGGACAGGACACCATATCCCTCTTAGCATCAATGAACATGTCCATTGCAGGCTAAGCAGTTGGGGCGGCGGCCTGGAGAGCCAGACTCGCACCCGTAACATGCTGGGGGGATGTCGTAAAAACATCAGAAGAGCCCCGCTTGATCAGACCAAGGGTCCATCTAGTCCAGCACTCTGTTCACACAGTGGCCAACCAGCCTTCAGCCATTGACCAACAAGGCAGGACATGGTGCAACAGCACCCTCCCGCCCATGTTCCCCAGCAACTACTGCCTCTGATACTGGAGGTGGCACAAAATCACCAGGGCTACTCACCATTGACAGCCTTCTCCTCCAGGAATTTGTCTAACCCTCTTTTAAAGCCATCCAAATGGGTGGCCATCACTGTTGGGCAGATGTCCGGGGCACAGAAAACCGCATGGCAAAAGGCATGAAAACGGGCACGGGAGGTGGAAATAGGGTTTGACGGCAGATGAATCCGTGTGCGAAGTCAAAAGCAAGACTGGAGCGTAAAGAGAGGCAAGCCGGAAAAGAATCATAGAATCATAGAACAGCAGAGTTGGAAGGGGCCTACAAGGCCATCGAGTCCAACCCCCTGTTCAATGCAGGAATCCACCTTAAATCATCCCTGACAGGTGGTTGTCCAGCTGCCTCTTGAAGGCCTCTAGTTTGGGAGAGCCCACAACCTCCCTAGGTCACTGGTTCCATTGTCGTACTGCTCTAACAGTCAGGAAGTTTTTTCTGATGTCCAGCTGGAATCTGGCTTCCTTTAACTTGAGCCCGTTATTCCGTGTCCTGCACTCTGGGAGGATCGAGAAGAGTTCCTGGCCCTCCTCTGTGTGACAACCTTTGAAGTATTTGAAGAGTGCTTTCATGTCTCCCCTCCATCTTCTCTTCTCCAGGCTAAACATGCCCAGTTCTTTCAGAGAAGTTGAGATATATAAACCTGAGGACTAGAAACATGAATGTCACGAAGCATGCCAGGGAGCCAGACCTATTATTCCAGGGATGGTGGTGATGACGACGACGACGATTTATATAGCACCATCAATGTCAAATCCCATATTTTTGATTCAATCTTTGTCAAATCCCACATTTTCCATCCCCATCCCCTCACCTGTCCTTTTGTGAACCGCCCAGAGAGCTTCGGCTATTGGGCGGTATAAAAATGTAATAAATAAATAAATAAATAAAAATTTATCAAGTCCTTTCAGCCTCCGTTCACCGTGACCAAGTTGTCCAGAGTTTTTGGGTCACTGAAACCTCTCTTGTCTGCTCTCTTGCAGGCTCTGCGTGACTCACCTGCATCATGGACCGTGCTGTGACACAGCCCCGCGTGGCCTCTCAATCCCCTGCCTGAGCTAGACCATAATAGTCTGAAGCCACTGGACGCTTAGATGGCTCCTCTGTGATCTCCTGTTCCAAGACCAAAAATCCCCTGGAGGGGCAAAGGGCAGGGGAAGGAGAGCCAACGGACTGGCCGCCCTCGTCCTCCACGGGCTCCTGGGGAGAAAGTGAGGATTGGGACCGGAAATAGAGACGATGACCCAAATAGCGCAGCCTCAGGTAGGTAAACACACCACTATTTAATACGCTGTGTCAAAGCTGCGGCAAGGAGCATTCCTTGTTGCAGCCTTCCTGATCCTGTGCATGTTTACTCAGAAGTAAGTCCCGCGGGAATCCCAAGGCATTGTGCACAAGACTGCCAACCTTTTGCCAGCCTCCCTCAACCTGGCGCCCTCTGGGTGTGTGGGTGTGTGCTGCACTCCAACTCCCATCATCCCTGGGCAGGTGGCTGTGGATAATGGGCTCTTAAGTCCAAAACCACACACCCCACCCAATGGTGCCAGGTTGGGAGACGTTGCCTGAGGCCATGTAGCGAGGACCGTCTCTCCTGATCAGTGGTGGGTTTCCAAAATATATAATAAAAATGGATGATCTAAAAAGTCCGGGCTTGTTGACCGTGGAAACTTTTCTTTCGGGGTTAATAACATCTTCATTTTTATAATTTATTTTAGAGGGTTCGGTGCTCACAGGCTTTCATAAGTGCTAGCTGCTATTTTATTATAAAACTTCTTAGACTTTTTTTTTTAAAAAAATGATTGATTTTTCTTGCCAGCTCTCTTTTCATATGCTAGATTCTATGCACGCGCATAATGTGCCCGTGGTTGTGGCGGAAATTCCCGTTAGCTCCATGGTGTCAGGGATGGAGCTGAGCTCTTGGTCATTTACATCTAGGAAGCGTTTGTATTCTTAAGGCCTTTGAAAACCTGAGCTATAGATGATTCTCCACGCTGTTGCCCCAACCCAGCCAGGGGTGCTACCCCAGTGGTAACAGCTACATATCCCCAGTTAAATGGCGCTGGGCATGTGCAAATAGGCTGTGTCTATACCGGTTCTCTCTTGTAACAGGGAGTTTCGTGGGGCGGTACCCATGTGCACAGCCATTAGAGCAGTGGTTCTTAACCTTTTTGGTGTCACACCTCCCTTGTGAAAAATCTTATGGCCCATGCCTCCCATGTGTTAACGGCGCAAAATTTAAGCTTAGGCAGGACGAGTTTGCATTTTTTAGTTGTCTCTGGACTAAAAAAAATGCATATTCAATGAAAGGAACACGAACACAAGCAGTGAATAGTTTTGTAGCCGACTGTGGAGGAGTCTTGTTTGTTTCTTTGTAAACCACCTCTCAGCACTTGGAAGATCCCAGCCACGCAATCCAATCAAGTTTAGGGAGAAGAGTAGGGTGACCCCATGAAAAGGAGGACTGGGCTCCTGTATCTTTGACAGTTGCATAGAAAAGGGAATTTCAGCAGGTGTCATTGGTATGCATGCAGCACCTGGTGAAATCCCCTCTTCATCACAGCAGTTAAAGCTGCAGGAGCTATACTAGAGTGACCAGATTTTAAAGAGGGCAGGGCTCCTGCAGCATTAACTGTTGTGATGAAGAGGAAATTTCACCAGGTTCTCCATATATACAAATGCCACCTGCTGAAATTCCCTTTTCTATGCAACTGTTAAAGATACAGGAGCCCGGTCCTCCTTTTCATAGGGTCACCCTATTGTAGGCCTTTTCTCCAGTGCTCCTAGGCCAGCAATTGGAGACCACATGACCTCACCCTCTCCCAACAGCATTCAGATAGAACTCTTGGGCTGCTGCATTTTCAAGGAGCGCTTTTAAAAATAAAAATAAAATTGAAAGAAGAAAGGAACAACTGCTTAAACTTCAAAAGGTGGAAACCCTGTCCCTTTCCCCAAGGAGAAATTCTCTGAAAATTTCTCCTTCCCCAAGCCTTTTTCTCCAGAGTTTTCGTTTTCTTCCTCCCCCCCCCCCCCCACGAAATGCCAAAAAATGGAACAATCAACACTTTCGGCCCAGCTCGACTTTTTGCAATAAACTGGGGGAAAAGTGACTTAGGGAATGGTATTAAAGGCAAAACTGAAGTACTTTGGCCACATAATGAGAAGACAGGACACCCTGGAGAAGAGGCTGATGCTAGGGAAAGTGGAAGGCAAAAGGAAGAGGGGCCGACCAAGGGCAAGGTGGATGGATGATATTCTGGAGGTGACAGACTTGACCTTGGGGGAGCTGGGGATGGCAACGGACGACAGAAAGCTCTGGCGTGGGCTGGTCCATGAAGTCACGAAGAGTCGGAAGCGACTGAACGGATAAACAACAAAACCAAGCAGTCACTTACCTTGAAAGATTGATTGTTCTTCACGAACGCGAACGCACGTGTAGCAGGTAACGGTAACTACGATAACGCACGTGGTGTACAAATGAGCTACGTCGTAGCTCCCAAGATTAGTAGAAAGAAATACGGTTGGGCCAAGCTGCGCTGCTACGTACTTGTAAAATAAACAATTTATAGTTGAGAGGCTACTCCCACCTCCCCTGGAGTCGGTCCAAACCTCCCCTGGGGAGGCGTACCCCACCGGTTAAGAACCCCTGCATTAGAGTAAGCCCTGCAGACCTGGGTGAGCAGCTTTTAGCGCTCCCCGTGCCCTGCAAAACATTTTATGCTGGAAGATGTTATTATTGGAACATCAGAAGAGCCCTGCTGGATCAGACCAAGGGTCCATCTAGCCCAGCATTCTGTTCACACAGTGGCTGTCGACCAGGGACCCACAAGCAGGACATGGGTGCAACAGCACCCTCCCGTCCATATTCCCCAGCAACTGATATACATAGGCATACTGATACTCCAGATAGCACATAGCCATCAGGGCTAGTAACCATGGATGATCGGCTTCTCCTCCAGGAATTTATCCCTTGCTCGGCTTCGTCCATTTTCTTCTGCTGCCCCTTACGCCTGGAACGCTCTTCCAGAACACTTGAGAACTACAAGTTCAATCGCAGCTTTTAAAGCTCAATTAAAAACTTTTCTTTTTACTAAAGCTTTTAAAACTTGATGTTGTGCGGACTCTATACTGTTAGTTTTACCCTACCCTGTGCCTGCTTACCCTACCCTGTGCCTGTTGGCATTCACTTCCCCTCCTTATTGTTTTACTATGATTTTATTAGATTGTAAGCCTATGCGGCAGGGCCTTGCTATTTACTGTTTTACTCTGTACAGCACCATGTACATTGATGGTGCTATATAAATAAATAATAATAATAATAATAATTATCCAAGCCCCTTTTAAAGCCATCAGCTAAGGATCGCGGGTCTTCTCTGAATGAATGCTTGGAGGCGGTAATGGGCTGGATGAGGATAAACAAACTGACGCTGAATCCAGACAAGACGGAGGTGCTTGCTGTCAAGGGCTCTGACCTAGGTTTGGAGGTGTGTCAGCCGGTTCTGGATGGGGCTACACTCCCCCTGAAAGACTGTGTTGGCAGTTTGGGGGTGCTCCTGGATCCGTCGCTCCAAATGACAGCCCAGATAGACGCGACGGCCAGGAGTGCCTACTATCAGCTTCGGCTGATACGCCCCTTCTTAGAGTCAGAAGACCTAAAGACGGTTGAGCACACGCTGGTAACTTCAAGGCTTGACTTCTGCAATGGGCTCTACATAGGGCTACCATTGTACCTAGTTCAGAAACTTCAACTAGTTCAAAATATGGCAGCCAGGTTGGTCACCGGTACATCTAGGGGTGAGCATATTACCCCAACATTAAAATCACTCCACTGGCTGCCAATTAGTTTCCAGGCAAAGTACAATGTGTTGGTCATTACCTTTAAAGCCCTAAATGGTTTGGGTCCATGTTACCTGCGGGATCGCCTTCTCCCATACAGTCCGCCCCGCACACTCAGGTCCTCTGGGGAGAACTTACTTCCGTCAGCTAAAACTAGGCTGACATCAGTTTCCCAGAGGACCTTTTCTTCTGTCGCCCCCAGATTGTGGAATGGCCTACCGGAGGAGATTCGTAAAATTAACACTATGTGTGATTTTAAGGCAGCTTTAAAGACTAGCCTTTTCCGGCAGGCCTATCCAGATCAATGTAAAATCAAGAATTTTTAAGATGTATTGATTCCTGTTCTAACGTTGTTCCCCGCCTTGATCCAAAGGGAGAGGCTGGTAAGAAATAAATAAATATATTATTATTATTATTATTATTATTATTATTATTATTATTATTATTATTGTTATTATTATTATCCAAATGGGTGGCCGTCACCACATCTTGTGGTAGTGAATTCCACTACGTGCTGCGTGAAGAAGGCCTTCCTTTCATCTGTCCACCCATCAGCTTCACGGGGTGACCCCTTGGGGTTCTAGTATTATGGGAGAGGGAGAAAAATGTCTCTGGACCAGAAGAAGAAGGTGGGCAGAATGCAAAAGGGACGGCAGCATGGTCAGGGGCTCTGGGGTCAGCTGCGGGCCCCCTCCTGAGGTGTGGACCTTGGCAGGTGCCCAGTCATGCCTTCCCCTGGTACCAACCTTGTGTCACCTGATCCCTGCTGAGCTATTAGCTGCAATACCACCTGCAATACCACCAATATTAGGTGCAATACCACCATCTGCAGTAGGTGGCGCTACTGCCCAAGCCAAGAGTGGACCAGAGAACTCTGTTCTGCAACATATTTTATATTGTTTCTATGATTTTTATCTCTACGCCGCGCTGAGATTCTTGTGATATAGGGCGGGATACAAATGTTTAAATAAATAAATAAAAATGTTGCCACTGTAACCAGGAAAATGGAGCCCAGGGTACCCTCCCAAAGCCCCAATTCACATCCCCTGGTTACCTTAGTGTTAGATTGTCAATCCCTCTCCAGTATCTCTTCCTGTGGAGACGGTATTGCGTGTCTATACATGGGTGTGTTTAATAAATATGTTAAATAATCCAGTGGGTTACTTAGGGTGTAATTCATCATCCTGTCTGGGGTGAGGCAGTAATTTATTTTGTTTGTTTGTTTGAAGCATTTTTAGCTAGCTTTTCAGCGGAAAAGGTTCACAAAGCTGCTTATGGATAATTTTTTTAAAAAAGGTACAACACAAAAAGAAAAGGCGACGGGGAGGGAAGAGGAAAAAAGCTAACTCTGGCACCGGTTCTTAAAGTGACAATTCTTATAATGTTCTGCTGGGTTGGAAACAGTTCAGAGAGCCTGAAGCAATGGCTGCCGTTAGGTGACAGTTAAGAGAGAGCCAAAGGCAGTTGTTCTCCTGACCGAGTTGGTCAAATAGCCCTTCTCCCTCCCTGCCACCTGATCAAAAGGCTACTGCGAGAATACCAGTATCAGAGGCAGTACGCCTGTGTGCACCAGTTGCTGGGGAACATGGGTGGGAGGGTGCTGCTGCACCGTGTCCTGCTTTGTTGGTCTCTGGTCCACAGCTGGTCGGCCCCTGTGTGAACAGGTTGCTGGACTAGATGGACCCTTGGTCTGATCCAGCTCGGCTCTTCTTATGTTCTTGCTGATTTTATTTTGATTCTCTTTGCCTTCGCATACAATATGTGGCTTGGCTCACTTGCTTGAACTGCCCGCAAGTGGGAAGGAGAGGCGTAAGGATTTCCTGGGCTGCTTCAAACTCATGTTTTTGACATGTGGATGGTATTTGAGGAGATC
The DNA here is from genome assembly GCF_023053635.1 of Elgaria multicarinata webbii. Taxonomy (NCBI): domain Eukaryota; kingdom Metazoa; phylum Chordata; class Lepidosauria; order Squamata; family Anguidae; genus Elgaria; species Elgaria multicarinata. Next base: position 4,626,453 of record NC_086178.1, read on the forward strand.
TCGAGCTATTTTGCTGCCCTGGGCAATCAGATAATTTGGCCTGGGGGAGGACTGCATTTCCTCTTTTCTTTACAAGTAAACGGACGAAGGGACTCTGAGCTCTGCGTGTCTTGAGCTACAGTGCCAAGCCGATACTGCAGGGGGAATGAAAGAGAAAATATCCTGCAGGATTGTACCCTATCTGCTGGCATTCGGTGCAAAGAATCAAAAGTCAATCAGGTCCTCTCCGCTTTGAACGGTTCAGAGTCTTATCCAGAGTTTTGTGTTGTTGTTTCTGTCCGTCATTGCATTATTTTGTTTTGTTTTTTAACTGTTGGTATTATTTTAATCGCTGTTGATATTATATTTTTAAATGGTGGTTTTATATATTGCAGCTATCTTTTAATGGATGCTATGGGGTTTTTCCGCCCCTTAATATACTGTAAGCTGCCCTGAAAAGGGTGGATAAATACGGAAAGCAAGCAAGAAAGAAAGAACGAAAGAAACGGCAGAGAATGTGCAATGTCACGGAATCATAGAATCATAGAATAGCAGAGTTGGAATGGGCCTACAAGGCCATCGAGTCCAACCCCCTGCTCAATGCAGGAATCCACCTTAAATCATCCCTGACAGATGCTTGTCCAGCTGCCTCTTGAAGGCCTCTAGTGTGGGAGAGGCCACAACCTTCCTAGGTAACTGATTCCATTGTTGTACTGCTCTAACAGTCAGGAAGTTTTTCCTGATGTCCAGCTGGAATCTGGCTTCCTTTAACTTGAGCCCATAATTCCGTGTCCTGCACTCTGGGAAGATCGAGAAGAGATCCTGGCCCTCCTCTGTGTGACAACCTTTTAAGTATTTGAAGAGTGCTTTCATGTCTCCCCTCAATTGTCTCTTCTCCAGGCTAAACATGCCCAGTTCTTTCAGTCTCTCTTCATAGGGCTTTGTTTCCAGACCCCTGATCATCCTGGTTGCCCTCCTCTGAACACGCTCCAGCTGGTCTGTGTCCTTATTAGTAGCCTCTTCTGGAAGCACCCCAGGTTTGCAATCTAAGGGTCTAATTTACACCAAGCAGGATATTCCAGTACGAAAGCGGTATATAAAAGGCAGGAACCACACTGCTGCTTTATAGCGGTATTGTAGTGCACTGACACCTGTTGGGGCCCATTGACACAGACCATATACCGCTTTCATACCACTTTCATAGTTTTATATCCTGCTTGGTGTAGACGTGTCCTGGGCCCCAACAGTTGTCAGTGCACTTCAGTACCACTATAAAGCAGTAGTGTAGATCCTGCAGTGCACTCAATACCACTATAAAGCAGTCATGTGTCTCCTGCCTTTTATATACCACTTTCATACCGCTTTCATAGTGGAATACCCTGCTGGGTGTAGAGGAGCCCTGAGACTGTTCAACTGAAGTCACACTCTTAAGAGCTGTTTCTTCCACTTATCTGATGAAATCCTCTGTAGTTCCCAACAAAGCTTAGCTCAGAAGGAGGTTTTAAATGCTCCGTATTTTCTTCCAATATGGCGGCGGGCACTAAAAAAACCCTCTTCAAGTGGTTTTCTGAAGGGGATATCCCACTACTGACACCATGTAGTATCCCTCAGGCATAGGGACCATACGGGTGAGCTTACCTGCTCAGCCTGCCGCTTGCCCCTAGACTGCCAGGCAATAACTTCAGAGCCTTTTCCTTGCTGGATTCCTTTATTATTGAAACCTCCTGGAACAGTGACACACCAAACTCCCTGCAGCAAAGGCCCACGCCACCAAGTGGGTCCAGGAGGTTGTAAATGCCTCCTTGAGAGAGGGAGTGGTGCCGGCCTCTTTAAAAGAGGCGGTAATCAGACCACTCCTAAAAAAGCCAAACCTGGACCAGGAAGATGCTAAAAACTACAGGCCGGTGGCTAATATCCCCTTCCTGGGCAAGGTGCTTGAGCGGGTGGTTGCAGGACAACTCCAGGCACTCTTGAATGAAACGGATTATCTAGATCCATTTCAATCGGGTTTCAGGCCTGGTTTTGGAATGGAAACTGCCTTGGTCGCCCTGTGGGATGACCTCTGTCGGGAGAGAGACAGGGGGAGTGTGACCCTGTTGGTTCTCCTGGACCTCTCAGCGGCCTTCAGTACCATTGACCATGGTATCCTCCTGGATAGGTTGTCTGAGCTGGGAGTGGGAGGTACTGCGTTGCAATGGTTCTGCTCCTACTTGGATGGCCGATTCCAGAAGGTGGTGCTGGGGGATTATTGCTCTGTGCAGTGGCTCCTAAGCCATGGGGTTCCGCAGGGCTCTATTTTATCCCCTATGCTGTTTAACATATACATGAAGCCGCTGGGGGAGGTTATCCGGAGATGTGGACTGAGGTGTCATCAATATGCGGATGATACCCAGCTCTACCTTTCCTTTTCATCAAACCCAGGTGAGGCAGTGGCTGTTCTGAACCAGTGCCTGGGCACGGTAATGGACTGGATGAGGGCTAACAAACTGAGACTCAATCCAGACAAGACGGAGGTACTGTTAGCGGGTGGTTCATCTGTCATGCAAGGTGATGTTTGCCCTGTCCTGGACGGGGTTGCACTCTCCCTAAAGGATCGGGTCTGTAGTTTGGGGGTGCTCTTGGATCCAGAACTGTCGCTTGAGGCACAGGTGAACTCAGTGGCAAAGAGCACCTTTTATCAGCTCAGGCTGATATACCAACTGCGCCCTTATCTGGACAGAGATAGCCTAGCTACAGTGATCCATGCTCTGATAACCTCTCGTTTGGATTACTGCAATGCGTTATACGTGGGGCTGCCTTTGAAAATGGTCCAGAAACTTCAGCTGGTACAAAACAGGGACTAACACGGTTACTAACAGGGACAGGCCGGTGAGATCATATCACACCAGTCCTTCTACAACTTCATTGGCTGCCAGTCCAGGTCCGGGCCCGATTCAAAGTGCTGGTATTAACATTCAAAGCTCTAAATGGTTTGGGGCCAGGTTATTTGAAGGAACGCCTCCTCCCGTATGTGCCTGCCTGGACCTTAAGATCATCCACAGGGGTACTTCTCCGTGAGCCCCTGCCGAAGGAAGTGAGGCAGGTGGCTACCAGGAGCAGGGCCTTCTCTGCTGTGGCACCCCAGCTGTGGAACGTGCTCCCCAGAGAGGTTCGCCTGGCGCCTACATTGTTTTCCTTTCGTTGCCACCTGAAGACCTTTTTATTTTCTCAGTATTTTAACACCTAATTTAACTTAAATTTGAACTCTGCTGTTTTAATCTTATATTTTAACCTATATCAATTTTTGCTGTGTGGTTTTATCCTGGTTGTGCTTTTTATACTGTATTTTGTATTCGTGTTTTTAAATTGTTGGTTGTTTTATTATGCTCTTCATGGTTTTAATTTTTGTGAACCGCCCAGAGAGCTTTGGCTATTGGGCGGTATAGAAATTAAATAAATAAATAAAGTGGATGAAACAGAAACCCCGCCCAGGCCTTCATTGAGGACCTGTAGACTAGCAGCTACATCCTCTAGTTCATGGGGGGGAGGGCATGGGTTTTTTTGCGGGGGGAAATGACAGATTGTATTGGTCATATGGACATGATGAATGTTCGGAGGAAAAGCAGCTTAGAAGTCTTTCTGCAGAATTAGGGGAAGTGGTTATGGGTGCAGGGTTACTGTTCCTAGAAATTGCCTTGGACCCATTCTGGCATTTTATCTCAGCAAGATGGTCAAGTCTAGACGTTTGTGGGGTTTTTACTTTATTTATTTATCTTTTAAAACGGGTGCCAGGAGAAGGCCAGGATGCAGATGAAAAGTTCTGCACTTGAAGTACAGTGGGGTACAAACAAGCAAAATAAGAGAGAGAGAGAGAGAGAGAGAGAGAGAGAGAGAGAGAGAGTCTTGAGGCACCTTGAAGACTAACACATTTTCTGTGGCATTAGCTTTTGTGGGCTCGTGGTCCTCCATCGGATGCAAGGAGTATCGTAGAGCATTTTAGGTTCGTATGCAGTAGATCTAGAGCTTTATCACAACAGCGTTATACTGTGCAATCACTGTGAATTGCATGCAAAGGACTCCGAAGTTTTCCAGCTCATAATCTGCTTTTATTGTGAAGTACTCCCAGGCATCCCACTTTAATTGTGCTATAAAGGCAAAAGACTCGCCGTATTTTGATACTAGTTTTCGAGAGTATCATCCGAGCGGCCACTGGGGCGCAGGAGCAGGATTTGAAGAAAAATTAAACAAATGCTTACATTTGCGTAAGCTTTAAAGATAAAGACCTCAAAATTGGCACAGTAATAGATATTAAGGAGAGCTTTAAGCATACCAAATTTGAATTGGATTGGGTCATCCGTTGATTTTTTAATGATTTTTTTTTTACATTTCCCCCCTTAACCCCATCTCCTGGTATGCAAAGGATCTTGGCGCCTGGTAGCAAAAAACAACAACGACGCCAACAGCTTAGCGCTGCAGGGATAATTCGAGGGAAACAGGTACGTGGGATGAAGCTAATAGGCTAGAAGGTTGAGGGGAGACATGATAGCCCTCTTCAACTACCTAAAAGGTTGTCACACAGAGGAGGGCCAGGATCTCTTCTCGATCCTCCCAGAGTGCAGGACACGGAATAACAGGCTCAAGTTAAAGGAAGCCAGATTCAAGCTGGACATCAGGAAAAACTTCCTGGCTGTTAGAGCAGTACAACAATGGAACCAGGGGCCTTAGGGAGGTAGTGGGCTCTCCCACACTAGAGGCCTTCAAGAGGCAGCTGGACAACCATCTTTCAGGGATGCTTTAGGGTGGATTCCTGCATTGAGCGGGGGGTTGGACTCGATGGCCTTGTGGGCCCCTTCCAACTCTGCTATTCTATGATCCTCCCAGAGTGCAGGACACGGAATAATGGGCTCAAGTTACAGGAAGTCAGATTCCAGATGGACATCAGGAAAAACTTCCTGACTGTTAGAGCAGTACGACAATGGAATCAGTTACCTAGGGAGGTTGTGGGCAGTTAGGCAGAAGGAAATGCAATGCAGAAAGTTCTGACAGTGACAACCAACACTGTTGTAAACAGTGGTCATTCACAGCACTGTTGCTGCTGATGACACAAACACTTTGGCGCTACGTAAAGCAGTTAACACATGGGCAAGAGTCCATGAAAGCGCGTGCCAGAATAAATGCGTCAGTCTTGAAGGTGCCGCAAAACCTTTTGTTGTTTTTGCTGCAGCAGCCTAACACAGCTACCATCCGGAAGTTGTTACAGGCATAAATGTGAGTGAAAGAATACCAGCTACTAGCGGTGACATCTTGGGGAAACTGTCGTGTCTTTTGCCAAAGTCAGAGGAGGGAGGCCTTTTCGTTCTCTTTAAACTGTCTCACTCAGTTGAGCGTGTCTCAGGATCGCACCCTGACCCCAGGGTGGAGGGGGTGTTCTTGAGAAGCGCCATTTTCGCTAGAGGACATTAGCGGATCGCCTGGACTTGTGGGACGGGAGCACTTGTAGACCTGGTGGTGAGTTCTGTAGGTGGCTCAGACTGGTCATGGACTCACCGTGGAACTCTGGGGATGGAGCTGTCTTCTTTATTCTTGACGGGCAGAAATTCAACAGGTGTGGTGCCTCCCCAGCATGGAGCTGCCATGATGGGAGAAACTTTGTCTATTGAAAGTTTTTCACGCAGCCATTAATGTCACAGAATCTGGGGAGGGGGCAGAAAGGGGGCAACCTCAGACCTTTGGTCCATTTAGCCCAATATTCTTGACACTGACTGGCAGCCATGGCTCTTAAGGGCTTCAGGCAGGTTTTTTTTACTGCCTTACCTGGGGCTGCTACCGGGGCGGGGGGGTGTCGAACCTGGGCCCTTCTGCATGCAAAGCAGAGGCACTACTACAAAGCAACATAGAATCATAGAATAGCAGAGTTGGAAGGGTCCCACAAGGCCATCTAGTCCAACCCCCTGCTCAATGCAGGAATCCACCCTACAGCATCCCTGACAGATGGTTTTCCAGCTGCCTCTTGAAGGTCTCTAGTGTGGGAGAGCCCACAACCTCCCTAGGTAACTGATTCCATTGTCGTGCTGCTCTAACAGTCAGGAAGTTTTTCCTGATGTCCAGCCGGAATCCGGCTTCCTTTAACTTGAGCCCGTTATTCCGTGTCCTGCACTCTGGGAGGATCGAGAAGAGATCCTGGCCCTCCTCTGTGTGACAACCTTTTATTCAATTCAATTAAGTGTACCTTTATTGGCATAAAACAACCACAAACCATGCAAAAACATCATGACATCCTCCAGAGACCACCTTTTAAGTATTTGAAGAGTGTTTGTACTTGAAGAGCCTCTTCTGTAGGCTCTTGAAATGGTTAGCGGGGCTTCCTCCCCATCCGTGAGATCCGGGCGATAGTCTGTCATGATCCCCTCCGAAGAACTTGACGGAGGAGGTCTTAAGTCTGCTGCGGAATTGGCTTTCGAAAGCCTGGGGTCGGCGATCCCGCTTAGAGGGTCATTCCGGCCCGTGATGCTGAGGGCAAAGGGATTGGTGCTGTGCTGGATTAACCCAGGCGGGCAGGCTAGTTTCTCAAGCGCTCTCCAGGATTTCGAAGAGCCTCTCGGGAGTGACTCTCTGTGGCTTTCTGCTGTGAGGGCACGCCTGCCTTTCCAGGGAAACCAACCCAACCAGCACAGCTCCTTGGCGAGCGGAGCATGTCACTGAAACTCTGACGCCACCCACATGCCTGCCTGCCTGCCTAACTGCCTGCCTTGCTGTTGGTAATGAGTTGAATGGTCACCTTCCTCCTCGCATGCCAGGATGGGTGAAGTCATTGTCATGTGACTGACTGGCCAATTGGGAGCGAGGCAGCCTCGCTGGGGGAGAGAGCCAGAAAGCCAGAGTGCCCAACTCCTGGCCAGATGTGTGTGTGTGTGTGTTTATGTGTGTGTGACAGGCAAGCGGCAACCTGAGCCTGGAGACATCCCTCCGGAAGAGATGCAAGAGGTGAGTACCGATGCAGAAGCCACCTTTCCATCCGGAAGCTGCCGGGTCCCTCCATCCCTCGGCGGCAGGCTGACAATGTCTAGCGTTGTCTGGACTGTGATTCCAAACCAGTCCCACTGCCTGGGGCACAGGAACTTTATTTTTTCCCCAACCCTCTGATGGGCCCCAGGCTGTTTTTGAGCTTCCTGAAACTGACGGAATGCTAGCTGAAACTGACCGCAGAGGGCAGGGGGAAGTGCTCCCTGTTTTGGGGTGCGGGGGGGGGGGGCTCGCTGAGAACAATCTGGTGGGCTTTCACGAGCGGGGCAGGGAGCGTGTGTGTGTGTGTGTGTGTGTGTGTGTTCTGTGTTGGGAGCAGTGATTTCCCAAATTGATCTGGATTATAGGTTGTGTTTCTCTTCTTTCTGTGCATGGTTGCTGTTAGTGGTGGCTTTGCGTATCCTGAATTTCTTACACAGGTGTCAGTGCAGGAAACGGCAGGTCCCCCATGGTCCTTTCGTTACACGGGACGAATGCATCTGTCATTGTACTGAGAGGTGCGCGTATGTGTTTGGGGATGGGATAGCAGCTATGCGCGTCAGCCGCGGCTTCCAACTTTGCGTCCCCCGTAAACTCGCCCTGCATCCTTTGGCCTCGGCGCCCTCTCCCCAGTCTGCAATAGGGTGATAATGATACCGGCTTACCTTACAGGAACGTTGTAGGAATTAATGAACTGCTGTCTGTGAACGTAAGACCTTGAACACTCGAAATGTCCTGTGAAACGCTAAGCAGCATTTATTACCGTGTTGTTCATAGGTTGGCGGTTGCTTCCACACAGGAAACCGCACGGACGTCTGTCACATGTGGGATTTATTGATTTATTTATTTATTTATTACATTTTTATACCGCCCAATAGCCGAACCGGATCACTGCATAACTGCCAGTTTCTCAGGGGCTGTGGATGAAAAGCCATGCCTCAGTAGACAGCCCGTTCCCACAGTGTGAATACGGACGGAAACAGCCCTCTGTGTGTTCCTCACATGTGACATTGTGGAATCCATGTATCATTTCTTACATCAGATTAATGTCAGGTAGAAAGGGATGACCGGTCCTTCAAGGTGATGGATTGCCTGAACATCACTGTTGCCATGGAGAAAGAAAGCATTCTATCTCTCAATATAGAAGATAGCGTTGGTGGTAGACGCGCAACACCCCCCCCCCCCCATGGGAATTATGAATGAAGGCAGTGCCGGCCAGTGCGACAAAACTGTGACAACGTTGTGTTGACGTGGGAAATGTAAAAGACTCTTTCGGTGTCTCCGTTCAAAATAGCCATGACAAATTCTGATTCAATAGTCTGTGCAGGAAATTGTGTGGGTTGTCATGTATATTGATTTCACACACGTGCTTCAACGTGGTACGGGCCGCTGACTCGGACAGCTTTAGAAGGGATTAGGCAATTTCATGGAGGATCACGCTCTCAGTGGCTGCTCATGATGGTGGCTGTATGTCATCTCCAGTATCATAGAATCATAGAATAGCAGAGTTGGAAGGGGTCTACAAGGCCTTGAGTCCAACCCCCTGCTCAATGCAGGAATCCACCCGAAAACATCCCTGACATATGCAGTAGGCCTATGTATACTAGTTGCTGTTGCACTCCTGTCTTTATTTATATATTTATTTATTTATTTATTGCATTTCTATCCCACCTTCTCTCCTCCAAGGAACCCAAGGTGGCATATGTAATCCTCCCCCTGCATTTTATCCTTACAACAACCCTGTGAGGTAGGTTGGGCTGAGAGTCTGTGACTGGCCCAAAGCCACCCAGTGGGTTTCCATGGCCAAATGGGGACTAGAACCCGGATCTCCTGACTCCTAGACCATCACTTTAGCCACTACATCACACTGGCCATCATGTCTTGCTTGTGACCTTCTGGTTGGCCCCTGTAGGAACAAAAGCTGGACTAGATGGACCTTTGGCCTGATCCAACATGGTTCTTTTTAGGTTCTAATGAAATCTATAATGTGCAGTTATCCTACATGGCAGACTACCATACATGGGTTGGCTAGAACTCCTGCTTAGCACATAAGAACATAAGAAGAGCCCTGATGCTGGATCAGACCAAGGGTCCATCTAATCCAGCACTCTGTTCACACAGTGGCCAACCAGCTGATGACCAGGGACCAACAAAGCAGGACATGGTGCAACAGCACCCTCCCACCCATGTTCCCCAGCAACTGGTGCACACAGGCTTACTGCCTCGAATACTGGAGATAGCACCCAACCATCAGGGCTAGTAGCCATGGATAGCCTTCTCTTCCTCCAGGAATTTATCCAACCCCCTTTTGAAGCCGTCCAGATTGGTGGCCATCACTACATCTTGTGGTAGTGAGTTCCATAGTTTAACTATGCGCTATGTGAAGAAGTACTTCCTTTTATTTGTCCTGGATCTCTCACCAATCAGTTTCATGGGATGATCTCATTGGGTTCTAGTATTTTGAGAGACGGAGAAGAATGTCTCCCTGACCACATTCTCCATACCATGCATAATTTTGTCCACCTCTATCATGTCTCCCCTCAGCCTCCTTTTTTCCAAGCTAAACAATCCCAGTTGATGTAACCTTCCCTCATAAGGGAGATGCTCCAGCCCTTTAATCCTTTCCTGCACATTTTCCAGCTCCATAATATCCTTTTTTAGGTGTGGTGACCAGAACACAGTGTTCTAAGATCCTAGGTCTGATCCCTGGCAGGAACTTCACGTAAGGCTGGAAAGACTCGTACCTTAATCCCTGGATGGCTGCTGTTGCCAGTCAGTGTTGACAGTACTGAGCTAGATGGACCTAGGGTCTGACTCCAACGTTCCTACCTGCGGGTTTCATGTGATTTTCCACATAGAAGAGCTTTCCGTGTAGGAGTTTTGCCATGCCTGAAGCTAACCTTAGATATTTGGCTATCGGATTCTTATTTTCCTGCCCTCTCGCTAGTAGCAGCAAATAGCGTCGAGCCGAGGAACGAAAATGTTCAGCACACGATTGTCAGGACGCTGGTTGAGTTGTATTACACCTTACGGATCAAGGCCACATTTCCTGCGGCAGCTCCGTTTTTTCTTAGAAGGTGTTGTTCCACCCTCGCTGTGGGGAGGTGGCTGGGATGGGATGTCCTGACATTTTATTGTGACATCAGTACAAACCTTAGGGCATGGGTTTTGTAGTCCAGTTTAACTGGGAAACATCTGTTCAGTTCCGGGATGGTGTGATTGCTGATCAGAGAAGCAGCACTGGTTGCATTTTTAAAGCTGTTTCCTGGGGATGCTCATTTTAGCAGCATTGGGAGGTGACTCACACCTCTGTGCCGAGCAAAATCCAAGATATGAGGACACAAAAGGGAGAACAGCAAAAGTCCCATCACTTACCACCGACACACAGGAAAAAACATCAGTGGCTGATCATGTTGAAGGTATCTCATGCTAAGGAGTGATGCTGGAAGAGTGTGAATGGCTGCCAGTGGCTACTAGTCATAGAATCATAGAATAGTAGACTTGGAAGGGGCCTAAAAGGTCATCGAGTCCAACCCGATGGCTCCATGTTGCCTTTAGGATCAGAAGCTGCAGTCTGGGGATACAAGCATGAGGTTGCTTGCTGTCGTGCTTAAGTCTTACTTTGGGCATCCAGTTGGCAACTGTGTGACCAGAATGCTGCACTAGAAACAGAATAGCAGAGTTGGAAGGGGCCTACAAGGCCATGGAGTCCAACCCCCTGCTCAATGCAGGAATCCACCTCAAAGCATCCCTGACAGATGCTTGTCCAGCTGCCTCTTGAAGGCCTCTAGTGTGGGAGAGCCCACAACCTCCCTCAGTAATTGGTTCCATTGTTGTACTGCTCTAACAGTCAGGAAGTTTTTCCTGATGTCCAGCTGGAATCTGGCTTCCTGTAACTTGAGGCTGTTATTCTGTGTCCTGCACTCTGGGATGATCAGGAAGAGGTCCTGGCCCTCCTCTGTGTGACAACCTTTCCAGTATTTGAAGAGTGCTATCGTGTCTCCCCTCCATCCTCTCTTCTCCAGGCTAAACGTGCCCAGTTCTTTCAGTCTCTCCTCATAGGGCTTTGTTTCCAGACCCCCTGATCATCCTCGTTGCTCTCCTCTGAACCCCCTCTAGTTTGTCTGCATCCTTCTTGAAGTGTGGAGCCCAGAACCAGATGCAGTACCTAAAGTGAGGCCTAACCATTGCCGAATAGAAGGGAACCAGTACCTCACATGATTTGGAAGCTATACTTCTATTAATGCAGCCCAAAATAGCATTTGCCTTTCTTGCAGCCATATCGCCCTGTTGGCTCATATTCAGCTTGTGATCTACAACGAAGCCAAGACTCTTGGTCTGATCCAGCAGGGCCCTTCTTACGTTCTCATGATGGACCGCTATTAACTAAACAGAAGGCCGTGGGACTTCCTCGGCTCCCTCACTCACGACGCCCCTGCCTTTAACTGAGCATTATATCCAGTTTTCTCCTCCTCTTGGTGAAACCAAGAGTCCACTTGCCACATAGCAACGGCGCTCGCTCTCCACATCCTGTGTATGCACTCTTCCCCCTCAGTAGCTCCCGCACATTCACAAGTGTTTGTGAAGGGCTCAGCTAACGGGCATGAGGGGCTCCCTGGAGCAGCCGATTCTCCTGCCTTTTCTGCTTCTAATTTATTTATTTATTTATTTTATTTCATTTAGATACCGCCCCACAGAAGCTCTCTGGGCGGTTTACAACAATTAAAAATGGTAAACATTAAAAGTATACACAATTTAAAAACCATCAAAAACATAAAAAAACAGTATAAAAACAACAATATCCGTTTAAAAACAACAATTCTGGGGTCCATTAAAAACAAACTTGATGTCGTTAAATGCTGTTAAAATGCCTGGGAGAAGAGAAAAATCTTGACCTGGCGCCGAAAAGATAACAATGTTGGCGCCAGGCGAGCCTCATCGGGGAGATCATTCCACAGTCGGGGGGCCACCACCGAGAAGGCCCTCTCCCTTGTTGCCATCCTCCGAGCTTCTCTCGGAGTAGGCACTCGGAGGACCTTAGATGTTGAGCGCAGTGTATGGGTAGGTTCATGTCGGGAGAGGCATTCCATCAGGTATTATTATTATTTATTATTATTTTATTTATATAGCACCATCAATGTACATGTTGCTGTACAGAGTAAAACAGTAAATAGCAAGACCCTGCCGCATAGGCTTACATTCTAAAAGAACTTTCAAAGATGTGGAGCCTTTAGAATTCTGACTGGAACCCGGAGCGGACTCACCGCCCCACTGACATCGCCCCACCAGCCTCCACTGGATAAACCTGCATAGAATTGTGCCGTTATTGACTATTCAAGGGCTCATCAGACTAAATCACTGTTTTGCTGTCCCAAGCCATGTAGGGCTTTATAGGTTAAAACCAGCACCTTGAATTGGGCTCAAAAACATATAGGCAGCCAATGCAAGCGGGCCAGAATCGGTGTTATATGCTCAAACCTATCAATCTGGCGGCCGCATTTTGCACAAGCTGCAGCTTCCGGACCGTCTTCAAAGGCTGCCCCATGTAGAGGGCATCGCAGTAATCTAATTTGGAAGTTACCAGAGTATGGACAACTGAAGCTAGGTTATCCCTGTCCATTTTATTCTTACCTTCTAAGAAGACGAGAACCACCTGCTAACCATTCCCTGGACGAATGAGCACGTAACTCCCCTGGAGAGCGCATTGCCTTCTTCACGCCTGCCCCTCCATCCCTGTTCACTCATATTTTGCTCTGGAAACAGAGGTGCCGGTTGTGCACGCTTGGGGGGGAACTGACCCTTGCGAAGCGAAGTTGTGGAGGGGTGGTTTCTGATGGCGCCGCATGTGCACCGAAGGGTGTTTTATTCCGCCTTCAAAAAACCTCAAATAAGCCAGAGTGGTTTTTTGCGCAAGGCTTCGTTTTCTCCCAGGAACGCACAGCGGAACTCCCTGGGAAACCATGCGCCCCCTCCTTTCTCGCCCACCCCACGGCCTTCCCGTCTCGTTGACTTTAATCACACATCTGTCTGCGTCGCGTCCCTCTGGAGCTTGGGAGACTGAACCTGGCAGCTTGCCTGGGCCTGCGTCACTTCCTCCCTCCGCCGCCTGGCGTGCTTCCTGGATTCCTGGCGTACTGGTGCGGTGACCTGTGTAGGCAGGGTAGCTCTTCACGTGTCTGGTGCCGCTGGGCTCTTCCCGCCTCGGCTGATGAGCTGAGCTCTGCAGCATGACGGAGAGGTGGAAGGGGCCGGGGTGAATGCAAACAGACACATGTGCATTCCTCTCTCTCTCTCTCTCTCTCTCTCTCTCTCTCTCTCTCTCTCTCTCTCTCTCCCCCTCATACAGCAAAGCTTTATTGACATGACCCGATAACACCAGAATAGTCCAGGAAAGACAAAGCTCCAATGAAACTTTAAGGAAGGGAAACAGAGCTGTAAGAACATACGAAGAGCCCTGATGCTGGATCAGACCAAGGGTCCATCTAGTCCAGCATTCTGTTCTCACAGTGGCCAACCAGCTGTCCACCAGGGACCCACAAAGCAGGACATGGTGCAGCAGCACCCTCCCGCCCATGTTCCCCAGCAACTGGTGCACTATCTGCTGATACTCCAGATAGCGCAGGGCCATCAGGGCTAGTAGCCAGTGATAGCCTTCTCCTCCAGGAATTTCTCCAACCCCCTTGTAAAGCCATCCAAAATGGTGGCCATCATTACATCTGGTGGTAGTGAGTTCCATAGTTTAACTTTGTGAAGAAGTCATAGAATCATAGAATAGCAGAGTTGGAAGGGGCGTACAAGGCCACCGAGTCCAACCCCCTGCCCGATGCAGGAATCCACCCTAAAGCATCCCTGACAGATGGTTGTCCAACTGTCTCTTGAAGGCCTCTAGTGTGGGAGAGCCCACCACCTCCCTAGGTAACTGGTTCCATTGTCGTACTGCTCTAACAGTCAGGAGGTTTTTCCTGATGTCCAGCTGGAATCTGTCTTCCTGTAACTTGAGCCCATTCTTCCGTGTCCTGCACTCTGGGAGGATCGAGAACAGATCCTGGCCCTCCTCTGTGTGACAACCTTTCAAGTATTTGAAGAGTGCTCTCATGTCCCCTCAATCTTCTCTTCTCCAGGCGAAACATGCCCAGTTCTTTCAGTCTCTCTTCATAGGCTTTGTTTCCAGACCCCTGATCATCCTGGTTGCCCTCCTCTGAACCTGCTCCAGCTTGTCTGCGTCCTTCTTGAATTGTGGAGCCCAGAACTGGACGCAATACTCTAGATGAGGCCTAACCAGCGCCGAATAGAGAGGAACCAGTACCTCAAGTGATTTGGAAGCTCTACTTCTATTAATGCAGCCCAAAATAGCATTTGCCTTTCTTGCAGCCCTATCGCACTGTTGGCTCATATTCAGCTTGCGATCTACAACAATTCCAAGATCCTTCTCGTTTATAGTATTGCTGAGCCAAGTGTCCCCCATCTTGTAACTGTGGATTTGGTTTCTATTCCCTAAATGTAGAACTTGGCATTTATCCCTATTAAATTTCATCCTGTTGTTTTCAGCGCAGCACTCCAGCCTATCAAGATCACTTTGAAGTTTGTTTCTGTCTCCCAGGGTATTAGCTATCCCCCCCAATTTGGTGTCATCTGCAAATTTGATCAGCGTTCCCTGCACCTCCTCGTCCAAATCATTAATAAAAATGTTGAAGAGCACTGGGCCCAGGACTGAGCCCTGCGGCACCCCACTCGTTGCCTCTTCCCAGTTTGAGAAGGTTCCATTGATAAGTACTCTTTGAGTCCGATTCTGTAGCCAGCTGTGAACCAACTGTAGCCAACTGTAGCCGGGTTCTAGTCCCCGCTCGGCTGTGGAAGCTCTCTGGATGACTTTGGGCCAGGCACAGACTCTCAGCCCAGCCCACCTCACAGGGTTGTTGTTGTTGTGAGGATAAAATGGAGAGGAGGAGGATTATGTACGGTTCCTTGGAGGAAAAAAGGTGGGAAATAAACGTAATAAATTACTAAATAAAATGTATAAATATAACTTCGTGTGCGTGCAGATTTCCTGCATAAAAGCAAGTGTCTGTGTAACACTGTTTTGGGGAAAGAAGCGCCCTAATGTTATTGGGAAACTCGCAGGGTGTGTGTGCTCGTAGGATCATACGAGTCGCCTTGTTGGACCAGACCGAAGATCCGTCTTGCCCAGCAATTCGCCTCCAGCAGCTGATATTAGTTAATGGCCAAATTGATAGCAATTGCCTCTCATCCTCATTAGTCTTCGTTAACCTAACCAGATTTCCTCTCCACTGTGCGTGGTCCTCCCTCTGCCCATATTCAGTGCTACGATGTTGAACAAATCCTACGCTTCAAATCTTGGACTAATCTCATATCTCCGGTGAAGTGGGTGAAGGGCCCTAGGGTTACTGGATTGAGGTGTGTGTTTTCATTCCCCACTGGGCTATTAACGTTTATTTATTTATTTCCATTTCTATCCTGGCCAAAGCTCTCTGGGCAGTTGAGGAAAACTGAAGGTTTCCGATATGCGGCTCTTCTTTATTTTCACCTTTGGCAGTTTCTGTCTGGTCTCTAAATGGTTGGTGTTTGGGGGGCGGTAGGGTGCATGGATTAGCCATTGATTAGGGAGATCCCCTCCCCACTTTTTTCCAAGCATGCTCAGGAGCGCCCTCTTCGCTCCCCACCCCTTCCCACCGTACATCGCGAGAAGGGCTGGACCAGGTTGGGCAAAGGGGAGAAGCCCCCTCCCCTTCTCTAGACACGTCCGTTGGATTGGCGTTGCGGGGGGGGAGGAAGGGGGGGCATGGATGCTGAGAGGGGGAGGGGTGCCTGGACCGCTCGTCCCTGTTCCAAGCTGCATTGCTGAGCATCCTCCCCCCTGTCTTTCTATGCTAGTTCTGCCACACGGGCGCCAGGGACTGGATTTTGAACCTGTGCCCTGGACCGCTTTCCGCGGTCCGCTGCCTCCTCTCCTCCTTGGTAGCCCGGGAAAAGGACGGTTTGCGGTTGCTGCCTCCCCATCTCCTCCGGCGCCTGCGTTTGGACCGCTGGGCAGGAGCTCTGCCTGTCTCTCACCTCCCTGCCTGCCTCTTTCCTAGGAAAGCTCCTCCATGCCTCCCTCCCAGCCAGGCGCACGTAGGATTAGCTCGGGGTTGTGAGCATCCCAGCATCCAAGGAGAGGCCTCCCCTCTCGCCATGGCGACGGGATGCAGGAAAGCCTGATGGCGCCGCAAGGAGTCTCCTTTCAATCACCTCGGACTGCAAGGACCCAGAAGGGGGGGGGGAGAGAGAGAGCTCCAGGAGCAACCGGGAAGGGCTGAGTCACTCCTGACGGGTGCCGGGGCAAAGATGGCCCCCTGACGCCTCTTCCAGGTGAGATCCTGTGAGACCCGAGGCCCATTTTGGGGCTGTGGCATCGTTGGGCTCTGGAATTTGGGATCCAGCCTTCCGGTTCGGCGGTCCGCCTTCTCCAAGCACCATGGGGGAGAAGTCCGATTATCAGCGTTTGGCCAGTGGGGAAGAGGAGGAGACAGAAGAGGTGGCGGGGACCCCGTCCTCCAGCTTCGCAGATTCCGTGCCTCAGGTGCCCAGGCTGGATTTGTTGGCAGTGCCCGGCCAGAGGGTCAGTATGACGTTGGCAAGGATGGGGATGCTGGAGGGAGAAGGGAGGCCATGGAGGCTCAGGCCGGAACAGTTGGGAGGGTGGATGTGAATCCACCTCCAAGAGGCACCAGCGTGTGGTGTCTTTGAGGCATCAGAGGGGTGCCCCTTAAGACGCAGGCGTCCAGACCCGGCCAACACTGGAACGATGGTGATGATCTGGAGATGTCCCGTGAGGGCTCATGCACCAAGCGGTGTTTGAAATGAGCTTTCACATTCTCCCTTGCGATCCCTCATGCCGGGGACTCCTTCCAAAAGAGCCACACGTGCCACCCAACCTCTCCCCTCTCTCTCTTTCTCGCTGCATCTTTCTTCAAAACCCATCTGTGAGTCCCTGACCCACCCCGCAACTGAAATGAAGCATGTGCAAGAGAGCCAGTGGGGTGTAGTGGCTAAAGTGTTGGAGTGGGAGTCGGGAGATCTGGGTTCTAGTCCCCACTCGGCCATGGAAACCCACTGGGTGACTTTGGGCCAGTCACAGACTCGCAGCCCAGCCCACCTCACAGGGTTGTTGTTGTGAGGATAAAATAGAGAGGAGGTGGGAGGAGGAGGAGGATTATGTATGCAGCCTTGGGTTCCTTGGAGGAAGAAAGGCGGGATATAAATGTAGTAGTAGTAGTAATAATAATAATAATAATAATAATAATAATAATAATAATAATAATAATAATTTATTACATTTCTATACCACCCAATATCCGGAGCTCTCTGGGCGGTTCACAAAAATTGCCATCCTCTTGGTCTCTGTAACCTTTCTCTTTCCTCCCGTTGATGTCATAGAATCACAGAATCATAGACTAGTAGGGTTGGAAGGGGCCTACAAGGCCATTGAGTTCAACCCCCTGCTCATTGCAGGAATCCACCCTAAAGCATCCCTGACAGCTGCCTCTTGAAGGCCTCTAGTGTGGGAGAGCTCACAACCTCCCTAGGTAACTGGTTCCATTGTCGTACTGCTCTAACACTCAGGAAGTTTTTCCTGATGTCCAGCCGGAATCTGGCTTCCTTTAACTTGAGCCCGTTATTCCGTGTCCTGCACTCTGGGAGGATCGAGAAGAGATCCTGGCCCTCCTCTGTGTGACAACCTTTCAAGTATTTGAAGAGTGCTATCATGTCTCCCCTCCATCTTCTCTTCTCCAGGCTAAACATGCCCAGTTGCTTCAGTCTCTCTTCATAGGGCTTTGTTTCCAGACCCCTGATCATCCTGGTTGTCAAAGCAATGTAAATTATTCTTCAACAAAGGAACCCCTTTTTTTACTGCAAAGCATTAACATCTATATTGATGTGTGTGTGTGTGTGTGTGTGTGTTTAGATAGATAGATAGATGGGTAAGTATAGATATACATTATATTAATATCTATGCATCTTTTCTGTAGCAGTCCTGCTGGTTCGTTTATGTTTTGTTTATGATACTTTTATGCTGCTTTTTCAAAACTACAAGCCTTCCCAGAGCAGCGCGCAAAGTTTTTAAAAACACAAATAATTCAGCAAAATGGAAACATTATAATGTCCATTCACTAATGATTGAAAAATTGTTCTGAAATGTAAAGTTGAAAAGAGCAGCAAAGAACGTGTCATAGCAACCGGTGTAACGTCACACAGCCATAAAATACTTCAAGACAAATCAGAGCAATCATAATTAAACCAACCTCATTTCATACCCAGAGGCGGATTGAAATAAAACGGTCTTCATGGCCTTCCTAAAAGAAAATAGGGAGAGGGCGGAGCTTATCGCTTGCGGGAGGAAGTGTCAAAGACAGGGGTCCACCACCATAAAGGCTCTGTAGCTCGAACAACCATTAAATAGTTCATACTGGCTGGTTTGTGAGCGGTGTAGCTCAAGACTTGGGCAGTTCATATAGGTGCAAGCAGTCCATCAAATAACCTGGTCCCAAACTGTTTAGGGCAGGGGTAGTGAACCTACCGTCCAGCAGCAAAATCCGACCCTTCTTGCATCATAATCCAGCCTGCCAGGGTTCCCCGTTGGTTTCCGTACAGTTTTTCCCCCTCATACAAGAGTGGTGTAGTGGCTAGAGTGTCAGACTGGGAGTCGGGAGATCCGGGTTCTAGTCCCCACTCGACCATGGAAACCCACTGGGTGACTTTGGGCCAGTCACAGACTCTCAGCCCAACCCACCTCGCAGGGTTGTTGTGAAAATAAAATAGAGAGGAGGATTATGCAGTTCACCTTGGGTTCCTTGGAGGAAAAACGGGGGATATAAACACAATAATAAATAAAATAAATAAAAATGCCTCTCTTGAGGTTTCGTTACTGGCAGTAAGAGCTTTAAGCTAAAATACCCTGGTGTTTTTGGCCACGCCTCTTGCCTTTGGCCACGCCTACCCCTGGAACGTGGCCCCTAAAAGCTTCTCTGAAATGGTATTGAGCTTCTGTCACCTCAGGGTGACAGAAGCTCAATACCCCCGATCAAAGGCCGGAGGGTCCAGATTTGATTGGTTTTTATTTCAATAGCGGCCTGCCTACTGCACTAGGAACGAGGCCCTCCATCAAAGGAGCATCGGTCACTTCTGAAGCCCAAACACTAAGCTCAGTCCTGCCAGTTTTTAATGTCCAGGAAGGACACGATTCTGGAGAGTAGGAGGCCGGCCGGCCTCGGACGCCAACGGCTTGTCCATATCCTCAGGTCGCCACAAGCGGAAACATGGCCAGAATAGCCCGGCCGGACAGTCTCCTAGCAGCCTCCATCTTGGCTCTACCAAACCACGGCTTGTCAAGTTGGTGCGAACGCGAGCAATTCTAGCTACAGAGTGCAAAGCAAGCTGGACGCAGCAGGCCTTTATGGGTTCTGCCACTTGAGCCCTTGAACAGGGCAGAGAAACTAATTTAGGTGGGGGCAGTGGAAGTTGGTGGCACAGATATCAGTGGAGCGGCGGATCCACCAGCCTCTGCTAGTAGAAATTTCTTCACCGCTCGAAAAAGCTCTATGCAGATGCAACAGTGGCAAAAAAGTTGAGCTGCAGGACTGACTCCTGTCACTGATTCGCTCCTTACTCCAAGAGATTTCGCAGATTTCACACGCGTTACCTTGTTGTCGTCCACGCAGCAACCCTGCGGGGTAGGCCAGTATTGTTTCCCTCTTGTTGCAGGCTGGGGTGGGAATTGGGTCTGAAAAAATGACGGCTTGCGTACGGTCACTGGGCGAGTTCAAGATGGAGGCGAGGTCTCCTGTTTTGCAACCCGGCCAGCCTGTGAGCCACTTCATTGGGCTAGCTGCTCTCACCTCCTACATAATAAGATTGCTTTTGTTCTTGTCCAGAACTGCGTTTCTAATTGGATTGTGGTCCTTAAATATTAACAAGATGCCTCGAGTGGATTGAAGATCGGAAGGGTATAGTAATTAGCGTACCTTATGCTGAACCTCAGAGTGGCGTTTCTAGCTTGTGATAAGAACGTAAGAAGAGCCCTGATGCTGGGTCAGACTAAGGGTCTATCTAGTCCAGCACTCTGTTCACACAGTGGCCAACCAGCCATCGGCCAGGAATGAACAAGCAGGACATGGTGCAACAGCACCCTCCCGCCCATGTTCCCCAGCAACTGGTGCACACAGGCTCACTGCCTCGAATACTGGAGATAGCACACAACCATCAAAGCCATTGATAGCCTTTGCCTCCAGGAATTTATCCAACCCCCTTTTAAAGTCATCCAAATTGGTGGCCATCACGACATCTTGTGGTAGTGAGTTCCAAAATTTAACCATGAGAGCACGTTTGAGTGGTGGAAGGCAGACATTCTCTACATCTAAGAGCTTAACATTCCCTCTACGAGCGCTCGCGGCTCTTGCAGTCACCGTAGGGACAGGGGTCTGATTCAACTATTTTGGCTGTAAGAGCCATCAGCTAGTGTAAATTGCATACACAGTTTTGTTAGGCAACTAGTAGTTGCCCTTTATGACCTTGCAGGTTGATGCATCAGGTATATTTGTGAATAAATAAGGTTAATGATCATTTTCTATCCCTGTATTTATATCATGTGGGAGAGAAACAAACCAGAAATATGGGAAACAACCCAGAGTTTGTTTGTTCAACTGCAAGTCAATTCATGGCTAAAGCAACAAACCATGGTTGACATAAACCATGGCGTAGCATTACGTGTGAACATAACCAATGTCAGAGAGGGGTGTGTGGAGGGCAGCGGACGTGTTTATTTATTGTTAATTTGTTGAAGGGTTGAAGCTGCATTATCTTGAATAGGACTATGAATTGGACTCAGCAATACTACAAACGAGAAGGATCTTGGAATTGTTCTAGATTGTAAGCGGAATATGAGCCAACAGTGCGATATGGCTGCAAAAAAGGCAAATGCTATTTTGGGCTGCATTAATAGAAGTATAGCTTCCAAATCACGTGAGGTACTGGTTCCTCTCTATTCGGCCCTGGTTAGGCCTCATCTAGAGTATTGCGTCCAGTTCTGGGCTCCACAATTCAAGAAGGACGCAGACAAGCTGGAGCGTGTTCAGAGGAGGGCAACCAGGATGATCAGGGGTCTGGGAACAAAGCCCTATGAAGAGAGACTGAAAGAACTGGGCATGTTTAGCCTGGAGAAGAGAAGATGGAGGGGAGACATGATAGCACTCTTCAAATACTTCAAAGGTTGTCCCACAGAGGAGGGCCAGGATCTCTTCTCGATCCTCCCAGAGTGCAGGACACGGAATAACGGGCTCAAGTTACAGGAAGTCAGATTCCGGCTGGACATCAGGAAAAACTTCCTGAGTGTTAGAGCAGTGCAACAATGGAATCAGTTAAGTAGGGAGGTGATGGGCTCTCCCACACTAGAGGCCTTCAAGAGGCAGCTGGACAACCATCTGTCAGGGATGCTGTAGGGTGGATTCCTGCATTGAGCAGGGGGTTGGACTCGATGGCCTTAGAGGCCCCTTCTAACTCTGCTATTCTATGATTCTATGATATTTATCAGTCTGGTCTAGCAGCTCACCGCATTCCTAGAATTTTACCGGGGGGCCACATGACGTTGTCTTCCATTTGTATACCTCCCGTGTCGCCTATCCGTCGTTATTTCCATCTTCTTTTCTTAGCACAGAAAATCCATTAAGGAGGAAAAGGCAGAATGGCAGCAGGATGCCTTTTGATTGCCAGTGCTGGGGGGCCCCCCTCTGTCCGCGAGCATACTTTGCTGAAAAAATATCATTTGTCTTTGAAGTGCTTCAGAGCCCTTTGTAAGACGCAGTGGGGTTCCCCCCCCCTTCTGACGCACGGCCAAGGCCACGACCCATGTGGATTTTAATCCACGTCAGTGACTGTGCGCCCAGACTCAAGGGAGGGGCAGTTTTCCCAATTTGTTTAATGTGGAATGGGAGGCTGCGGGCTCGTGTGCGTCCGTGGCTGTCTCTGTGAAGCAGTCTGGCACTGGCTGATCTGTGCGGCCTGGAGGAGCCGTATGGAGCAGGGGTGTAACCAGGGGCACGTCTACACGAAGGGTTTGCCCCGGGGTGGCGTCGCAGTAGCAGCATGTCATCTATATGGCGTCATTGCAAAGCCATCCGGGGGCAGACCCTGGAAACTCCGCTCCAAAAAAGTCGGGCACTTATCACAACTTTTTTTGGCAGCGTAGCCCATGACACTGCCTGATTGGTCACTATGGTCGTCCCGTGCCTCTGGAAAAGTTAAAAAATAAAAACTGGGGGGGGGTAGGGGAGAGAGAGGAACAGGCTGTTCCTCCCCCCTTTTTTATTTTATTATCTATATCTGCGGAGCTCCGCAGATACACATTAAAAAATTTTTAAAAATGGGGGTGGGCTCGCGTCGACTCAGCCTTCCATCCTCCTGAGGTCAGTAAAATGTGTACCCAGTTAACTGGGGGAAAAGTAATAACAGCTGGGGAAGGCAACGGCGAACCACCCCGCTATAAGGCCTGCCAAGAAAACGTCAGCGAAAGCTGGCGTCCCTCCAAGAGTCAGTAATGACTCAGTGCTTGCACGAGAGGTTCATTTCCTTCCTTTGTAACAATCACAGCATCTTAAAATTCTTAGGTTTAAAATTCATCTGGGTATGCCTGCCAGAAGACACTAGTCTTTACGGCTGTCTTAAACTCAGAGAGAGCTTTAAGCTGACGAATCTCCTCCGGCAGGCCGTTCCACAGTCTGGGGGTGGCAGAAGAGAAGGTCCTCTGGGGAACAGTTGCCAGCCTAGTTGTGGCTGACAGGAGTCAATCCGCCCCTGAGTGTGCGGGGCGGATTGTATTGCATGGGAAAAGGCGATCCCGCAGGTAATCTGGACCTACGCAGGCCTAGTGCCTCTGATACAGTAGACCGACTTTCCCATCATCCCCACCCAGCTTGGTCATTGGGCCAAATGTTTTTAAGGATGCACTGGCCATGGTGTCTTGGAGTGATGGTTCCAACCCCCTGCTCAGTGCAGAACCCACCTCAAAGCATCCCTGACAGGTGCCTGTCCAGCTGCCTCTTGAATCTGCCTCCGTCGTACACTTGACCCAGGGCTCAGAGGGTTGGTGCGGTGCACATACCTTTGGCGATCCCAGCTGACCTGCGGAAGAACGCAGAACCGAAGTGGACAGGAGGGCTGGTTAGTCCTGATTGTCCCTTCTTCTTCTTCTTTTTTTTTTTTTTTTTTTTGAAAAGTGTAAACAGATCAAGAGGGGGTGAACAGGACGGTCCAGATTCTTTCCGAGTTAATAATTGGAAGGGGAGCGAAAATGGGTCTGTTGATGCTGAGCAGGGCCACCCAGAGAGCAAGTGTGTTTAGGAGGTGCCTGAAGCAGGTAAGGTAACGCGTTGCGGAAAACGGGAGCCCCATTTTCTCTGGCGTTTCAGAGGGCCTCCTCTCTGTTCTCCAGTGCTTGTTTCCCAGGGCCCAAATCTGGTGGACGGGCGGATCTGGAGTGGAGAGCGGCTGTTCTTTCCCCGGCTCAGTTTGGTTGGTGGGCGAGCGCTCTCAGGTTGCAGACGCCGGCCGCCAAGAAGGGCAGCAGCATTGGTGACGGGGGGATCCGGGCCCCGGGGCTCAATCTGCGAGCCCTGGTGCAAGCTGCTATTCATTGCCATGGGAGAATATCCCGGTGGATTGTACCCTGGGTTAATTAGACGCAAGGAGGGTGGTGTGTTGCTTTTTTCCTGTTGCCCAAAAAACTGGAGCAAGCTGTGGTTGATGGGCACCCCTCCGCCCCCACACTCAGAATGCAGTTTGGCTCACTTGCACGAGTCACCTGGAGAGATTCCCCCCCCCTTCTATAAGTGCCTCTTTTTGGTGATGCATCTGTTTGCTGCTGCTGCTGCTGCTGTACTCTTGTGAGAGCTGATGATGAGATCTGTGGGGCTGGTATACTGGAAGGGAATCTACTGTTTAGGGGTAGTTGTGTCCCACGGCTAGATTAGGAAAACTTTGCGTAGGAAGGAGGAATCCATAAACAGGGCTGGGCGTTTATTTGGTGGCGCAGAATTCAGCACTGCGAAAGTCGCAGCGTTCACCTTTTAGAAACTGCACAGATTTCTAGTCCGTAGGGTTGCAAAGACAGGCTGAGCGTGCAGGCTGAAATCTCAGAAACAGAAGTGGTGGAAAGAGAAGATGTTCGGTGACAGATTCTTCCTCACTCTTCCCTGTTTATTTTATTTTACATATATATATTTAAGCCGCCTCTCAAAGAGGCTCACAAGATAAAAACAAAACAGTAATGAACATCAGAATGAGTAAAACATCAAAACCCTCTCAAGCCAGCTCAAGCGATTTTTTTTTTTAAAAAAATGCAGTAATAATAATAATAATAATAATAATAATATCAGAATTAATTATGAGAAGAGCCGGGAAGAATTATGCAAGGTATAAAAATGTGGGCGACTCCAGTGCCTTTCGGCCTTATCCGTGGTCACTCCCTGAGGGCCTTCGGCTGTGCCGGGACGTGCTTGGCGAATAACACGAATGCAAATCACACCGGACTCCGTTCCGCAGGCCTTGCCTTTACATCATTGGGTACAGAAGACCCTTGTTTGGTCTGAGAACCTCGGTGCGTTGGCTAACCACTTCTGCACGAGTCCAGAATCTAGCCGCCATCGTGACAAGCGTCCCGATTTCAACTTTCTTTCAGGGCAAGTTTCTAGCTCTCAGTGAGGTAACCGTGGGAAGGGATCTCTGGGCCCGTTCTCTCTCTGCATTCGCGGATGAAGAAGCCTCACTCCTCATAGCGTGTGGTTGGTTTTTTTAAAAAAAATTCCTTTTGGTAGCTTTGTCCATATTATAACGGATCTGTTAAACATTATGAAAGGAAGGGGCCGCCCTGGAAGAAAGAAACGGAGGGTCGATTGTATCATGCCACTGTTATTTTTTAAATTTGCCGAGTATGCAACTGTAGTCCCATCTGTCTCTGAGCGCTGATTAATTCCTCCCAGTGACAACACATCCATTTCTGGTGGGGAATCTTAAGTATCTCACAAGCCTGATGGTAAACAGACTTCCCTCCACCCACCCACCCACCCTGCCTCCCCTTTGGTTCCTGGTGGGAACCAGATGCTCTTAAGTTCCCTCTGCTCTGTATCGAAGGTCTTGTTGTTTTTTCCCAGGCTGCCCACAGAAGAGAGCTGTATATTTGGGGAAAATGGGAACAAATGATAGGTTGGAGCTGGGACCTGGCCTGCCCAGTCGAGCGGAAGTGATGTGGACCGTAGCTAGATGGGGCGATATCCTGGGGCGATCCAAAGGATTGTCCCTGTGCATCCACATGACGCACAGGGGATCCCGGGAGCAGGGAGGAAAGATTCCTCCCTTTCCCCGAGATCTCGCCCTACTCTTTGAGCCTGCTTTTTCCATGGTCTCGGGCTGATCCCAAAACTTTGGAACGTGTGTGCAGGCGTCGCAGTTTGTCCTGGCTCCTCGCAGTTACTCACGAGGAGCCGGGACCCACGTATCATGGGTTGGGTGGTGGAGCAGGAAAAATTATTTTAAATAAAAAAACCTGACCTTTTTGCGCACAAGCGTTCATGCGCTCTTCTCCTTTAACAAAAACAAAATGGCAGGCGTGATGTCCTCTCCCTCTGAGGGCGTCGCACACCACATGTAAACAGAGGGGGAGAACTCGCGATAAAAAATATCGTGAGGTCCTCACCCCTCCGTCGCACTAGACCTAGTAGGTCTAGCTGAGGCCTGTTAGCCAGCCTTGTTCAGAAGAACAGGTTTGGGGGCTGAGCTCTGGAAAAGCCTGGCTTACATTAAAGCCCCGCTGGAAGAATCTTTTCCTGGGGCAGAGACTGGAGAAGGGAAGTCGAGCGGCGTGAATTCTGGACAGGCCCAAAGAAGCACACGATGAACTTTTGAGCTTTGCGTCACCCACGGTGCGGTGATAGCTGCTGGCTTAGAAATTTATTTATTTCGTTTCTTTACCGCTTAATAGCCAAAGCTCTCTGGGCGGTTCACAAAAATTAAAAACACAAGGTACAGCATAAGATATCAAATATGGGAGCTTAAAACCACAGTAGAGGAGTACAACCAGAATAAAACGTAAGAACGTGAGAAGAGCCCTGATGCTGGATCAGACCAAGGGTCCATCTACTCCAGTGCTCTGTTCACAAACTGGCCAACCAGCCATCACACAGGGACCAACAAACAGGACATGGTGCAACAGCACCCTCCCGCCCATGTTCCCCAGCAAAAATACAGGTTTAAAACAGCAGAGCTAACAGACTAGGATGCTAAAATGTTAAAATACTGGGAAAATAAGATGTCTTTACCTGTTCACAGGTTTGAAATGGTGGGACTTCTGGATTAAGAGGGGCGCTGATGTCATCTACCCACCCCACCCCTCCAAGATGGATTATTTATTTATTTATTACATTTCTATACCGCCCAATAGCCGGAGCTCTCTGGGCGGTTCACAAAAATTAAAAACGTTCAAAGTATAAAACAAACAGTATAGAACCATAATATAAAATACAATTTAAAAGCTCAACCAGATAAAAACAGCAGCAATGCAAAATTACAAATTTAAAACACCAAGTTAAAATTTATTTATAGACTGTTAAAATGCTGGGAGAATAAAAAGGACTTCACCTGGCGTCTAAAGGCATATAATGTAGGTGCCAAGCGAACCTCCTTAGGGAGCTCATTCCACAACCGGGGTGCCACAGCAGAGAAGGCCCTCCTCCTGGTAGCCACCTGTTTCACTTCCTTTGGCAGGGGCTCATGGAGAAGGACCCCTGAGGATGACCTTAGGGTCCGGGCAGGTACATACGGTACATTTCCAGTATCTGTATATTGTTCTGAGCCTGTTATAAAGTATTTTGGAGTGGCTTGGTCTTAAAAGGGCAATTAAGACCCATTTGATTTACAAGAGACCTGGGCCGGATCTACACTACTGATTTAAAGCGCTTTAAAGAAGTAGTGTAGATCCAGCCCTGCTCCTGGTAGAGTTGAAGACTTCAAGAACTGGCGTGTTGAGTTTGAGAGCAAATGTTTCTCCCTGCTCCTGGAAAACCTTAGACTGGTGGTTTTATGCTGTGCTGTTTCCCTCTCTTTCCCTTTCTCGTGCAATCTCAGGTCTCTCCAGCCCCAAGTCCAACATGCTTCAGACTTCACTGCGCTTTGCCAGCTCATTTATTCTACAACTTCTCAGCTCATCCTTATAAATTGGGTATTATAGCTTGTATGGCTTTTCTTTGTTTTGTGTGTGTGTGTGAGTGTGTGTACACGCACGCACACATACACTTTGACCCTGTTCTGATGATGACACACTAAGCTGCAGTGATTAAGCCTTTTGAGCTAAACGTAGTGGGCCTGTTCAGAAGACACACTAAGCCATGGTTAGGCCACTAGAAGATTGAGGGGAGACATGACAGCACTCTTCAAGGACTTGAAAGGTGGTCACACAAAGGAGGACCAGGATCTCTTCCCGATCATCCCAGAGATCAGGACACAGAATAATGGTCTCAAGTTACAGGAAGCCAGATTCCGGCTGGACATCAGGAAAAACTTCCTGACTGTTAGAGCAGTACAACAATGGAACCAATTCCCTAGGGAGGTGGTGGGCTCTCCCACACTCGAGGCCTTCAAGAGGCAGCTGGACAACCATCTGTCAGGGATGCTTTAGGGTGGATTCCTGCATTGAGCAGGGGGTTGGACTCGATGGCCTTGTAGGCCCCTTCCAACTCTGCTATTCTATGATTCTATGAACCCTTTTGCAGTAAATGGTTAGTGAGCACGTTTAAACCATGGTTATGTAGCCAACATGGTTACATGGTTCCCATGGCATGCTAAGTCATTGTTCACATGACGTTTAGCTCAAAATGCTTAACCACTGTGGCTTTGGTGTCATAGAATCATAGAATAGCAGAGTTGGAAGGGGCCTACAAGGCCATCAAGTCCAACCCCCTGCTCAATGCAGGAATCCACCCTAAAGCATCCCTGACAGATGGTTGTCCAGCTGCCTCTTGAAGGCCTCTAGTGTGGGAGAGCCCACGACCTCCCTAACTACGGTGGCTACATAACCACGATTTAAACACGCTCACTAACAATTTGCTTCAAAAAGACTAGAGGCCTAGCCATGGCTTAGCATGTTGTCTGAACAGGCCCACTCACATTTATACAGATATAGATTAAACTTGAGGTCTGCATTTTTGGACTTTCCTTGGGGGCATGGCTATTGGACCGTCAAGAAGAGCGCATGCAATTTTTGAATTTAACCCTACACCACTAATTAGAGCAATTTGGGGCGGGCAGGCAGGCGATCGGTCTGTGAAGAGCTATTAAGAGTATTGAACCCTCATGGAGGCGGAGGGTGCAGTTCACACATTTAATAAATAAGTCAAGGTTGAGTATGCATACTGAGTTGGGCCACTGATCTATGTAGCCTAGTATTGTATGTTCTGGCTGGCAGCCTGTCTCCCTTCCAAGGATGCAGACAGATCTCTTTCGTAGCTGTGCTACCCTAAGATCCACTTGTTTAATGGGGATGCTGGGACTTGGACCTGCAAAGCCTGTGCTTTTCCCCTGAGCTCCAGACAAGTAGCAGTGGGTGTTTCTTCCTGTTTTGCTGTCCTTGTGATCCTCCCAGAAGCATCTGGCTGACCAACGTTGGAAGCAACTCGCTAGGCTAGATGGAGCTTCTTGGTCCGATCCAGCAGGGCTTCCCTTTCGTTCTCTCCTTACGCATTTGGGGTAAATCAGGGATCCCTCCTTCCCTCAAATTGGCTGGGAGGGGCAAGGGATTGCCAGCTGCTTTTGGCTTGACTTACTGTCTTGAATCACCTGGAATGCTTTGCAGGCACCTGCTGGCACCTGCTCTATTTTGGGCCATGCTGGGGTGGCGTGGCGTGGCGCTTTCTGGAAGGCAAAAGGGGCAAAACCAACAGGCTGAGCGCACACACGGCATAGTCCATGCTTTTGCGATGCTTTGGACAGGGTCCTACGCTTTTTGCAGCACACAAGCGCGGCCTCGGGAGCGTCGGAACGCTGCCAGGTGGCTCGGTAAACAGGAAGGCAGGTCAGCCCGCTTCCCTCCCCCCTCCCCCCCCCCCCCGCTTTCAGCATCTTTCTACAGAAACATTTAACTACAGATCCGGCCAGCTGTTCTCCCCGGGGACCCGCTGGAAGACAAGAAAGCAGTGTGAAGGAGCCAGGGCACCGCTCAGCGGACTGTTTTCTCCCAGCCCGTAGCGCGGACGGAAGCTGACTCCTCCCTCCCTCCCTCCCCCCGCCAGCCAGCCAGCCATCTGTCAGGTGCGCAGAACGGAGAGCGCTCTGGGAAGCGCTCTGCCCCATTCCCAGCAGGCCTGAGTGGGCTACACGGCAGGATGAGACCCTTCCCACACAGTTCCCAGCGGCCGGGCTCGAGAGAGAGGCTCCTGCGCGTCGTGAAAAGCAGACGAGGGCAGCTGGGTTGGGTCCCCCATTGACCGAGGGACAGGAAGCGGCTTCGCTTCGCTGTCCAAGGCTGTCAGGCGGCCCAGAGAGCGGTTTGGGCAAAGACCTAGCGGTACTGCCCCATTGGAACTAGGTCATTTCCCCCGCCCCCCAGATCTGACATCAGAGCTGGACCCGTGATGGGTTGGGGTTGAAGGAGATCGCTGTGATATGGTGGTTCCACTGTTACCTGCAGGGTTGCATGCAGAAATCCGGGCTGGGCAACTCCATGGACTTTGGAGCTGTGGAGCCCTGCAACGTTCCAACAGATTCCTCCCCACCCCACTGCTTTTTAACATTTATACGCAGTGTCGGCTATTGGTTTTGGAGGGCCTTTGGGCAAGACACCCCCCCATGGCCCTCCTCCCTCGGTGAGTCTACCTTCCCTTGTCACCAGCTGATCTCGGTTTTCCTCCTCCTCCTCTTTCTCATCATTGCAGCCGTCCGTTTGCTGGACAGCCCAAGAGCCCAGGAGGCAGCAGGTCATGGCATCCGCTGCTCCTTCTTCTCCCCTCCACCATTGTCTGGACCAGACTGAGTCCATAGCTAGCCGGGGCGAAATCCCAGGGCGATCCCGGGATCAGGGAGGGATGATGGCTCCCTTGTCCCGGGATCTCGCCCTACCCTTTAGGCCCAGTTTTTTTGCGGCCCGTTTTGTGTGTGTGCGTGTGGCCGGGCGTCGCAGTTTGTCCCAGCTCCTCGCGGTTACTCACGAGGAGCTGAGAGCCACGCATGGGGTGCAGAACTCCTCAGGAGCACTGCGCCCATCCGGGGTGGGGTGGGGTGGGGTGAGCAGGGAATCGTAGAATCACAGAATAGCAGAGTTGGAAGGGGCCTACAAGGCCATCGAGTCCAACCCCCTGCTCAATGCAGGAATCCACCCTAAAGCATCCCTGACAGATGGTTGTCCAGCTGCCTCTTGAAGGCCTCTAGTGTGGGAGAGCCCACAACCTCACCAGGCAACTGATTCCATTGTCGTACTGCTCTAACAGTCAGAAAGTTTTTCCTGATGTCCAGCTGGAATCTGGCTTCCTTTAACTTGAGGCTGTTATTCTGTGTCCTGCACTCTGGGAGGATCGAGAAGAGATCCTGGCCCTCCTCTGTGTGACAACCTTTGAAGTATTTGAAGAGTGCTATCATGTCTCCCCTCAATCTTCTCTTCTCCAGGCGAAACGTGCCCAGTTCTTTCAGTCTCTCTTCATAGGGCTTTGTTTCCAGACCCCTGATCATCCTGGTTGCCCTCCTCTGAACACGTTCTAGCTTGTCTGCGTCCTTCTTGAATTGTGGAGACTAGAACTGTTAAAAAAAACCAACCTTACCTTTTGCGCACAAGCGCTCGTGCACATCTTCTTTAATAAAAAAAAATGGCGGGCGCGATGCCTCTCCCTGTGAGGTCATCGCTCCGTGTGTAAACAGAGGGGGGATCTCGCAATAAAAACATTGTGAGATCTTCACCCCTCCGTCGCTCAAAAACAGGTTGGTCTAGCTAAGGCCTGAGAGGCAGGTGAATAACCAGGTTGCAATGGTGCAGGTGAGAGGCAACTCCAGAGGAGCCTTCTCGGCGGGCCCTCGGCCTGTGCGTCACCCACCACAGCCATCCCCGTCTGTACAAAGCCGCTGGGTGAGATCACCTGGGGATTTGCAGCATGGTGTCACCAACACACAGATGACACCCAGCTCTGTTTCTCTGTGTCATCTGAATTGGGGTGAGGCTGTGTTGACCCACTATCTGGCCTCGGTAATGGGATGGAGGAGGGCAGTAAGCCGGAGTTGAATCCTGACAAGACGGAGACACTGTGGGTTGGTGGTTCCCAAGTCCGGGAAGACGGTATACAACCAATTCTTGATAGGGTTGCACTCTCGTTGAAAGAAATGGTGGACCCGTTCAGAAGACACCTTAAACCATGGCTTTAACCACGGTGGTTAAGCCAGAAAGCCAGGCTGTGTTCAGAAGACACCTTAAATGGTAATGGACTGGATGAGGGCTAACAAACTGAGACTCAATCCAGACAAGACGGAGGTACTGTTAGCGGGTGGTTCATCTGTCCGGCGAGGTGATGTTTGCCCTGTCCTGGACGGGGTTGCACTCCCCCTAAAGGATCAGGTCCATAGTTTGGGGGTGCTCTTGGATCCAGAACTGTCACTTGAGGCACAGGTGAACTCAGTGGCAAAGAGCACCTTTTATCAGCTCAGGCTGATATACCAACTGCGCCCTTATCTGGACAGAGATAGCCTAGCTACAGTGATCCATGCTCTGATAACCTCTCGTTTGGATTACTGCAATGTGTTATATGTGGGGCTGCCTTTGAAAACGGTCCGGAAACTTCAACTGGTACAAAACAGGGCAGCACGGTTACTAACAGGGACTGGCTGACGAGACCACATCACGCCAGTCCTTTTACAACTTCATTGGCTGCCAGTCCAGGTCCGGGCCCGATTCAAAGTGCTGGTATTAACATTTAAAGCCCTAAACGGCTTGGGGCCAGGCTATCTGAAGGAACGCCTCCTCCCATATGTACCTGCCCGGACCCTAAGGTCATCCTCAGGGCTCCTTCTCCACGAGCCCCTGCCTAAGGAAGTGAGGCAGGTGGCTACCAGGAGCAGGGCCTTCTCTGCTGTGGCACCCCGGCTGTGGAATGAGCTCCCTAAGGAGGTTCGCTTGGCACCTACATTGTATGCTTTTAGACGCCAGGTGAAGACCTTTTTATTCTCCTACTATTTTAACAGTCTATAAATTAATTTGAACTTGGTGTTTTAAATTTGTAATTTTGCACTGCCGCTGTTTTTATCTGGTTGAGCTTTTATATTGTATTTTATATTATGGTTTTATACTGTTTGTTTTATACTTTGAATGTTTTTGATGTTTGTGAACCGCCCAGAGAGCTCCGGCTATTGGGCGGTATAGAAATGTAATAAATAAATAAATAAACAAACAAACCACGGCTTTAACGAAAGTGAATAATGCAAAAAGCCTTATTCACCATGGTTAAAGCCACGGTTTAAGGCAGCCTTCCTCAACCTGGGGCGCTCCAGATGTGTTGGACTACAACTCCCAGAATGCCCCAGCCAGCTGGCTGGGGCATTCTGGGAGGTGCAGTCCAACACATCTGGAGCGCCCCAGGTTGAGGAAGGCTGGTTTAAGGTGTTTTCTGAAGGGACCCAATGTGTGGTTTGGGGGTGTGCCTTGATCCAACATTGTCACTAAGAGGCCCAAGTAGCCTTGGTGGCTTGGAGCACCTTTTATCAGCCTCCTCTGCTTTGCCAGATGTGGCAAAGGCAAAAAAAGAAAGAAAACCTGCTGCAGCTTCTTTATGATTTACAACAAGTAAACTAACAGTTCAATTACATGTGATTTACGGTGCAATCCTATGCATGTTCAGACAGAAAAAAGTCCTACAACTCTCAGCATTCACCAGCCAGTACTTTCTTCTGTCTAAACTAGCATAGGATTGCACCCCTAGTTTGCAATCCTGTACACACTTACCCAGGATTAAGGGGCATTGAACTTGGTTGACTTACTTCAGAGTAGGATTTGCACTGTTAAGTTTTCCATGCGCGGGTTTGAAGCCAGGAGTTCGAAGCACTGTTTGGAAGTGAATAAGACGTATGTTTTTGAGTTTTGAATTGTTTTGTGGCATTTGAAACACTGGCGGTCTCACATACCAGTCTGTAAGAGTCATGCTTCCTAATGGCTGGGATGTTTTAACTTAATACATTATTTAAGCTGTTAGGTTTTTTTTAAGCCACGTACATTTGTTTTTAATTTCTCTTTTGTATGACAGGTTTTCAGTTGCCCTTGATGCAGAGACATTCTGAAAATGTGTCAGGGGCCAGGGGTGCAGCTGTCTTTTTAGACTTTGTTTTTGGCTTTTACAGCGTTTTAAGAACATAAGAAGGGCCATGCTGGAACAGACCTCTGTTCACACAGTGGCCAACCAGCCATCGACCAGAGATGAACGAGCACGACATGGTGCAACAGCACCCTCCCGCCCATGTTCCCCAGCAACTGGTGCACGCAGGCTTACTGCCTCGAATACTGGAGATAGCACACAACCATCAGGGCTAGTAGCCATGGATAGCCTTCGCCTCCAGGAATTTATCCAACCCCCCTTTAAAGCCATCCAAATTGGTGGCCATCAGTACAACTTGTGGTAGTGAATTCCATAATGTAACTATTTTTTTTGTGGCTGTTCTTGTTGGCCAGCTGGGGCTCTTTCTAGACAGGGATAGCTTGGCTATCATGATCCATAGAATCATAGAATAGTAGAGATGGAAGGGGTCTATCAGGTCATCTAGTCCAACCCCCTGCTCAGTCCAAGTTTATTTATTTATTTATTTATTTATTTATTTAAGGATTTTTATGCCACCATTCAGCCAAAAAAGGCCCTCACGGCGGCTTACAAAAGTATTTCTTGACAGTCCCTGCCCACAGGCTTACAATCTAAAAGACATGACACAAAAGGAAAGGAGATTGGGAGGGAGGAGGAGGAGGGGGGAAAGGAAAGCAAACTCAGGCACTACAATCTTAGTTGGAAAGTTCAGCAGTTACAGGTGACAGCAGGAGGGAGGGGGCTCTCAGCTGGAGCTGGACCCAGGCACGGTGGAGAGGTGCCTGGCTGCTGCTTCCTCCCTCACTGGTGGCCTCTGCAAAGACAGTTGGTAGCAGGAAGGAGGGGGCTCTCAGCTGGAGCTGGACCCAGGCACGGTGGAGAGGTGCCTGGCTGCTGCTTCCTCCCTCACTGGTGGCCTCTGCAAAGACAGTTGGTAGCAGGAAGGAGGGGGCTCTCAGCTGGAGCTGGACCCAGGCACGGTGGAGAGGTGCCTGGCTGCTGCTTCCTCCCTCACTGGTGGCCTCTGCAGAGACAGTTGGTAGCAGGAGGGAGGGGGCTCTCAGCTGGAGCTGGACCCAGGCACGGTGGAGAGGTGCCTGGCTGCTGCTTCCTCCCTCACTGGTGGCCTCTGCAGAGACAGTTGGTAGCAGGAGGGAGGGGGCTCTCAGCTGGAGCTGGACCCAGGCACGGTGGAGAGGTGCCTGGCTGCTGCTTCCTCCTTCACTGGTGGCCTCTGCATAGACAGTTGGTAGCAGGAGGGAGGGGGCTCTCAGCTGGAGCTGGACCCAGGCACGGTGGAGAGGTGCCTGGCTGCTGCTTCCTCCCTCACTGGTGGCCTCTGCAAAGACAGTTGGTAGCAGGAAGGAGGGGGCTCTCAGCTGGAGCTGGACCCAGGCACGGTGGAGAGGTGCCTGGCTGCTGCTTCCTCCCTCACTGGTGGCCTCTGCAGAGACAGTTGGTAGCAGGAGGGAGGGGGCTCTCAGCTGGAGCTGGACCCAGGCACGGTGGAGAGGTGCCTGGCTGCTGCTTCCTCCCTCACTGGTGGCCTCTGCAGAGACAGTTGGTAGCAGGAGGGAGGGGGCTCTCAGCTGGAGCTGGACCCAGGCACGGTGGAGAGGTGCCTGGCTGCTGCTTCCTCCCTCACTGGTGGCCTCTGCAAAGACAGTTGGTAGCAGGAAGGAGGGGGCTCTCAGCTGGAGCTGGACCCAGGCACGGTGGAGAGGTGCCTGGCTGCTGCTTCCTCCCTCACTGGTGGCCTCTGCAGAGACAGTTGGTAGCAGGAGGGAGGGGGCTCTCAGCTGGAGCTGGACCCAGGCACGGTGGAGAGGTGCCTGGCTGCTGCTTCCTCCCTCACTGGTGGCCTCTGCAGAGACAGTTGGTAGCAGGAGGGAGGGGGCTCTCAGCTGGAGCTGGACCCAGGCACGGTGGAGAGGTGCCTGGCTGCTGCTTCCTCCTTCACTGGTGGCCTCTGCATAGACAGTTGGTAGCAGGAGGGAGGGGGCTCTCAGCTGGAGCTGGACCCAGGCACGGTGGAGAGGTGCCTGGCTGCTGCTTCCTCCCTCACTGGTGGCCTCTGCAGAGACAGTTGGTAGCAGGAGGGAGGGGGCTCTCAGCTGGAGCTGGACCCAGGCACGGTGGAGAGGTGCCTGGCTGCTGCTTCCTCCCTCACTGGTGGCCTCTGCAGAGACAGTTGGTAGCAGGAGGGAGGGGGCTCTCAGCTGGAGCTGGACCCAGGCACGGTGGAGAGGTGCCTGGCTGCTGCTTCCTCCCTCACTGGTGGCCTCTGCAGAGACAGTTGGTAGCAGGAGGGAGGGGGCTCTCAGCTGGAGCTGGACCCAGGCACGGTGGAGAGGTGCCTGGCTGCTGCTTCCTCCCTCACTGGTGGCCTCTGCAGAGACAGTTGGTAGCAGGAGGGAGGGGGCTCTCAGCTGGAGCTGGACCCAGGCACGGTGGAGAGGTGCCTGGCTGCTGCTTCCTCCTTCACTGGTGGCCTCTGCAGAGACAGTTGGTAGCAGGAGGGAGGGGGCTCTCAGCTGGAGCTGGACCCAGGCACGGTGGAGAGGTGCCTGGCTGCTGCTTCCTCCCTCACTGGTGGCCTCTGCAAAGACAGTTGGTAGCAGGAAGGAGGGGGCTCTCAGCTGGAGCTGGACCCAGGCACGGTGGAGAGGTGCCTGGCTGCTGCTTCCTCCCTCACTGGTGGCCTCTGCAGAGACAGTTGGTAGCAGGAGGGAGGGGGCTCTCAGCTGGAGCTGGACCCAGGCACGGTGGAGAGGTGCCTGGCTGCTGCTTCCTCCTTCACTGGTGGCCTCTGCAGAGACAGTTGGTAGCAGGAAGGAGGGGGCTCTCAGCTGGAGCTGGACCCAGGCACGGTGGAGAGGTGCCTGGCTGCTGCTTCCTCCCTCACTGGTGGCCTCTGCAGAGACAGTTGGTAGCAGGAAGGAGGGGGCTCTCAGCTGGAGCTGGACCCAGGCACGGTGGAGAGGTGCCTGGCTGCTGCTTCCTCCCTCACTGGTGGCCTCTGCAGAGCAGAGAGTTGGAGAGAGTGCCTTCTCCCTTACCAACCTGGTTGGTCACTGAGGTCATTAGAAGGTGTGATCCTCGTGGTTCCACACGGCCCTGTAGCCCAACTGGAGTCCATCTAGAAAAGAACCTTCAGTGTGGTGGCCCCCTTTCTTGGAACTCCCTGCCCCTGGAGATCAGGCAGACGCCAGCACTTGTGTTGCTTCTGACGCCACCTAAAATCAGCTGTCTCTCCCAGGAAGCATTCTTTGATTGACCAGCCATGGGGGTTTTTTTTTTGGTACTCTGTTCTTAAAAACATCATCATCATCATCATCATCATCATTATTATTATTATTATTATTATTATTATTATTATTTGCATTTGTATACCGCCCCATAGACGAAGCTCTCTGGATGGTTCACACAAGATAAAAGCACTTAAAAAGCAATATGCAGAAATTAAAAACCACAAAAGCATGCCATATGCACATACATTTAAAACTTCTATAACAACTTTAAAAACGATGAGCCCCAAAACAGACCCAGTCTCATTACATATTGCTAAATGCCTGGGAGAAGAGAAACGTTTTGACCTGGTGCCGAAAAGATGACAATGTGATGTTTTGCTCTTTTCATCCTTTTATCTCTTACTGTTCGCTGCTCCAGAATCTCTTTAGATGAGAGATTTGTTGTATTTATTTACAACAAATGTTGTGAATAAATGCATAACGTGTGATAGATGGGCCGCCCTTGAAAATGCTCCAGAACCTTCAACTAGTACAGCATCTGGCTGCTAGAACTTTTATCTAGATCACAATGTTTTTACCCCCAAAAGCCAAGTCTAGGGTTGGGGGGAGCAGTTTGAACATGTGTGTATGGATGCGCTGAATAACCAGCTATGCAGGGAAGTGAGTCGGGCACCTCAGGCTGGTGGCCCACACAGAGAGCGGAAGAAGGTCACTCCCACGACACAGGCTCTGAACAACAGATCCGGCCACGGCTACTCCCTGCTCAAGCCAAGCACCACCGCTTGATACGCCTGAGGCAAGGGATAAAAACCACCTTCCTCCAAACTATGTGGAGAAAGGGGTTTAAATTGGAGAATGGATTTTAATATATATAATAATACACTGTGAGTTGTATGTGCGGAGGTGAATTATTGTCAGAGTGGGTGCTGAATGTGTAAACTTCAGAGGATAAATGCCAAACAGACACATGGGATTTTTGTGGTAGTTAAAAACAAAACAATCAAATTTTATTTTTAAAAGTTCGCAAGCTTTGTTTCAAATAAAACATTTTAAAACTTTTTTGAAACCTTTCATCCAATCCTTCTACCCATTCACATACGCGCTTTCCTTTCTCTCACACAATCACTCTTGAGCTTTCTTTATTATCGGTATTGTTTAATATACTTCAACTAGGTGCACACCACACTCCAAAGACACCACTCTCTACCCTGACCCTTAAATTTCCCAGGACTTAAGTACTCTAAGCACAGAGAGCACTAAAGACTCTATGGCCGTAGCTAGACCTAAGGTTTATCCCAGGATTGTCCTGGGGTTAAACCTGTTCATCTAAGTGCCACACAGGGCATCCAGTGCTCTGGCAGGGATGAACCCGGGATGATCCTGGGATAAACCTTAGGTCTAGCTACGGCCTAAGAGTACCTAAAAAGTCCCCCTCAATCCCCTTATATATCCCTCCTCCCCCTCCCCAGACATTCTCAC
Source organism: Elgaria multicarinata webbii (assembly GCF_023053635.1). Taxonomy (NCBI): domain Eukaryota; kingdom Metazoa; phylum Chordata; class Lepidosauria; order Squamata; family Anguidae; genus Elgaria; species Elgaria multicarinata. The sequence continues at coordinate 4,664,503 of NC_086178.1, forward strand.
TCCGCCCACTCAGGCCCACATTCTAAACTCACCACAGACTTACAAACTGCAGACATACATTTGGGAACTGACTTGTGGGGTGTAACGCCACAGTCACACACGGCCCGCAGGTTGCGCACTCCTGATCTAGATGGTGCCATGTTACACCAATTCTGAAGGCATTACATAGGCCGCTGTTTGCTCCCGAGCCCAATTCAAGTTACAGGAAGCCTGGTTCCGGCTGGACATCAGGAAAAACTTCCTGACTGTTAGAGCAGTACGACAATGGAACCAGTTACCTAGGGAGGTGGTGGCCTCTCCCACCCTAGAGGCCTTCAAGAGGTGGCTGGACAACCATCTGTCAGGGATGCTTTGAGGTGGATTCCTGCATTGAGCAAGGGGTTGGACTCGATGGCCTTAGAGGCCCCTCCCAACTTTACGATTCTATGATTCTAAGCTGCTGGTGCTGACCTTTTAAGCCCTGGTGCCGAAATGTCTGAAGAAGGGCCTCCTCCCATAGCATCCTGCCCATGCACTGAGAGGTCTTTCTCCAGCTTCCATTGTTAGGAGAGGCGCACTGTGCATGTACAACAGAGCGGGGCCTTCCCTGTGGTGGTGCCCCAACTTTAGAATGCCCTCCCAAAAGAGATCTGTCTGGCGCCCGGCACTGTACGGTTTTCAGCACCAGGTCACAACATTATTTGCCGAAGCAAGCATTTTAAATGGATTGTTGTGTCCACTGGTTAAACAATTTCATGTCTCTCAATGTTATTGTATCTATGGAAGCCAGATTCCAGCTGGACATCAGGAAAAACTTCCTGACTGTTAGAGCAGTACGACAATGGAATCAGTAACCTAGGGAGGTCGTGGGCTCTTCCACACTAGAGGCTTTCAAGAGGCAGCTGGACAACCCTCTGTCAGGGATGCTTTAGGGTGGATTCCTGCATTGAGCAGGGGGTTGGACTCGATGGCCTTGTAGGCCCCTTCCAACTCTGCTATTCTATGATTCTATGTTTTTTTCATTTTATTGTTGTTGTATTTCAGTTCTGAATTTTATGTGCATTGCCCAGGAATCCTTTTTGGACAAAAGTGCAGTTAGAAATGTGTAATTAAAGAGATCCCCCAAAGATGGTGGATTTGCCATGTGAAATGCCACATATGGGATTTAACATTCCTTATCCTCCACGCTAAACTTACGGTAGTGCGTGGACTGTGCTAGAAGTAAAAACAGCATTGAAATTTTGCACCAACGTGACTGAAATCCTACACCAAGAACAGCTGAATGCCGTTATGAGTATAAACCATGCAAATTAATTGTGCTTCTGCAAGTTTGCTTGCTGTCTACACTTTGTTCTGCTGTTGCTAATGAGACTGGGGGTGGAAAGTTATGCAGGGCGCAAAAGCCTAAATCCCTGGAAATACCGCTCCACTTTCCTTGAGCTGTCCAGAATTCATCAGTCCGCATGAAGCCTTTTTTTTTTTTTTTTTTACAAAGTAAAAGCAAATAAAAACTGAACATTTGACCAAATTCTGTGCAGAATCTGGTAATCAAGCAGAATCCGATAGTCGAGTGCAGAAAAGGGCAAACAAAATGTTCCAGGGGCTGGAGCATCTCCCCTGAGAGGGAAGGTTACAAGAGCTGGGATTGTTTAATTTGGGGGGAAAGGAGGCTGAGCGAAGACATGATAGAAAGGTTCAAAATTAGGCATGGTGTAGAGAAGGTGGATAGTGTGACATTTTTCTCCTGCTCCCGTAATTATTATTATTATTATTATTTATTTATTTATATAGCACCATCAATGTACATGGTGCTGTACAGATAACACAGTAAATAGCAAGACCCTGCCGCATAGGCTTACAATCTAATAAGTTGTAGTAAACAATAAAGAGGGAAGGAGAAAGCAAACAGGCACAGGGAAGTGTAAACAGGCACCGGGTAGGGTGAAGCTAACAGTATAGAGTCAGAACAAACTCAATATTTGAAGGCTATAGGGAAAAGAAAAGTTTTTAGCTGAGTTTTAAAAGCAGTGATTGAGTTTGTAGTTCTCAAGTGTTCTGGAAGAGCGTTCCAGGCGTAAGGGGCGGCAGAAGAAAAAGGACGAAGACGAGTAAGGGAAGTGGAGGTCCTTGGGCAGGCGAGAAGCATGGCATCAGAGGAGTGGAGAGCACAAGCGGGGCGATAGTGTGAGATGAGAGAGGAGAGATAGGCAGGAGCTAGACCGTGAAGAGCTTTGAAGGTCAGCAGGAGAAGTTTATATTGGATTCTGGAGTGAATTGGAAGCCAATGAAGAGATTTCAGAAGTGGAGTGACATGGTCAGAGCGGCGGGCCAAGAAGATGATCTTAGCGGCAGAGTGGTGGACAGAGACCAGCGGACACTAGAACTTCATGGGTCGCATCCCATGAAGCTGATTGGTGGGAGAATCAGGAGAGATAAAAGGAAGGGCGTCTTCACACAGCGCAGAGTTAAACTATGGAATTCGCTACTGATCCAGCATGGCACTTCTCACGTTCTTATGTACCGCAGGGCTCAGTCCTGGGCCCAGTGCTCTTCAACATTTTGATTAATGATTTGGACGAGGAGGTGAAGGGAGCGCTGATCAAATTTGCAGATGACATAAAATTGGGTGGGATAGCTAATACCCTGGAAGACAGAAACAAACATCAAAGTGATCTTGATAGGCTGGAGCGCTGGGCTGAAAACAACAGAATGACATTTAAGAGGGATAAATGCCAAGTTCTACATCTAGGAAATAGAAACCAAAGGCACAGTTACAAGATGGGGGATACTTGGCTCAGCAATACTACAAGTGAGAAGGATCTTGGAATGGTTGTAGATCACAAGCTGAATATGAGCCAACAGTGCGATATGGCTGCAAGAAAGGCAAATGCTATTTTGGGCTGCATTAATAGAAGTATAGCTTCCAAATCACGTGAGGTACTGGTTCCTCTCTTTTCGGCCCTGGTTAGGCCTCATCTATAGTATTGCGTCCAGTTCTGGGCTCCACAATTCAAGAAGGACGCAGACAAGCTGGAGCGTGTTCAGAAGAGGGCAACCAGGATGATCAGGGGTCTGGAAACAAAGACCTATGAGGAGAGACTGAAAGAACTGGGCATGTTTAGCCTGGAGAAGAGGAGATTGAGGGGAGACATGAGAGCACTCTTCAAATACTTAAAAGGTTGTCACACAGAGGAGGGCCAGGATCTCTTTTCGACCCTTCCAGGGTGCAGGACACGGAATAATGGGCTCAAGTTAAAGGAAGCCAGATTCCAGCTGGACATCAGGAAAAACTTCCTGACTGTTAGAGCAGTACGACAATGGAATCCGTTACCTAGGGAGGTGGTGGGCTCTCCCACACTCGAGGCCTTCAAGAGGCAGCTGGACAACCATCTGCCAGGGATGCTGTAGGGTGGATTCCTGCATTGAGCAGGGGGTTGGACTCGATGGCCTTATAGGCCCCTTCCAACTCTGCTATTCTATGATTCTATGATTCTTACCCCAAGGTGTAGTGATGGCAGTTTGGATGGCTTTAAAAAGGGGGTTGGATGAATTCCTGGAGGAGAAAGAAGGCTATCAATGGCTACTAGCCCTGATGGCTATGTGCTACCTCTGATACCACAGGTAGTAAGCCTATATACACCAGTTGCTGGGGGACATGGATGAGACGGTTCTGTGGCATGGTGTCCTGCTTGTGAGTCTAACATCAACAGCTAGTTGGCCATTGTTTAAACAGGGTGCTGGACTAGATGGACCAGGTGGTCTGATCCATCAGGGCTCTTCTGATGTTCTTATGGGTGTTTAACCTCGTCGTTGGGGCAGACAAAGTGGCTAGGTTTATTGGCTAGGTTGGGGAGGGGGAGTTGAACCTTAAGCCTGAGAGCCACATCTGGGCCACGTGTGGTTCTGATCTGACCCTGCAGGCTTCTGTAGATGGCCACGCCCCCTTTTCTGTGTCACCAGGTGCGTCTCACTCCCCGCCTCTGTGCCCACGATCATTGGGTGGCTGCCCAGACTTTTGTACATTTCTACCCCTCCTCATTCTAAAAAATGGAAACGCCTCTCTTAAGGCGTCGTTAGTGCCAGTAAAAGTTTCAAGCTAAAACATGCTGGTATTTTGGCCCCGCCCCCATTTGTCTTTGGCCCCACCCACCACCTGGACGCTGCCACCGAGAGCTCTGGAATGGAATCCGACCCTTGGACTGAAAGAGGTTCAAAACCCAGGCTGGATAAACGACACAGAAAGGCACCTTCTACCTAATCACACCATGGACTGTATCCAATGACTAAATCCCATTCATTTCAGTGGGTCTACTTCAAAACTGAAGTACTTTGGCCACATAATGAGAAGACAGGATACCCTGGAGAAGAGGCTGATGCTGGGGAAAGTGGAAGGCAAAAGGAAGAGGGGCCGACCAAGGGCAAGATGGATGGGTGATATTCTGGAGGTGAAAGACTCGACCTTGGGGGTGCTGGGGGTGGCGACGGCCGACAGAAAGCTCTGGCGTGGGCTGGTCCACGAAGTCACGAAGAGTCGGAAGCGACTGAACGAATAAACAACAACAACTTCAAGACAGACTAACTTTGGGTACAACCCTACGTGTCCCATCTAAATCCCTCCTATTTGTTCTGACTGGCAGCAGTTTTCCAGGATTCTGGGTTGAGGACTGTCACCTGTTCTGCCCCCGGGAGCGGATCTAGACGGCGTACTGAAGGCGCTTGGGTGCGCCTCCAGTGCGCCCCCAAAACAATTGTGTAGATCCTGCAGAAGAGGAGGAGGAGGCTGGGGAATGCGGCTGCGTCCTTGCCTCTGCCACCGCCGCCCACCTCCCCGCCGGCCTCCTGCTGCCGGGGAAAGAGCCACCCGGGTCGGATTCCCCAGCCTCCTCCTCTTCAGCCTCTTCTGCAGGATCTACACAATTGTTTTGGGGGCGCACTGGAGGCGCACCCAAGCGCCTTCAGTACGCCATGTAGATCCGCCCCTGGTCCTCCTTTGAACCGGGCAATGCCAGCCATTGCAGCTGGGCCCTCCTGCATGCAAAGCACGCTTTCTACCACCCAGCCGTGAATCCCTCCCTCCCGCAAAGGCTGTGAGCGTTGGCGGTCATTAGCCTCCTCCGTCGCGTGCCGTGTCCTGAGAAGGTGGAAGATGTGTGCGTGTGCATCGGCTGGAGGATAAGCCAGGACTGAAGAGATCTGGAATGCAAAGTGGTCCCCGGGACTGTTTCGGGATGGAGGATTTTACACCCATTCTGCCTGCAGTAAAAGGCCTCCTGCTCCTCTTGCCAATTCCCTATGGAGGTGGTGGTCTCTCCCACACTAGAGGCCTTCAAGAGGCAGCTGGACAGCCACCTGTCAGCGATGCTTTAAGGTGGATTCCTGCATTGAGCAGGGGGTTGGACTCGATGGCCTTGTAGGCCCCTTCCAACTCTACTATTCTATGAAATATTTGAAAGGTTGTCACACAGAGGAGGGCCAGGATCTCTTCTGGATCCTCCCAGAGTGCAGGACACGGAATAATGGGATCAAGTGACAGGAAGCCAGATTCCGGCTGGACATCAGGAAAAACTTCCTGACTCTTAGAGCAGTACGACAATGGAATCAGTGACCTAGGGAGGTTGTGGGCTCTCCCACACTAGAGGCCTTCAAAAGGCAGCTGGACAGCCACCTGTCAGCGACGCTTTAAGGTGGATTCCTGCGTTCAGCAGGGGGTTGGACTTGATGGCCTTAGAGGCCCCTTCCAACTCTACAATTCTCTGATTTTTTATGTGCCCATTGCGAGGTCATCTCGCTAGGCAGCTTCTGAAGGCAGTTTCAGCATCCTTCCTGCGGACCCTCTGAACCGCTCGGAACATTGGCAACCGAGACTGCATCAGCGGCAGCCCGGGCACGAAACCAAGAGGCCCTGACCCCTGCTTCCGCTACCCCTCCGCCGTGCTAGGAGGAGCCCTGGATCTGGTCCCTCTTGCGTTGTGTTGACTGCCCGGGGAAGAGCATGAACTCAAATGAACCCAGTCGGGTGTTTTGCTGATGCGTCGGTGCACGGATAGCAACCCAGCGTGTCCCTTCTGGCCCGCGTGACGCCCGAGTGGCCGAAGCGAAGGGAAGCGGGTTCCTGAGGCAGCTCTGGCCATCAGGATGTGAGCACAGGGGGCGGAGGAGCCTGAGAATCTATTTGAAATCCCAGTCGGAGGCCCACAGGAAATTGCCTCTCCAGCCCACAGTTAAATCTGACCTCTTGGCAGCCGGTCAAAACGGCGTTCCCTGCGAATACCATCGTGTCTCTGTTCCAGGCTAGCGGGCAGCCCAGCGCGAGATTCCCCGGGGAGCGACCCACTGGAGGAGAAGGGGGGGGAAAGGGGAGGAGTGGATAAAGAAAACACACAGGCACGCTTCTCGTGCACCAGTCTGGCCAGAGTCCTGTTGCAGGAGGCGGCACAACAAACCTCCTCTTGGTCCTGTCTGCGGAGAGAACCCTCCGTCCTGGCGGGATTATTCCACTTTGGGGGACACTGGGAGATCGGGGAGCCGTGAGCATGGAGCAGCCCGCTTCCTTTTGCGTGCCTCCAGAGCAGCAAATGGGGACGTCCGAGGGGCTGTGATAAGGGTCCTGTCCCTTCCCCCGCCCAGCAGCAGCTCCTGGTGAAGACTGGATTTGCTATTCTTGAAGGTGGGGGCAGGGCAGCATGGCACGCGGCAACTGTCCGGGGGCCGTCTGTCTCGGCAGTCGGCTCTCCGGGGCGACGACAAGAGCTGTGGACTAGGATGGAGTCCGCGCAGACACCCTCTGGGATCCACACCGCTGGATGTGTGCGATGTTTCCTGAAGGAGTTTCGGAGCCGGGATTTCTGGAGGGATCCTTTCCAGGGGAGTTGGCAGTGGTCAGATTCTCCAGCCCTGGAATTACGGAGGCTTGTGGGGCTTTTGGTAGACGCTGATCTTGCGAAGATCCTGTCCCCGTTTCCGTGAAACCTCTCCTTCCATGTTGCTGGGTCTCTTTCCTGAAAGGATCCAGCTAGGCAGGCGGCTGGCCGGGTCCCGACTTCCTCTCCGGATAGCAAAGATGCGTCGTTTTGAAGCGTTGCGCCGCTCTTTCCCGTTTCTGGCCCGTTTCCACCTTTACAGGGTAAGAGTGCGGCACTTCCCATGCCCATTTGCATGAAGGAAGCTTCCTACGTCTCTCCTATCCTTTCTGTGTGCTTCCTTCCGTGTGCCTCCCTTCTCGCTTCCTTTTACTTGAGCGTGCGGCTTGGCTGGCTTCCTAGAGTCATCTCCAGCCATTTGCTCTGTACGCACCGTGCGCTATGCCTGCGGTGTGCTCTTGTGGTCTGTAGCCTGGACTGTGAGATTTCATCTCTAGGAAGCTGTAGCTAGGATGGGCTCCTACAGACCAGGCTTCTTCAATCTGGGAACCTCCAAGTGTGACAGACTACAATTCCCATGTTGGCTGGGGAGCTGGGTATTGTAGTCCAAGACATCTAAAGGGTACCGGATTGAAGAAAACTGGCCTAGACCGGAGGCAGGTGACCTGGAGACCTCTAGACATTCAGGTCTCCAACTCCCATAATCCCTGGCCATGCCCTCCGGGGCTTATGGGATTTGTAGTCCCAAACACCTGGAGGGCACCAGGTTGCCTACGTCTGGTCTAGATAAGGTATCATGGGAAAACGTCAGCCAGGTAGGGTCATTGCCAGAGACACTTGTATGGGGCTGGTGGGACCTCCTGAGACGCAGCCAAGGTGGGAGGCAGGAGCAACCTGGGTCTGCATATCCCCACATGCAGCTGACACAACCGTGAGCCTCTTGACACACTTACATACAGGCTGCAGCAGCAGAACTATGGAACTCACTACCACAAGATGTAGTGCTGGCCACCAATCTGGATGGCTTCAAAAGGGGGTTGGATAAATTCCTGGAGGAGAAGGCTATCCATGGCTACTAGCCCTGATGGTTGTGTGCTATCACCAGAATCCGAGGCAGGAAGCCTGTGTGCAACTGTTGCTGGGGAACATGGGTGGGAGGGTGCTCTTGCACCATGTCCTGCTGGTGGGTTTCCCACGGATATCTGTTTGACCACTGTATGGACAGAATGCTGGACTTGATAGGGCTTGGGTCTGATCCATCATGGCTCTTCTTACATTCTTAAATTATCTCAAGACGCATTGGGTGAAAGCGGCTGTTTTCAGAGAGCTGCCATTAATTCCAACTGAGCTCATTTGGGACTCTGACACAACCCCCTGGAGGAGAAGGCTATCCATGGCTACTACTAGCCCTAATGGTTATGTGCTACCTCCAGTATCCGAGGCAGGAAGCCTGTGTGCACCAGCTGCTGGGGAACATGGGTGATCCAAGGAAGACTGTTTTTGTCTATGTGGCTTGAAATCTGCCTCTGCTCCCTATCTGGACAAAATCAGCAATGGAGAGAAGACTGGTGTGAGCTTTGAATTTGAAGCAGGGGTAGGGGGACAGAGGTAAGCCACTTTGCATGTTTAGAAGTATTTCATACCCTTGAATAAGACAGGGAGGGGGGATGTCCTTTGTATTAGACTTTGAGCTCCAGGTGCATGTGTGAATTGCCCTTCATCTCAGAAACGAGAATCCCACGAAACCTGCTCCCCTTCCAGACCTGAAGCCCATGGGCAGCGATGTCCATTGTTTTATATCAGCTAGCTCCCACGCTCAAAACAGGCAACGTGTTTACTTACAAGTTACATCCTGCTCTGTCCAGTGGACTCAGCAACCTCCTGGGGCCGTCTGCTTCACTGCCAAACAACTCTAGGATGCTTCTGACGTTTAGCAGAAAGCGGCTTCCTTGCAGTTTCAAATGTTTGAGAGCCGTTGACTCAAGGAACAGCAGGAGTCGATATCTGGAGTGGGTGCTTATGGCCTCCGGGAGGAAAATGCAGCCCACCTGTGAAGGACTCAAGCGAAACTCTGAAACCTCTGGCTATTTTGTGTTTGTGCAGGAAGCATACCCAAACGAAGAGTCTGGTGGCATTTTTAGGAACTGGCAGGTTTATTGTGACATAAGCTTTTGCAAGCCACACAGACGGATGCCATAATAATTGGATAGTCTTTAAGTTGCCCCCAGACTAAGGTGACCATATGGAAAGGAGGACAGGGCTCCTGTATCTTTAACAGTTGTTTGGAAAGGGGAATTTCATTGTGTCATTTATATGCATGCGGCACCTGGTGAAATTCCCTCTTCATCACCACCTTTAAAGCTGCAGGAGCCCTGCCCTCTTTTGTGTCCGGTCACTCTAGGGCAGGGCTCCTGCAGCTTTAACTGTTGTGATGAAGAGGGAATTTCAGCAAGTGCTGCATGCCTACAAATGACAACTGTACAATTTCTATACAACTGTTAAAGATACAGGAGCCCTGTCCTCCTTACCACAGGGTCACCCTACTGCAGACTCTTTATTTGTGTTTGTTGCTGTAACAGACGTGAGCTGAAATACTGCGCTCACTTACCAGGGAGTCAAACCCCATGGAACACAATGCCTTCTGAGTAAACATTGCAAAAGATTGTGCTGTTTGCCTCTGGCATTTATGCGAACATAACATCATTTTACGGAAGAAAAAAAAACTTCTATATCCTCATTGTGTCAATGAGCCCTTGATCTTGGGGGAACAAGGGTCTTCTTTGGGAGCAAGTGTTAGGTACGAAGGGCTCTTTGCTCTCGCGGGCCAAGAAAGAACAGCTGGGATTTAAAGCCAAGCAGATGCCGTTTCAAAATCGCGGGGACGAGAGGGAAGTTAACCAGTGATGGAACAATGAGCCAAGAATGAAGGGAGATTGTTCCTTGCTCAACTTGCAGATCAAGACCAGATGCCCTTAAGGGAAGAGGAGAAAAGTGTTCCACAGAAGAGAATCCTGCAAATATAGATATTGTCTGAGAGCAAAACTGCATTTCTGTGTCTTAGACCTTTGGCATGATTCTGCAGTGGGACAGTCAGCATTATTTCAAACGATGTATACTAGCCTTTCTCATATTCATAGAATCATAGAATCATAGAATAGCAGAGTTGGAAGGGGCCTACAAGGCCATCGAGTCCAACCCCCTGCTCAATGCCGGAATCCACCCTAAAGCATCCCTGACAGATGGTTGTCCAGCTGCCTCTTGAAGGCCTCTAGTGTGGGAGAGCCCACCACCTCCCTAGGTAACTGATTCCATTGTCGTACTGCTCTAACAGTCAGGAAGTTTTTCCTGATGTCCAGCTGGAATCTGGCTTCCTTTAACTTGAGCCCGTTATTCCGTGTCCTGCACTCTGGGAGGATTGAGAAGAGATCCTGGCCCTCCTCTGTGTGACAGCCTTTTAAGTATTTGAAGAGTGCTCTCATGTCTCCCCTCAATCTTCTCTTCTCCAGGCTAAACATGCCCAGTTCTTTCAGTCTCTCTTCATCGGGCTTTTTTTTCCAGACCCCTGATCATCCTGGTTGCCCTCCTCTACTTTATAGAGTCCTGGCCCGCTTCTAAACCCATTGGGACATTCACAGCCCCTTCCACGTCAGACGTTTCATTCTCCCCAGCTCACTTCCTATGAATACACAGCTCCTTTCCCCCTGCCCTTAGGTCCAAGGGTGGCCTAACCAGCACCTCCAGCAGGCAGGATCCGGCAACCTCAATTTGCTAAAAAAAACCATCCCCATGCCAGGCAGTTCCAAAGAAGCTGTGACCCATTTTGGGGTAAGCCTTGGGTATTGCAGACCTCTTGTTAATAACGCCTGCGTAAGGAATTTTGTGTAGAAGCTTTCAGTCAATGGAAATTGACCTGGCACGGAGTGTGTTGGTAGATCATTTGAACATGCATGTTTACTTGGAAGTAAGTCCTGCTAAATTCAATGAGTTTTACTCCCAAGTAAATAAGGCTGGACACAGACAATACTTTTTCAAGAAAGCTACAAGTAGTTTGAGGTATTGGTTCCTATGGAACACACATTCTCTCTCACACACACCCTTTCTCTAGTCAAACAGGTTTTGCAGGATTTTGCAATGATGTCAAAATCTGCAACACCTGCTTACTAGAGGAGAAAGTGAGACGAGTGCCCAGACTCTGAGCAGCAGCGTTTCCTCTTTCTGGCCTCCTTTAACTTATGATTTCTCCACCAGAAGTGGACATAGGGTGGTAGCTGTTGGGTAGGGTGACCCTATGGAAAGGGCGACAGGGCTCCTGTATCTTTAAAAGTTGCATAGAAAAGGGAATTTCAGTTCAGCAGGTGTCATTGGTATGCAAGCAGCACCTGGTGAAATCCCCTCTTCATCACAACAGGAGCTATACTAGTGTGACCAGGTGCAAAAGAGGGCAGGGCGCCTGCAGCTTTAACTGTTGTGATGAAGAGGAAATTTCACCAGGTTCCCACATCTACAAATGACACCTGCTGAAATTCCCTTTTCTATGCAACTGTTAAAGATACAGGAGCCCTGTCCTCCTTTTCATATGGTCAGCCTACTGTTGGGACCCTAACCAGGATTCAGGAATAGCACTTTTTCTGAATGTGCTGGATCCAATTTGGTTCCAAAAGAACCATGGGGATTGGACAGGAAGAGCTCCATCAGGCAATGGCTGAGAACACAGTCAGATACACCAGTGCCAACCACAGCTGTGCCTGCCCCCAAATCGGCCTGGGAATAAGAACACAAGTGCCCTGATGCTGGATCAAACCGAGGGTGCATCTAGTTATTATTATTATTATTATTATTATTATTATTATTATTATTATTATTTATTTATTTATTTATTTATATAGCACCATCAATGTACATGGTGCTGTACAGAGTAAAACAGTAAATAGCAAGACCCTGCCGCATAGGCTTACATTCTAATAAAATCATAATAAAACAATAAGGAGGGGAAGAGAATGCAAACAGGCACAGGGTAGGGTGAACAGGCACAGGGTAGGGTAAAACTAACAGTATAAAGTCAGAACAAAATCAAGTTTTAAAAGCTTTAGGAAAAAGAAAAGTTTTTAGCTGAGCTTTAAAAGCTGCGGTTGAACTTGTAGTTCTCAAATGTTCTGGAAGAGCGTTCCAGGCGTAAGGGGCAGCAGAAGAGAATGGACGAAGCCGAGCAAGGGAAGGAGAGACCCTTGGGCAGGCGAGAAACATGGCATCAGAGGAGCGAAGAGCACGAGCGGGGCGATAGTGTGAGATGAGAGAGGAGAGATAGGAAGGAGCTAGACAGTGAAAAGCTTTGAAGGTCAACAGGAGGAGTTTATATTGGATTCTGAAGTGAATTGGAAGCCAATGAAGAGATTTCAGAAGTGGAGTGACATGGTCAGAGCGGCGAGCCAAGAAGATGACCTTAGCAGCAGAATGGTGAACAGAAACCAACGGACTGATGTGAGAAGAAGGAAGGCCAGTGAGAAGAAGGTTGCAGTAGTCCAACCGAGAAATAACCAATGCATGAACAAGAGTCTTGGCAGAAGAGACAGACAAAAATGATCGAATCCTGGCAATATTATACAGGAAAAAACGACAGGATTTAGCTACTGCCTCAATATGAGGAATAAAGGAGAGCGAGGAGTCAAATATAAAGCCAAGGTTACGAGCTTCCTTGACCGGAGTAAGCGTAACATTACTGACAGTAAGAGAGAATGAGAGATGAGGAGAAGGTTTAGGAGGAAAAACAAGCAATTCAGTCTTTGCCATATTAAGTTTCAAACGACGATGAAGCAACCAAGCTGAGATATCTGAGAGACATGCTGAGATACGATCGTGAACATCAGGAGAAAGATCCGGAGAAGAAAGATATAATTGTGTATCATCGGCATTCAGATGATATTGGAGGCCATGAGATTGAATAAGATTACCCAAGGGCAGCATGTCCAGCACTCCGTTCACACAGTGGCCAACCAGCCATCGGCCAGGGGTGAACAAGCAGGACACGGTGCAACAGCACCCTCCCGCCCATGTTCCCCAGCAACTGGTGCACACACACGCTTACTGCCTCGAATACTGGAGATAGCACACAACCATCAGGGCTAGTAGCCATGGATAGCCTTTGCCTCCAGGAATTTATCCAACCCCCTTTAAAGCCATCCACATTAGTGGCCATCACTACATCTTGTGGTAGTGAGTTCCATAATTTAACTCCGCTCTGTGTGAAGAAGTACTTCCTCTTATTTGTCCTGGATCTCCCACCAAGCTTCATGGGATGACCCTGGCTTCTAGTATTTTGAGAAAGGGAGAAAAATGTCTCCCTCTCCACGTTCTCCATACCATGCATAATTTTGTTCACCTCTATCATGTCTCCCCTTAACCTCCTTTTTTCCAAGCTAAACAATCCCAGTTGATGTAACCTTCCCTCATAGGGGAGATGCTCCAGCCCCTTTATCGTTTTAGTTGCCCCTTTCTGAATTTTTTCCAGCTCTAGAATATCCTTTTTTAGGTGTGGTGACCAGAACCGTACACAGTATTCTAAGCGTGGTCACACCATAGATTTGCATAAGGGCAGTACGATGCCGGCCGTTTTATTCTCAATTACTTTTCTTATAATGCCTAACATGGAGTTTGCCTTCTTTATAGCGGCCGCACACTGGGTGGACACTTTCATGGAGCTGTCCACCACAACCCCAAGATCTCTTTCTTGTTCAATCACCGCCAGCTCAGATCCCGTTAGGTTATACTTGAAGTTGTTTTTTTTTGCCCCAGCGTGGATCACCTTACACTCGCTTATCATAGAATCGTAGAATAGCAGAGTTGAAAGGGGCCTACAGGGCCATCGAGTCCAACCCCCTGCTCAATGCAGGAATCCACCCTAAAGCATCCCTGACAGATGCTTGTCCAGCTGCCTCTTGAAGGCCTCTAGGGTGGGAGAGCCCACAACCTCCCTAACTGGTTCCATTGTCGTACTGCTCTAACAGTCAGGAAGTTTTTCCTGATGTCCAGCCAGAATCTGGCTTCCTTTAACTTGAGCCCGTTATTCCGTGTCCTGCACTCTGGGAGGATCAAGAAGAGATCCTGGCCCTCCTCTGTGTGATAACCTTTCAAGTATTTGAAGAGTGCTATCATGTCTCCCCTCAATCTTAGAATCATAGAACAGGCAACTCTGCTGTTCTTTGATTCTACTTCTTCTCTTTAAGTGCCAGGCCTCAGGCCTGTCTGGAGTTCTTGCTCTATGCCTAGAAATGCCCCTTTCCCAAACCTGAGGCCTGTACGGCAAGGCGGAGCCTATTGTGTTTGCTCAGCAAAGACCTCTCCACATGCTCAGAGGTACCATTCCTTCACCAGGCATTGAAGACTGGATGCTACAGTTAAGTGCAGTGAGCTCTCTGGCTGAAATTAATTCTTTGTCAGCACCAGAAAGTTTTTCTCTCTACCCCTCGCTCCAGCTCCCACTCATGTAGCCACCTACAACAGCATGACATGCAAAGGATAAATGCTTTGCAGCAGTTATTTTTATTTTATTTATTTATTACACGTATATACCGCCCCCATAGTCAGAGCGCTCTGGACGGTTTACAGAAATTCTAAAATTGAGATAAAAACAAGTATACAAAATTTAAAATTTTAAAACACAGAACATATACACATAAAGCGTTAAAAACCGTTAAAAAACTGAACATGTGGGTGATTAAGATGTGCCGCCATATGCCTGGGCAAAGAGGAAAGTCTTAACCTGGCGCTGGAAAGATAGCAGCGTTGGTGCCAGGCGAGCCTCATCAGGGAGATCGTTCCATAGTCTGGGGGCCACCACCGAAAAGGCCCTGTCCCTCGTTGCCACACTCCGAGCCTCTCTCGGAGTAGGCACCCGGAGGAGGACCTTAGGTGTTGAACGTAGTGGCGTTCCGTCAGATATTGTGGTCCCAAGCCATGTAAGGCTTTATTGGTCAAAACCATCACCCTGAATTGGGCTCCAAATACTTTTTAGAAAGTAGCGGTTTTCATTTCAAAACATTTGAACCTTCGAAAGGAAAACAGGGTGACAGATAGGATCGCCTTAAACCAGCCTTACCCAAACTGGAGCCTTCCAGATGTGTTGGATTACAAATCCCAGCAGGGGCTGCTGGGATTTGTAGTCCCAACAGGTCTAGAAGGCCCCAGTTTGGGCAAGGCTGCCTTAGGACGTTAGGGGGAGGTTCAGCAGGCCACATAGCCACCCACCCCAGATATGATATCATCCGAGGCCTCGCTTATTTTGATGCAAAGGCAGGCAGGAAGGAAGAAGGTGTGATTCAAGCCTTCCTTCCCCATCACCACCGCCGGTGGCTTTCATTTTAGGCACTCTCGTTCTACATATGCTGGAATCACATCACTCCGGTGGCTTCGTACCGAAATGCCGTATGCTGCCTGCGGTTTGTGGCATTCTCTTTTAAACGCTTACGAGGGCCTTTGCTGGGGACGGGGGGTGGGTTGCAGACACAGCTTTTTTGCTCCAGATGTTCATCCATCCTCTTGAAACAGGAAGGAAGAAAAACCGCTGATTGATGGATGTCCATGCCTGTTAACGGCAAGGATTCCAGAGGCTGCTGGCAACACAGTAGTGCTAAAATAGAAATATATAAAACAGGCGTGTTGATCCTCAGGCACGTGGGCCAATTGTGGCCCACCTGGATTCCCCTCCGGTCCCCAAGTTCCCCAGATAGCCTCGCACTCTTCCCCAAATCTAGGGTGACCCTATGGAAAGGAGGACAGGGCTCCTGTACCTTTAACAGTTGTATAGAAAAGGGAATTTCAGCGGGTCATTTGTACGCATGCAGCACCAGGTGAAATTCCCTCTTCATCACAAATTATTTTTATTTATTTATTTATTTTATTACATTTATATAGCGTGCAGGGTTGTTCTGAGGATTATAGGATAAAGCCTGTGAAATGCTTTGCACTCTTGAAAGTGCAGTGTAAATGCAAAGTAGTTTTTTAAATACTTCAAATACTTGAAGTTTGTTGTGCTGCACACTTGTATTTAGTATATTTTTGAATATTATTGCGATGTTGTAGTTTTATATTGTTAAATATTATATATTGTTCAATATTGTTGTAGTTTTAATTTTTGTAAACCGCCCAGAGAGCTTCGGCTTTTGAGCAGTATAAAAATGCAAATAATAATAATAATAATAATAATAATAATAATAATGTCTTACCCGCCTCTCCCTTTGGATCGAGGTGGGGAACAACATTAGAACAGGAATCAATACATCTTAAAAATCCTTGATTTTACATTGATCTGGATAGGCCTGCCGGAAAAGGCTAGTCTTTAAAGCTGCCTTAAAACCACACAGAGAGTTAATTTTACGAATCTCTTCCGGCAGGCCGTTCCACAATCTGGGGGCGACAGAAGAAAAGGTCCTCTGGGAAACTGATGTCAGCCTAGTTTTAGCTGACAGAAGTAAGTTCACCCCAGAGGACCTGAGTGTGGGGGCAGACTATATGGGAGAAGGTGATCCCGCAGGTAACCTGGACCCAAACCATTTAGGGCTTTAAAGGTAATGACCAACACTTTGTAAATGAAATGAAATGAATGAAAGGTTGTCACACAGATGAGGGCCAGCATCTCTTCTCGATCCTCCCAGAGTGCAGGACACGAAATAATGGACTCAAGTTACAGGAAGCCAGATCCCAGCTGGACATCAGGAAAAACGTCCTGACTGTTAGAGCAGCACGACAATGGAATCAGTTACCTAGGGAGGTTGTGGGCTCTCCCACAATAGAGACCTTCAAGAGGCAGCTGGACAACCATCTGTCAGGGATGCTTTAGGGTGGATTCCTGCATTGAGCAGGGGGTTGGACTCGATGGCCTTATAGGCCCCTTCCAACTCTGCTATTCTATGATTCTACAGGAAGCCAGATTCCAGCTGGACATCAGGAAAGATTTCCTGACTGTTAGAGCAGCACGACAATGGAACCAGTTCCCTAGGAAGATCGTGGTCTCTCCCACACGAGAGGCCTTCAAGAGGCAGCTAGACAACCATCTGTCAAGGATGCTTTAAGGTGGATCCCTGCAATGAGCAGGGGGTTGGACTCGATGGCCTTGTAAGCCCCTTCCAACTCTACTATTCTATGATTCCAAACGCTGTGATCTCATTCCATTCCACTTTCCATGACATGCCCTACAAGCTCTTAATTGACTGGGTTGGTGCTGGTGGAGGAGAGGGAGTTCTTAAATCGATCAATTATTGAACGAAATGGCACCATCCTGGTTCCCCCAGGGAGTTAGGAGCTGGGACTGCGACTAGTTTTCCAGATACAGGCTTATCTGTCTGTTGCTGCTTTTCAGCGCTTTCTGCCTATTCGCCTCTGCCTCCCCCACAACCCCCCCCCTTGATCCATGTCTGTGTTTTTCGTCTGCCCTCTGCCACCTCTCCTCCACCCAGACAGCCTCCAAAGACCCGGCTGCGGCGATTTCCTCTCCTTCTCCGCCCCTTCCCCTTTCTCCAGAGTCCGGCCTCCGGGTCTCGCCGATGCACAATCCAGACTTCTCCTGGCTCCGGCGTTCCCAGCCTCCGACCTCGCTTGGCCGCCCCTCCGGGTGACCACGCCGCGAATGTGGGATCGTTCAGAAGGAGAACAGAAGTCTCTCTGTCACCCACACGTGCCTCTGAGGACGCTGGGAACCAGGCCAGGAGAGCCATTACTGTCAATTAGACGGAGCTGGGGGCGAGCGAAGGTTCAGCTGGCTTCTGGGAAAAAAGCGCGGGCCAGCCGGCCCCCTCTCCGTTCGGCCCATTCCGCTCCAGCACCCGCGACACACAAACCCAGTCCCTGGGGGTCAAGGGGGGGGGAAGGGGCTGCAGTGACCGGGGTGGAAAGAAGCGGTGAATATAAGCAGTTGTTTTGAACATCTCCAAAGAAGCGTTCACACATCAAAGGTCTTTATTGGTCTTCCGCTGCGGCAGGGCACGACGGGGACGTCTGACCTCCCCAACCCTGACATAACTGCAACGCTGTTTAAATGATTTACTCACACACACACACAAACGGGGGTGTTTAAGTTTCCGGGTTGCCTCCGGATCCTGACCGTTGGATGCATCGTAGGCTTTCCCCCCTATTTTGACGCGTCTCTCTCACAGGGGCAGGTAACATACATTTATTTATTTATTTTATTTTATTTTATTTTATTTATTGCATTTCTAGACCCGCCCAATAGCCGCGGCTCTCTGGGCGGTTCACGAAAATTAAAACTGTTCGAAGTATAAAACAAACAGTATAAAAACATATGAAAATACAACATAAAAGCGCAACCAGAATAAAAGCAGCAGCAGTGCAGAAATACAAAGTTAAAATACAAATTTAAAACAGCCAGGTTAAAATTAAATTTATAGACTGTTAAAATGTTGAGAGAATAAAAAGGTCTTCAACTGGCTGGCGTCTGAAAGAATACAGTGTAGGTGCCAGGCAAACCTCTTTAGGGAGCTGATTCAACAGCCAGGGTGCCACAGCAGAGAAGGCCCTGCTTCTGGTAGCCACCTGCCTCACTTCCTTTGGCAGGGGCTCACGGAGAAGGGCCCCTGCAGATTATCTTAAGGTCCGGGCAGGTACATATGAGAGGAGGCGTTCCTTCAGTTAACCTGGCCCCAAGCCATTTAGGGCTTTCAATGTTAATACCAGCACTTTGAATTGGGCCCGGACCTGGACTGGCAGCCAATGAAGCTGGAAATAGACTGGCATGATGAGGTCTTGTTGGCCAATCCCTGTTAGTAACCGTGCTGCCCTGTTTTGTACCAGCTGAAGTTTCCAGTCTGTTTTCAAAGGCAGCCCCATGTATAATGCATTGCAGTAATCCAAACGAAAGGTTATCAGAGCATGGATCACTGTAGCCCACAGCCTCTATCTCAAAAGTCCCGGTGGCCCTTGAAAGAAAAGAGTAGAGCATACAGTGTGGTGGAAGGGTGAAGAGATTGAGCTGCGTATCGAGAAGTCCTGAGTTCAGATCCCACCACCGCTATGGATCCGCTAGGTGGCCCTAGGCCAGCTGGTCTCAGCCCCCCCCCCCTGGCAATATGGAGGCAGCGGTGACCTCCCTTGCAGGGTTGTTGCAAAGACAAACGTGAGAATGTCTGGAAATTGCTTTGAATGCTGGCTGGGAATGATGGGACTTGCAATCCAACCCATCTGGAGGGCACTGGGTTAGGAAAGACTGGATCAATACAGCTCATTTTGGTCTCACTCCTCTGCTTCCCCTTGCCTGGAGGCTTTGGCAGGTCTTTCTTAGCTTCTCATCGAACCCACTTAAGTCTCGGCGCTGACACGCAATCGTGTGCTGGCTGGCACAGGAGCCTTGGCATTTTTTTCTGGATGAATTCCTGCAACCCTCGGGCAGATCGAAGCATCCTGGTGGCTGGACCAGGGCCCCGGGAGTCTCCAACACATCCGTTCCCTCGGGACCGGGCTCCCCTTTGGATAACAAACAAACCTTTTCCGTTGCAACATCCTGTATATCCCGGAAGGCAGCGTAGAAGCAGGCTGTACAGAGAGAGATGAGGCGGGAAGCAGGGTCATATTTTGGACTGGCTCTCCAGGCGTACACCTGACCCCGCTGCCCGCTCACGTACCTAATGTACCTTTAACTTGGATTATGGATTAATTTGTTTTTAACTGTGTATATTTATTGTTTTATACTGTATGTTTTTATCTGTACGCCGCCCTGAGATCTTAGTGATATAGGGCAGGATATAAATATTTTAAATAAATAAATAACGCAGAGCAGAGAGTTTTGGGGGAGCCGGGTTCCCCCGTGTCGGCCTGTTCCTTCTTCCACCCCTGCCCGAGAAACCCCCGACGGCTCGCCTGCCTGATTTCCCCCTTCTCTCTGGCCCTTTGCAGAAGCTGAGCTGTGGCATGCAGGCGGACGAAGGCACGGACTGGCTTCTGGAGCTGCTCACCGAGGTCCAGCTGCAGCAGTACTTCCTGCGCATCCGCGATGACCTCAACGTCACGCGCCTGTCGCACTTCGAATATGTCAAAAACGAGGATTTGGAGAAAATCGGCATGGGGCGGCCCGGTGAGTGAGTCTGGGCCTAGGGAAGCAGGGATTGGGGGAGAGAAATTTCCTCCAGGGAGGTGGGGGTCATCGTAGAACAGGAGTGAGGAACCTCTTTCCGCTCGAGGGCCGAATTTCATTTTCAGGGAAGCTCTCGGGGGCCGCGTCCCAGTGGTAGGCGGGGCTGAAGGAAAAGGGGGTGTGGTCAAAGGCAAAAGGAGGTGGGGCCCAAAATAGGGGGGGGGGAAATACCAGCCTCTTTTAGCTTCAAGCATTTCCTGCCAGTAAAAAAAGCCTTAGGAGAGTCCTTCCAAAGTTTTAGAGTGGGGAAAGAAACTGCACAAAAGTTGAGACGGGGGGGGGGGACCCAAATGATTGGTGGTTGAGGGAAAGGGGTGGGGCTAGGGGAAAGTTGGGTGTGGCCATCTAAGAATAGAATAGAATACAATAGAATAGAATAGACTAGAATAGAATATTTATTTCTTACCCGCCTCTCCCTCTGGATCGAGGTGGGGAACAGCATTAAATACAAAATCACAATAAAATACATAAAACTGATTAAAAACATAAAACTAATAAATTATTAAAACAACAGCCAGACATCTTAAAAATTGATTGGGTAGCCTGCCGGAAGAGGTCCTGGTTAGGCCTCATCTAGAGCATTGCGTCCAGTTCTGGGCTCCACAATTCAAGAAGGATCCAGACAAGCTGTAGCGTGTTCAGAGGAGGGCAACCAGGATGATCAGGGGTCTGGAAACAAAGCCCTTTGCAGAGAGACTGAAAGAACTGGGCATGTTTAGCCTGGAGAAGAGAAGATTGAGGGGAGACATGAGAGCACTCTTCAAATACTTCAAAGGTTGTTACACAGAGGAGGGCCGGGATCTCTTCTCGATCCTCCCAGAGTGCAGGCCACGGAATAACGGGCTCAAGTTAAAGGAAGCCAGATTCCGGCTGGACATCAGGAAAAACTTCCTGACTGTTAGAGCAGTACGACAATGGAACCAGTTACCTAGGGAAGTTGTGGGCTCTCCCACACTAGAGGCCTTCAAGAGGCAGCTGGACAACCATCTGTCAGGGATGCTTTAGGGTAGATTCCTGCATTGAGCAGGGGGTACGACTCGATGGCCTTGTAGGCCCCTTCCAAATCTGCTATTCTATGATTCTATGAATCTTTATAGCTTTCTTGAATGCTAGTAGACTGCCATGTTGACGGGTCTCCTCCGGCAGGCCATTCCACAGTCTGGGAGCAGCAGAGGAGAAGGTCCTCTGGGTAATACCTGTCAACCTAGTTTTGGCTGGCTGAAGGGAGTTCTTCCCAGAGGACCTGAGTGTATGGGGCGGATTGTACAGGAGTAGGCGATCCCGCAGATAACCTGGATCCAAACCATATAGGGCTTTAAAGGTGATAACCAACACTTTATACTTCGCCCGGGAACTAATTGGCAGCCGGTGAAGAGATTTTAAGACTGGTGTGATGTGGTCACCCCTAGGTGTACCGGTGACCAACCTGGCTGCCATATTTTGAACTAGTTGAAGTTTCCGGACTAGGCACAAAGGTAGCCCTATGTAGAGTGCATTGCAGAAGTCGAGTCTCAAAGTTAGCAGTGCGTGCGCGACCGTCTTTAGGTCTTCCAACTCTAGGAAGGGGCGCAGCTGGTGTAGAGTTAAGCAAAACCAACATGGCTTCATTACAAACAAATGTGTGGTTTGCGCCCTTAGTGGCCTTTGAACAGGGTGGAATGGAGTAGAACGGAGCTCTCAGAACTCTGCCATTCTGTAATGTTGGTGGAAATTAATTATCTGCCTCGATGAAGGGTCCCTTCTGGGGGCTGTTGCCTTGCATGTACTGGGGTGGGGGAATACTTGGAGAATGGTCTGTTTCCTCCCCACTGAGACGCCGCCGCTTTTTGCCTTCGCAGGTCAGAGACGCCTCTGGGAAGCGGTGAAGAGGAGGAAGGCCGTTTGCAAGCGGAAATCCTGGATTGGCAAGGTAAGAGGCGTTCTCATGAGGGCTAGAAACGTGCTGTGGCTTTTAAAACGGAGTCTTGAAAGTTCCCAGGGCCCATTTGTCAGTCCGTTCTTTCCTTGGGCCCAAGTCTACAAAACGTTTGGAGCGTGTTTGCTGGTCTCTCACTGGTCTTTAAAAGAATCAAACAAACCTGAAATGCACCTGTGAGTTGGTGTGGATTTGATCAGAGCCGCAGCAGCAGGGGAAGAGGTTAAGACTAGGGCCACAGCTAGACTTAAGGTTTATCCTGGGATCATCCAGGGTTCGCCCCTGCCTGAGCACTGGATCCCCTGTGTGTCACCTAGATGAACAGGTTTGACCCCTGGACGGTCCAGGGATAAACCTTAGGTCTAGCTATGGCCTAGCTCTGACCCAACTCAAAATGCACAAACTGTTCTTTCACTGCCTTCCTTTTGCCACATCTGTCCTGGCCGTTCCAGTTTTTGACGGTGATGACTCTGGCCAGTGTCCGCCTACCTTCCCAATCCAAGGAGAAAGCGAACAGAGGCACCAAGAGAGTTGGGAGAAATAACTTATTTTAACGTGTATTTTCTGCTTTTAAAAAAAGAGTCTAAAATCATGATGATCAGGGGTCTGGAAACAAAGCCCTATGAAGAGAGACTGAAAGAACTGGGCATGTTTAGCCTGGAGAAGAGAAGATGGAGGGGAGACATGAGAGCACTCTTCAAATACTTAAAAGGTTGTCACACAGAGGAGGGCCAGGATCTCTTCTCGATCCTCCCAGAGTTCAGGACACAGAATAACGGGCTCAAGTTACAGGAAGCCAGATTCTGTCTGGACATCAGGAAAAATCTCCTGACTGTTAGAGCAGTACAACAATGGAACCAGTTCCCTAGGGAGGTGGTGGGCTCTCCCACCCTAGAGGCCTTCAAGAGGCAGCTGGACAAGCATCTGTCAGGGATGCTTTAGAGCGGATTCCTGCATTGAGCAGGGGGTTGGACTTGATGGCCTTATAGACCCCTTCCAACTCTACTATTCTATGATTCTATGATTCAGAAAAGGAATAAAAGAACAGAAGCCTCACTCAGTAAACAAACAGAGCCCTCCAAATAGCCACCGTGGCCATGCAGAAGTGCAGCTGAAGCCAAGTAGATTTCTGAAAATGGCCTTTCCCCCAGACTCCGAGGTTAGGTTCCCAGCCACCAGTGGCCTGCTATAAACGAATGATCACAACGGATGTGATGCTTTGGCTAATTGCTTGTGCTGCCCAGCCCGGCCCTTCCCAGCTCCACATCCTTTACCTCATTCCTCTCTCATGAGCCTTTTACACACCCAGTGGCTTTTCTGTCCTGCTGGCACCCTCTTCTGGAGAAACCTGTATCCCCTTTTGAAGCCATCCAGATTGGTGGCCATCACTACATCCTGTGGTAGTGAGTTCCATAGTTTAAGTCTGCGCTGTGTGAAGAAGTCTTTCCTTTTATTTGTCCTGGTTCTGCCTCCAATCAGCTTGAGATGACCCTGGGTTCTAGTATTTTGAGAGAGGGAGAAAAATACCTCCCTGTCCACTTTCTCCATACCATGCATAATTTTGTACACCTCTATCATGTCTCCCCTCAGCCTCTTTTTTCCAAGCTAAACAATCCCAGCCATCATAAACTTCCCTGATAGGGAGATGCTCCAGCCCCTTAATCATTTTAGTTGCCCCTTTGTGCACTTTTTCCAGCACTGTGATATCCCTTTTTTAGGTGTGGTGTCCAGAACTGTATGCAGTATTCCAAGTGTGGTCGCACCATAGATTTGTATAAAGGCAGTGAGATACTGGCCATTTTATTCTCAATTCCTTTTCTTATGTTCTTAACCTGTATCCAGAGTAAGTACCATCCGTAATAAATAGATACAATTGCTTATGATCTCTTTGAACTCGACCAAATTCAATTCCCTGTAATTATAAGGAAAGCATTAAATTAACTTCCATCGCTGGCTTACAGCCCAAACTGTTAATCTACGGCGGATCATCGTGAGCGGAATAATCCTCCTCGTTGTACAGAACAGACAAATTTGGCAGGGTTTTCTGGTGCTGCAGCCACAGGAATGGCAGGTAGCTGTGGAGCAGTACGACAATGGAATCAGTGACTTAGGGAGGTGGTGGGCTCTCCCACACTAGAGGCCTTCAAGAGGCCGCTGGACAACCATCTGTCGGGGACGCTTTTGGGTGGATTCCTGCATTGAGCAGGGGTTGGACTCAATGGCCTTGTAGGCCCCTTCCAACTCTGCTGTTCTATGATTCTATAAGAGCCTGACCCAATGGATGTGCTCACCCTGGGAGGTGGTCTGAAGTGATTTCCCCTGAGTGGGTTTAAGAATGTAAGAAGGATGAGTGAGGAGCCAGAGGTCCTTCTAGTCCAGTTCTCTGGGTGAGGAGCCAGAGGTCCTTCTAGTCCTGCAGTCTGGTGTGGGGCCAGAGGTCCTTCTAGTTCAGACTCATACTTACTACACTGTCTAGCCCAGCCTTCCTCAATCTCACATCCTCCAGATTCAGAACACTACAACTCCCATCATCCTCAGCCAGCATGGGAGCTGTAATCCAGTGCATCTAGAGTGTGCCTTGTTGGGGAAAGCTGGGCTAGACATATGCTTCTAGAAAGCCCCCAAGGAAGGCAACCTTCTCCTCCTTTGAAGACTAGGCTTCCATCCAGCTCTCGTGACTAATAGCAGGCGATGGGTCATTCCTGCTCTCTGAATGGGCCGTGGTCTTCTCAAGGGGGAGGTGTCTCTCAGCCCTTTGGGTTCCCCTTCTATGTGGCACTTCACGTGGACAAATTCCCTGCAGGAGGCCTGCTCCCTCCTCTCCCCATGGGTGTTAGCTTGCAGATGCTTACAGGTAGAGGGAAGTTGCATGATAATGGGCTTTTAATAGAGCATGACTCATGGCAGCTCACAAGGAAAATGCCCTTCCTTCCTTCCTCCACATCTTCCAGTCAGCAGTTTTCACTCTTGTTCAGAGGCCAGTGGCTGGCCAGGCCCCCTCCCCGAACCCTGGGGGATTTTATGGGGTTTGGGATGGCCTGTTACCATGTCCAGCAACCTTTCATGATGTCTCCGCAACCCAGCCTGTGAGGGGGAGGCCTGTGTGGAGAGGCAGCTGCTCTCAGCCTTCAGCCAGTCCAGGTCCGGGCCTGATTCAAAGTGCTGGTATTAACATTGAAAGCCCTAAACGGCTTGGGAACAGGCTATCTGGAGGAACACCTCCTCCCATATGGACCTGCCCGGAGTCTAAGGTCACCCTCAGGGGTCCTTCTCCGTAAGCCCCTGCTAAAGGAAGTGAGGCAGGTGGCTACCAGGAGCAGGGCCTTCTCTGCTGTGGCACCCCAATGAGCTCCCTAAGGAGGTTCGCCTCGCAAGTACACTATCCAGATCAATGTAAAATCAAGAATTTTTAAGATGTATTGATTCCTGTTCTAATGTTGTTCCCCGCCTTGATCCAAAGGGAGAGGTGGGTAAGAATTATTATTATTATTATTATTATTATTATTATTATTATTATTATTATATTCTTTTAGACACCAGGTGAAGGCCTTATTATTCTCTCAGCATTTTAACAGTCTATAAATTTAATTTTAACTCGGCTGTTTTAAATCCGAATTTTAAATTCGTATTTCTGCACTGCTGCTAATTGTACCCAGCTTGTGTTTTTATACTGTATTTTATATCGTGTTTTTTTGCTGTTTGTTTTATACTTTGAATGGTTTTAATTTTTCTGAACCGCCCAGAGAGCTTCGGCTATTGGGCGGTATAGAAATGCAATAAATAAATAAATAAATAAATAAAATTATCCATATTAGTTTTATTTCATTATTCTGTTGTGGCACCCCGGCTGTGGCATGCCCTCCCCTTGGAGGCCCGACCGGCGCCAACGCTGACTTTATTCCTGCACCAAGTAAAGACGTGGCTTTTTAACAAAGCCTTTGATGGCGAAATACACCAAGCTTGCACATTGATTTAACTGTTTTAATTGGTTTTATTGCTTTTAAATTTATACTGGTTTTAGCTTGATTAATGGTTTCATTTGTTTTTAGCTGTGTATATTTATTGTTTTATATGGTTGTATCATTTTATCTGTACACCGCCCTGAGATCCTAGTGATATAGGGCGGGATACAAATGTTTTAATACATAAATAAATAATCTTGGTATTTATAGGCCATCTTTCTGGCCCGTGTCCTCCCGAGGGGACGTATATAAAAGAATAAAAATGTAATCCCAATAAAGTTGTTCTCCATGTTTTATGGAGACTCCTGATGAAAATGGTCTTAAGGTTTGCGTTGGGCAACTTTGAGACCCGCTGCTTGACTTTTATTAGTGATCAAGTAGTTAATTGGAATTGGACATCAGGAAAAACTTACTGGCTGTTAGAGCAGTAAGACAATGGAACCAGTTACCTAGGGAGGTTGTGGGCTCTCCCACCCTAGAGGCCTTCAAGAGGCAGCTGGACAACCATCTGTGAGGGATGCTTTAGGGTGGATTCTTGCATTAAGCAGAGGGTTGGACTCGATGGCCTTGTAGGCCCCTTCTAACTCTGCTATTCTATGATTCTATGAAATACTTGAAAGGTTGTCACACAGAGGAGGGCCAGGATCTCTTCTCGATCCTCCCAGAGTGCAGGACGTGGAATAACGGGCTCAAGTTAAAGGAAGCCAGATTCCAGCTGGACATCAGGAAAAACTTCCTGACTCTTAGAGCAGTATGACAATGGAATCAGTTACCTTTGGAGGTTGTGGGCATTCCCACACTAGAGGCCTTCAAGATGCAGCTGGACAACCACCTGTCAAGGATGCTTTAGTGTGGATTCCTGCCTTGAGCAGGGGGTTGGACTTATAGGACCCTTCCAATTCTACGATTCTATGAATTGTACATTACAGGTGCTCTACGAATTTTGTAGGCCGCTGTGAGAGAGCTCTCTGGCCTTATAGGCAGCCTATAAGCATCCTTAGACAAATACATAAATTGCAATCATATTAAAGCAATGGTTATTTTTTGTTTTTCCAAAGGCCAGGTTATGTAAAAATTGACTTAATCGCTGAAAGAAGTATTTGTGCATTATTTGCATTATAAATATTTCATTTCATAAAAGATGCATCGCAGAGCAGTTTACAATACCGTTTAAAATCCAGACACGACAACAAATCGAAATATACAGTAAGACAGCCAGCTGGGAATGATGGGTGTCGCAGTCCCAACACATCTGGAGGGCATCAGGTTGGGGAAGGTTTCAGGAGGACGTTAAACATCCTAGAACAAGGTAACAGCAGAGCGGAAACATTTCTAAAACCTGAAAGGTTCGCTGTATAAAAGATAGGAAATTGTACCAACGTGAAAAATGTACCAATGTGTGTTTGTGTACACTGCTGTGATCATGAGGAGCGTGTGCCCTTATGAACGACCTTTGCCTTAGGCTCATGCTTCTGCATCTCATGTTTCCCTCCATCCGTCCAGGTCTTCAGCGGGAAGCGACCTGACTCAGAGTTCCCCCCGCAGCCCCAGAGCGTGCCGGGCAAGAGGCCCACCCCACCGCCCTTGGAGGAGAGCCAGCAGCAGGCCCTGACCTGCCTGATCAGCGAGAAGGACCTGATGCTCTTTGAGAAGCTGGGAGACGGCTCCTTCGGGGTGGTGCGACGTGGGGAGTGGTGTGCACCGTCCGGCAAGTTGGTAAGGAGTAAACTTAACCCTTCTCACCTTTGCCAAGCCTAAGCTTCCTACCCCTGTTAACAGTTGGAGGAAAGCTTAGAGGTCTGTCTTGTAATACCCCCAAAATAAGAGAGAATCTGATGGTGTCCCAGCACTAGCACTAGTGACGTTGTGCTAGCGTAAGCCGCCAGTGCTTGTGCAACGTACCCAGCACTTGCTAGTGCAAGGGGGCAAATCCCTGCATCTCCCTGTGCAGCAAATCCCTGCTTTTCCCCATTGTGCCAGCAAGCACTATATACTTTGCAGAAGTATTGGTTTATGCTACCGCAATGGCCTTAGCCCTAGCGCTGAGACACCGTTGGATACTACCTATAGCTCCCTGGTGGAGCACATGCTGTGCATGGAGAAAGCCCTATGCTGAATCATCAGAACCTGCTGTTCAAAAGGATGTCAGGTGGAAGAGGTGGGAAAGCGCCTCCTCTCTCTGAGACCATGGAGAATCACTGGCAGTCAATGTAAACCTGCCTTCTCCAACCTGGTGCCCTCCAGGTGTTTAGGTCTACAACTCCTAGCATTCCTGACCATTGTCCATGCTGGGTGCGAATGATGGGAGTTGAAGTCAGTGAGAGCTAGTGTGGTGTAGTGGCTAAAGTGTTGGACTGGGAGCCGGGAGATCCGGGTTCTAGTCCCCACTTGGCCATGGAAACCCACTGGGTGACGTTGGGCCAGTCACACACTCTCAGCCCAACCCACCTCACAGGGTTGTTGTTGTGAGGATAAAATGGAGAGGAAGAGGAGGAGGATTATGTACGCCACTTTGGGTTGCTTGCAGAAAAAAGGGTGGGATATAAAATGCAATAATAAATAAATAAAAATAAGTTCCACTCCCATCAGGAGGGCACCAAGTTGGGGAAAGCTGTGTAAACAGCACTGGCCAGATACGTCTTCGCTCTAAAACTCTTGAGTTATGTAAAATTCTAGGCTGTAATCCTCTGCGCCCTTCCCTGGGAGTAAGCCCCATTGGACTCAGTGGGGCGGACTTCGGAGTATTCATGTATAGGACAGAGCTGCATAGAAGCACGAGCTGTGTTTCTGATCTGGCTTGAGCTTCCGTTGGAGGGAGAGCGATTCTATATGTCAATACAAGACATCATTTAAAGAAAAAAATGTCTTCGGACTTGTTTTGATCTGTGGTTGATTCCCTAATTTTACATTTCAATTTTTTGTAAATTTAGTACAAATAAATCAATTCTGGGTGTTGCCAAAAGTTAAATCCGCCGCGTTCTCTTACTGACCCCGCTCGCTCGCTTTCTCCACCAGCTGAACGTGGCGGTCAAGTGTCTCAAGACGGACGTGCTGAGCCAGCCTGAAGCCCTGGACGACTTCATCCGCGAGGTCAACGCCATGCACTCTTTGGACCACATGAACCTCATCCGCCTCTACGGCGTGGTGCTCTCCAATCCCATGAAGATGGTGAGGGGGTAGGCCCAGTCTCCGAAAGGCACCACATCTGGGCTCAAGTCGATGGGGGAAAGCAGTGGGTGGGTGGGTGGGTGGGTGGGTGGGTGGGTGATGCCCAGTTTCCCCAGGACCCCAGAACACAGGGACCTGGGGAAGTTCACTCCCTTATCCTGCTTCCTCCCATTCTCCACAGCACCAGGAGACCACATAGCAGCTCTCTCCATAACTGGCATTTACTCATTCCTAGTTCCTAGCCCAGTGTTTCCCGACGTGGTACCCTCCAAGTGTGCTAGACTCCAGCAGGACATCAGGAAAAACTTCCTGACTGTTAGAGCAGTACGACAATGGAACCAGTGACCTAGGGAGGTTGTGGGCTCTCCCACACTAGAGGCCTTCAAGAGGCAGCTGGACAACCATCTGTCAGGGATGCTTTAGGATGGATTCCTGCATTGAGCAGGGGGTTGGACTCGATGGCCTTGTAGGCCCCCTTCCAACTCTTCTATTCTATGATTCTATGATCATCCCCAGCCAGCATGGGCATTGTAGTCCAGCACTTCTAGAGGACACCATGTTGGAGAAGGCTGTCCTAACCGATCCATCTGCATCCACTTTGATATCAGTTCAGCTCGTCATAACGTAAAAGAAGTCTTGTGATGTGAAGCAACTCAGCTTTGCATGTTTAGAGGGGGGGGGGGCAAAAGTCCCCACATTGGCGGTGGAATGCTGAGAGTTGTAGGACTTTTTTCTGTCTAAATATGCATAGGATTGCCCCCTTAATCGATTCGATCTAACCAGTTTAAAGAATATTGATAGCTAATTTACAGAAAAAGTGCAGTTCCAATTAACCTGGTAGCACAGTTTTGAAAAAAAAGAAAAGAAAAAAGAAATCTTAACACCAGTATTCATATATGTGCAAACGGTCGAGTTAACACACACACATATACACACACAGGTCACTTTCACACATAAACATTCACTGTGTAAAACTGAAGAAAACGGGTTGGAGGCAGACTTAAATTAGTTGAACTTGGGTCCTATTATGGTGAATTAGGCATGGCTGAGTTAAGTCCCATTCACTTCACTGGGAACAAAGTTCAACTAACTTCGCCTGGACCCAATCCAGTGTCGTTGTCGTTTCTTCATTCACTCTCATTTAGGCCAGAGGTGCTGAAGCTCAGAATTATGGCCCCAATCTACCCCCCACCCCCAAGACATCCTCTGAAATTTATTTATTTATTTATTTATTTATTTATTTATTTATTTATTACATTTTTATACCGTCCAATAGCCAAAGCTCTCTGGGCGGTTCACAAAAATTAAAACTATAATAAAACAACTTACAGGTTTAAAGCACAAATGCAAAATACAATATATATATATATAAAAGCACAACCAGGATAAAACCACGCAGCAAAATTGATATAAGATTAAAATACAGAATTAAAACAGCAAAGTTTAAATTTAGATGTTAAAATACTGAGAAAATAAAAAGATCTTCTGCTGGCGACGAGAAGAATACAGTGTAGGCGCCAGGCAGACCTCTCTGGGGAGCTCGTTCCACAGCCGGGGTGCCACAGCGGAGAAGGCCCTGCTCCTAGTAGCCACCTGCCTCACTTCCTTTGGCAGGGGCTCACGGAGAAGGACCCCTGTGGATGATCTTAAGGTCCGGGCAGGCACATATGGGAGGAGGCCTTCCTTCAAATAACCTGGCCCCAAAATTAAATTTGGCCCTCAAGGTGAAAGAGGTTCAATGCCCCTGGTTTAAGTTCTATGCAAACGCATGCAGATTTAATTGATTGATTCATGCGTTTATTGATCAGCGAAAACTCATTTTATTACTCGGCTGTGGGTTCTTTCACTGGGCCTAGAACCAGCCCCGACCTCACACCGTGTGACGGCGTCCCCTCCCGCCTCTGCCCACCCCACAGGTCACGGAACTGGCACCGCTGGGCTCCCTGCTGGACCGGCTGCGCAAGAACCTGGGGCATTTCCTGATCGCTACGCTCTGCCAATACGCCGTCCAGATCGCCAGAGGCATGGCCTACCTGGAGTCGAAGCGCTTTATCCACCGCGACCTGGCTGCCCGCAACATCCTTCTGGCCGCCAACGACCTGGTCAAGATTGGCGACTTCGGCCTCATGCGGGCCTTGCCCAAGAATGACGACCACTACGTCATGCAAGAACACCGCAAAGTCCCCTTCGCTTGGTGAGCTGCTGTCGGGATTCTTCCACGGGAGGGAGGGGGCTTACAGAAGAAGTTAAAAGCAACCCCGTACCAATAACTGGGTTCTGCTAACACAGGGCTTCATCCCACGTACCTGTCCCCCTCAAATAGCGCAGGGGTTCTTAACCAGTGGGGTACGCCTCCCCAGGGGAGGTTTGGACCGACTCCAGGGTAGGTGTGAGTAGCCTCTCAACTATAAATTGTTTATTTTACAAGTACGTAGCAGCGCAGCTTGGCCCAACCTTATTTCTTTCTACTAATCTTGGGAGCTACGACGTAGCTCATTTGTACACCACGTGCGTTATCGTAGTTACCGTTACCTGCTACACGTGCGTTCGCGTGAAGAACTATCAATCTTTCAAGGTAAGTGACTGCTTTGTTCTAAGTCACTTTTCCCCTCGGTTTATTGCAAAAAGTTGAGCTGAGCCGAAAGTGTGGATTATTCCATTTTTTGGCATTTCGTGGAGGGGTGTGGGAGGAAAACGAAAACTCTGGAGAAAAAGGCTTGGGGAAGGAGAAATTTTCGGACAATTTCTCCTTGGGGAAAGGGACAGGGTTTCTACCTTTTGAAGTTTAAGCAGTTGTTCCTTTCTTCTTTCAATTTTATTTTTATTTTTAAAAGCGCCCCTTGAAAATGCAGCAGCCCAAGAGTTCTATCTGAATGCTGTTTGGAGAGGGTGAGGTCACGTGGTCTCCAACTGCCTAGGAGCACTGGAGAAAAGGCCTACAATAGGGTGACCCTATGAAAAGGAGGACAGGGCTCCTGTATCTTTAACAGTTGCATAGAAAAGGGGATTTCAGCAGTTGGCATTTGTATATTTGGAGAACCTGGTGAAATTCCCTCTTCATCACAACAGTTAATGCTACAGGAGCCCTGCCCTCTTTAAAATCTGGTCACTCTAGTATAGGTCCTGCAGCTTTAACTGTTGTGATGAAGTGGAAATTTCACCAGATTCTCCATATATACAAATGACACCTAGTGAAAGTCCCTTTTCTATGCAGCTGTTAAAGATACAGGAGCCCTGTCCTCCTTTTCATAGGGTCACCCAAGCCTACAACTCCCAGCATAGGCCTCTTCTCCCTAAACTTGATTGGATTGCGCGGCTGGGATCTTCCAAGTGCTGAGGGGTGGTTTACAAAGAAACAAACAAGACTCCTCCACAGTCGGCTACAAAACTATTCACTGCATGTGTTCGTGTTCCTTTCATTGAATATGCATTTTTTTTAGTCCAGAGACAGAACTAAAAAATGCGAACTCGTCCTGCCTAAGCCTAAATTTTGGGCCGTTAACACAGGGGAGGCGTGGGCCATAAGATTTTTCACAAGGGAGGTGTGACACCAAAAAGGTTAAGAACCCCTGCCATAGCGTAAAGCTGTCGTTGTTTTTGTTGTTCACCAAATCACACCCCGGGCGGCAGCGCTAAGATCCTTTTGCATACCAGGAAAGGGTTTAAGGGGGAGAAATGTAAAAAAAAAATCATAAAAAATCAACAGATGACCCAATCTGGTTCAAGTTTGGTATGCTGAAAGCCCTCCTTAATATCTATCACTGTGCCAATTTTGATGCCTTTATCTTTAAAACTTTCGCAGATGTGAGCATTTGTTTAATTTGTCCTTTAAATATATCAAATTCTCCTCCTGTGCCTCCAGTGGCCACTCGGAGAACAACAAAAGATTCGCTCCTAAAGAGGTAGCAAAATAGGACGGTTCTTTTATATATGAAGCACAATTAAAGCAGGATGCATGGGAGCACTTCACAGTCAAAGAAGATTATAAGCTGGACAACTTCGGAGACCTTTGCACGCAATTTGTGGTGATTGCACAGTATAACCCTGGTGTGATGAAGCTTACAGGGTGGGCAACATGAGGCCCTTCAAACGTTGTTGGACTGCAACTCCCATCATCCATCACTATTGCCTATGCTGACTAGGGCTGGTGGGTTAGGGGACGAGAGTTTCCTTTTTGCTCGCAAAACATGCGCGCACGCCCCATTTGAAACTCCGAACGCAAGCGCAACGGCATGTCTGCCGAAAGTATTCGTAAACTACCGAACCCGTGCTCATGTTTGCCTCGTTCCCGATTCCCAGTTCAGTTTGCGCCATTTTCCTCCGTCGACTGAATCAACCCTTCTTTAGCCCGTGGAGAAAGGTTGCAGCAATTGGGATATTTGCCCAGATTTGTGGGGGGACTGCAAATCTCCCGTTCAAGCGCTGCTCGAATTGCACAAGTTTCCTGTTCACGATGGGTGAGTAGCAGTCTCAGACGCAACCGGGAATCGGGCACGAGGCGAGCAACAAGACGATGTTCCTAGAAGTCCGCCCGTCTGGCACACCGCTCATTTGCCCACCCCTCCTAACGGGAGTTCAGCAACGTCTGGGGGGTCACAAGTTGCCCACCCCTGTGCCGTCAGAAGCGCCCAGAAACAATAACAGAAACTAGGCCAGCCTAAAGCGACAGATTAAAGCTGCAGATGAAAGAAAACAGAGTGGCAAAAAAACCCACCACCATAAGTGCAATTGGGTTTAGAAAGATGAAGGCCCTGGTTGGGCCTCATCTAGAGTATTGTGCCCAGTTCTGGGCTCCACAATTCAAGAAAAATGCAGACAAGCTGGAGCATGTTCAGAAGAGGGCAACCATGATGATCAGGGGCCTGGAAACAAAGCCCTATGAAGAGAGACTGAAAGAACTGGGCATGTTTAGCCTGGAGAAGAGAAGATTGAGGGGAGACGTGAGAGCACTCTTCAAAGACTTAAAAGTTTGTCACACATAGGAGGGCCAGGATCTCGTCTCGATCCTCCCAGAGTGCAGGACACGGAATAACGGGCTCAAGTTAAAGGAAGCCAGATTCCAGCTGGACACCAGGAAAAACTTCCTGACTGTTAGAGCAGTGCGACAATGGAATCAGTTCCCTAGGGAGGTGGTGGGCTCTCCCACACTAGAGGCCTTCAAGAGGCAGCTGGACAACCATCTGTCAGGGATGCTTTAGGGTGGATTCCTGCATTGAGCAGGGGGTTGGACTCGATGGCCTTGTAGGTCCCTTCCAACTCTACTATTCTGTGATTCTATGAAGTAGACATAATATATTGTAAAGAACAAAAATAATGTCCTGACCTTGCATTGCACATTTTAGTGCAAGTGTTAAGACACCATCGTGTTCAGTTCAGCGCGTATTGCAGAATGTCATGCCACAGCCCACGTCGAAGAGGGTCAGGACATGCAGCTGTTAATAAAATGCTGCAGTATATAAAAAGCCACATGTTGAAACTCATAAAACAGCTTTGGAAAAGCCTGCCGAGACAAGACCGCAGTCGGCAGTTGGGGCCAGGTGTACCGTGCTGACGGGGGCGTGGGGGATGGAGGGGTCCAAAGCGCTCTCTCAAGTGGCGCAGAGTTCCTGCGCGGGCTCGTTTGAAGTTCAGATCACGCGCCCGCTTCACATGTGAACAAACAAATGTGGCCACCACAGTTGTGCCTCACTTGGCCCTCAAGACGCGGACTGGCGTGTTCAGGGCCCGTGCCAAGTGCAGGCATCATTGGGCATGTGCTGAGGCCCTCTGTAGTCTCCTGGTCCTTTCCTGGTCCTCTTTGCTGCTTGTTCACCTGCTCTCTGTGACCATGCAATGAATGGCAAAAAAAAAAGAGGGGACGGGGCAGCGTCCTTCATTTCCCTTGTGCTCTCTCTGTCTCTGGGCAGTTTGGCAGCTTGGGCACAGAGGGTGACCTCAAGGGAGTGGACAGCAGTGCCTTGGAGTGGAGAAAGGGGGCCCAGGGAGTAAGATGGAGTGCATCGAGGTCTCCGTCCTCAGGTCTCCTTAAAACCTGGAGCCAGCACAAGGCACGTCTGGTCACGGCCTCTCCGCCCTGGCAGGCCCTCGCCAGTGACACCCACCTGCAGGTTGTTCCAGCTGCTAGGGGCAATATTGCAAGTGTGGCAGCTGGGATAGGGGTTCCTAAACAAGACAGGAGAGGAGCCCTTACTATATATGAGTTAAAGGAAGCCAGATTCCAGCTGGACATCAGGAAAAACTTCCTGAGTGTTAGAGCAGTACGACAATGGAACCAGTTACCTAGGGAGGTTGTGGGCTCTCCCACACTAGAGGCCTTCAAGAGGCAGCTGGACACCCATCTGTCAGGGATGCTTTAGGGTGGATTCCTGCATTGAGCAGGGGGTTGGACTTGATGGCCTTGTAGGCCCCTTACAACTCTGCTATTCTATGATTCTATGATATATGAACAAAACACATAAGACCTGTGAGGAAGATACCTACTCCAGAAAAAGCTGTACAAGTCATAATTGTATTAGAGAAACAATCAATTTATATGTTACATATAGCATGAACATTGCTGATGTATATTGATAAATTTAACATTATACAAATTTATGAACCTAGACTTAAACATATGTTTGTTTTAATTTATGTATTTATGTATTTATTAAATTTATATACCGCCCCATAGCCGAAGCTCTCTGGGCGGTTTACAAAAGTTAAAAACAGTGGACATTAATAAAAAAAAGTATACAAAATTTTAAACCATCAAATATATATATAAAAACGACAGTATAAAACGGTATCCATTTTAAACAACAACAGTTCTGGGGGGCCATATTTATTTATTTATTTATTTATTTATTAAATTTATGTCTAGGTTCATAAATTTGTATAACGTTCAATTTCTCAATATACATCAGCAACGTTCATACCATATGTAACATAGAATCATAGAATAGCAGAGTTGGAAGGGGCCTACAAGGCCATCGAGTCCAACCCCCTGCTCAATGCAGGTATCGAGCAGGGGGTTGGACTTGATGGCCTTGTAGGCCCCTTCCATAGAATCATAGAATAGCAGAGTTGGAAGGGGCCTACAAGGCCATCGAGTCCAACCCCCTGCTCAGTGCAGAATTCCAACTCTGGGATAAACAATAATTGATTGTTTCTCTAAGACAGGTATGACTTGTACAGCTTTTTCTGGAGTAGGTGTCATTCCTCGTGGACAGGGGTTCCGGTAGCCTCTCCACGGGGTGAACCAAGCCACCGGGGGGGGGGGGGGGCAGTGGTGGTTGGAGTAAGAGGGAGCGCTTTGGAGGGCCATGTGGAGGCGGGAATGAGACCGCAACACACACACACACCGTGGACGTGGCTGTTTCATGGATGCGCCCTCCCTGCCTAGCAGTGTTTTGAACGCAACTCGGGTCGGGCTCCTCAATGATGACGGCATCTCTTTCTCTTTTCTCTCCCCCCCCCCCCCCGGCTTCCTCCCATGGGCCCGAAAATTGCCACCGCTCAGGTGCGCCCCTGAGAGCCTGAAGACCCGCACCTTCTCGCACGCCAGTGACACTTGGATGTTTGGAGTTACGCTATGGGAGATGTTCACATATGGACAGGAGCCGTGGGTTGGCCTTAACGGCAGCCAGGTATAATTGCAGCAGCCGGGGCTGTAGCACAGCTGACCTTAGAGTAGGCCGGGCGTTCCAGGCAGGTTTTGGCTTTGTTTTGTTTTGACCCTGTGTGCCGACCGGTCCGCCTGAGTCCTGCTTTCTTCGCCCAGATTTTGCACAAGATTGACAAGGAAGGCGAGCGGCTGGCCCGGCCTGAGGATTGCCCCCAGGACATCTACAACGTCATGTTGCAGTGCTGGGCGCACAAACCGGAAGACCGGCCCACCTTTGTGGCCCTGCGGGACTTCCTGCTGGAGGTAAGGGCTAGGCAGGCAGAAAGGGGCTCACCACCTGCCCCATTGAATCCACGTGCGGAGGAGTGGGGTGCCTTGGATAGCGGGTGAAAACTGGGGTGAACGGTTACGTTACACTGCCTCAAACTATGTGAACATATTGTTTTTAAATCATAACCTATCACATCGATATACAATTGCATGTTGTTTTTAAATCATAACCTATCACATCAATATACAATTGCGTGTTGTTTTTAAAGCGTAACCTATCACATCAATATACAATTGCATGTTTTTAAAGCGTAACCTTTCACATCAATATACAATTGCATGTTGTTTTTAAAGCATAACCTATATTGATGTGATAGGTTATGATTTAAAAACAATATGTTTACATAGTTTGAGGCAGTGTAACATTATTTGCCAATGAGAACAATCTAATTAACAGTGTTTGTGATTATGTGTTTTTTTCTGTTTGTGGTCGGAGGGTGTACACCCCAGCTTTTGTCGCAGTATTTCCAACCACCGCCTCCCCTTTATTTGGATAGAGGGCAGCCAGGGGACTGGGAAACCGGAGTTACTCCCCAGTTGTTTGCGCGAGGAGAACGGTCTGATAAATGTCCCAGTTCTAGGCCACAGACATTTTACTTTGCTGGAGTAAAACTCGTGTGGGGAACCTGTGTCTCGTGGGCCACATGCAACCCCCCCACCACTCCCAGTGTGGCCCCTGAATCCACCCACACCCCACCGCCCTCACTCCCTGGAAAAACATTTGAAAAACGAATAATTTTATATGGGAAAAACAGACAGCTTACATAGATTGGACTCAATGGCCTTATAGGCCCCTTCCAACTCTACTATTCTATGACTCTTTGAGGGCTTCATGATTTCTATGGACCCCAGAACTGTTGTTGTTTAAAATGGATACTGTATACTGTTGTTGTTTTTATATTTTTTGATGGTTTTAAATTTTTGTATACTTTTAATGTCCACTGTTTTTAAACTTTTGTAAACCGCTCAGAGAGCTTCGGCTATGGGGCGGTATATACATTTAATAAATAAATAAATAAAATAAAAGGGTCAAATTTAGCTTGCAAGCAAGCTAGATTTGAACTTTTTGGCACTCTGAAGTGTTCTGGGTGGCATTTTTCACAATAACATTTTTTTAAAAAAGTAAAATGGGGGGGCGCAAAATAGAATCATAGAATAGCAGAGTTGGAAGGGGCCTATAAGGCCATCGAGTCCAACCCCCTGCTCAATGCAGGAATCCACCCTAAAGCGTCCCTGACAGGTGGTTGTCCAGCTGCCCCTTGAATGCCTCTAGTGTGGGAGAGCCCACCACCTCCCTAGGTAACTGATTCCATTGTCGTACCGCTCTAACAGTCAGGAATTTTTTCCTGATGTCCAGCCGGAATCTGGCTTCCTTTAACTTGAGCCCGTTATTCCATGTCCTGCACTCTGGGTTGATCGAGAAGAGTAGCCTTGAGACATCCTGACGTTGCTCAGCCCTGTAGTAAAACAAGAAAGAGCCTTCAACCAGGACCACAAACCATACTTTACCATGTTCAAATGCCACAGCAAACTGTGGTTTTCTGAGAACCTGGAAGTCGCTTTCGAAGATGCTTCAAGCGCACGGAGGACGTAGTGTGAGCTGAGGCTCTCCTGAAGTTTGTACATGTAGCATCAAACCATGGTTTGGAGTTACATCTGCAAACATCTGGTCTGAAAGTCCAAGTGAGAAGCTGGACTCATTCTGAAGAGGGGACAGGGAGAATGTGTCAGTTCCTTTTTTGAGTTCTCTCTCTATGGACTCTTGGTTCCAAGCACACAGCAGAAAGCTGCTGTCGTCCCGTCCCCGTCCCCCCGCCCTGCCTCAAAGTCCGAAATGCCTGAATATGTTATAGTCTAAAAACGAGTTTGTGAAGATCTACAATTGTTCTT
This sequence comes from Elgaria multicarinata webbii, assembly GCF_023053635.1. Classification (NCBI taxonomy): domain Eukaryota; kingdom Metazoa; phylum Chordata; class Lepidosauria; order Squamata; family Anguidae; genus Elgaria; species Elgaria multicarinata. The sequence goes on from NC_086178.1 coordinate 4,703,345, forward strand.
TGGGGATCTGAGCCTCAAAAACCTCAGATTAACGTCGGGTGTTTTCACACATGCATAAACCCTTATGTGGATGTCCTGTGTGCTGCCACCTAGTGAGGGAGGGGTGGAACTGCCGCACGACATTGACTGGTGAAGTGATAACGAATCAACTCCCCAAAGAGGTTTGCCAGGCTTTTTGGCACCAGGCAAAGAGGTTTCTTTTCTCCCAGGCATTTTAGAGACCTAGGGCCTTCCTAGACGGGGCTTTAGCCCGGTGCGAGCCCTGGGCGAGCCCCTGGACGTCCAGATGACGCACAGGGTATCCCAGGCTCAGGCAGGGGTGAACTCTCCCTGGGCCCGGGGTAACTGGCACCGCTTGAGGCCCGGTATTTCCTGTGGTCTCGGGCTGAGCCAGAGGCATGTAACCAGGTCGCCGCTTTTCCCCGCTACCGGATTTACTCCCGAGTAGCCGGGAAAAGCTGCGGCCATGAGGGCTATGGGGGGGGCGGGAAAAGGAGGCCGGGGAGATCGGGGGTAATCGCGGCCCAGGCGACATCGGGGGGGGGAATTGCGGGCGTGGGGGGACATCGGGCGGGGGATCAGACATCGCAGACGGGGGGGGGCGAGCAGGGGAAGGAGAATGGGGCCGGTGGGGAGGAGATCGTGAATGTGGGGGGGAAGGAGATTTTTTTAAAAAAAACCTACTTACCTTTCCTGGCTCCTGTGCTGCTGCTGCTGCCGCTTTAAGAAAAATTTAAATGGCGGCCGCGACAGCTCTCCTCCAGAGCTCGTCGCGGCTCGTGTGTGAATAAGGGCGAGATCTTGCGTTATTCATAATGCGAGGTCTCCCCTCCTCTCCTCCGGATTTTCCACCTGGTCTAGCAAGGCCCCTCGTTCTAGGTTATTGTGGCAGTTTTATCAATTCCTGTGCTCTTTATTGTTTTCCATTATATTTGTATTTTAGGCTGCTCTGTGGCATTTTAGTTTTTTAACTGGTTGCAATCCACCCAGAGAAGATTAGTTAATGGGCAGATTAGTAATGCAATAAATAAATAAATATTGTATGTACTTCAAGTAGACATTAAAATTCACCATCCAGAATCCTTTGTTCCAAACCCGGGCAAAGAAAAGCCCATTATGCACATTTATTTTAATTCTTCTGAGTCTGCAAGATACATTCAGCTTGGTGTAGGGAGGGGGCAAGGAGCTACACAGGACGCTTAAATCCCCCTCCCCGCCCCCCAACCACTGGGAATACCACCTTGGGTATTTTCAGTGGGTGTTGCCAATCAACCCTCATGCAATGTTGCAGCCGCGAAATCCCATAGATTAACTCTGCGCTGTGTGAAGAAATCCTTCCTTTGATCTGCCCTGAGGCCGCCCAGTGAAAGAACCCGTAGCCAATTAATTCAGCTTTATGGGGTGACCCTGGTGGGTTCTAGTATTACGAGAGAGAGAGAAAGAAAGAGAGAGAGAGAGAAAGAGAGAGGGAGAGAAACTCCCATCTTGCTGCCACTGCAAGGTTTCGCTCAGTCATACCTTAGTTAAACTTAGTTAAAGAGTACTTATCAATGGAACCTTCTCAAACTGGGGAGAGGCAACGAGTGGGGTACCGCAGGGCTCAGTCCTGGGCCCAGTGCTCTTCAACATTTTTATTAATGATTTGGACGAGGAGGTGCAGGGAACGCTGATCAAATTTGCAGAGGACACCAAATTGGGTGGGATAGCTAATACCCTGGAAGACAGAAACAAACTTCAAAGTGATCTTGATAGGCTGGAGCGCTGGGCTGAAAACAACAGAATGAAATTTAATAGGGATAAATGCCAAGTTCTACATTTAGGAAATAGAAACCAAAGGCACAGTTACAAGATGGGAGATACTTAGCTCAGCAATACTACAAACGAGAAGGATCTTGGAATTGTTGTAGATCGCAAGCTGAATGTGAGCCAACAGTGCGATATGGCTGCAAGAAAGGCAAATGCTATTTTGGGCTGCATTAATAGAAGTAGAGCTTCCAAATCACATGAGGTACTGGTTCCTCTCTATTCGGCCCTGGTTAGGCCTCATCTAGAGTGTTGCGTCCAGTTCTGGGCTCCACAATTCAAGAAGGACGCAGACAAACTGGAGCGCGTTCAGAGGAGGGCAACCAGGATGATCAGGGGTCTGGAAACAAAGCCTTATGAAGAGAGACTGAAAGAACCGGGCATGTTTAGCCTGGAGAAGAGAAGATGGAGGGGAGACATGAGAGCACTCTTCAAAGACTTAAAAGGTTGTCACACAGAGGAGGGCCAGGATCTCTTCTCGATCCTCCCAGAGTGCAGGACACGAAATAATGGGCTCAAGTTAAAGGAAGCCAGATTCCAGCTGGACATCAGGAAAAACTTCCTGACTGTTAGAGCAGTACGACAATGGAATCAGTTACCTAGGGAGGTTGTGGGCTCTCCCACACTGGAGTCATTCAAGAGGCAGCTGGACAAGCATCTGTCAGGGATGCTTTAGGGTGGATTCCTGCATTGAGCAGGGGGTTGGACTCGATGGCCTTGTAGGCCCCTTCCAACTCTGCTATTCTATGATTCTAAACTTTTCCATCACTTTTCCTCCTCTTTCCCCCTCTCTCAGGCACAGCCCACGGACATGCGGGCCCTGCAGGACTTTGAGGAGCCAGACAAACTTCTCATCGAGATGAACGACATCATCACGGTCATCGAGGGCAGGTATCGTGTGGGGAGAGCTGGGCTGGGACGTGGGCTTGCTGTGGGGAAGACAGCGGGACACAAAGCCCTGTATGTAGGACAGGTTCCCGTTCCTTCCTTCTCCACCTCGTCTTTAGCCGCTGCCCACCCCCTCCCCCTGTTCAGAATGTATCCGGATCTCACCAAAGGCCTATCTTAGGGCTGGGCACCTTCAGAGGATCTGGGAGTCATTTTCACATGCACACACACCGCGGGTCACTCGCCGCGGACCACCAGGGGGAAATCCACCAGTTTAAGAACAAGGCAGATGTAGCTGTCCAAGCCTTATTTAGTTGTTCGCTGGACTTGTTCACTGTGGGGGGTGTCAGGGGCCACACCAGGGGGTGGAGAGTGCCACATGTTGCCCACCCCAGCTTCTCTAGTCAATTATTTATTTATTTATTTATTACACTTATATACCGCTCCCATAGCCAGGGCTCTCTGGGCAGTTTACAGACATTCTAAAATTGAGATAAAAACGAGTATACAAAGTTTAAAATTCTAAAACACGGAACATACACACATAAAGCATTAAAAACCGTTAAAAAACTAAACATGTGGGTGATTAAGATGTGCCGCCATATGCCTGGGCAAAGAGGAAAGTCTTAACCTGGCGCCGGAAAGATAGCAGCGTTGGCGCCAGGCGAGCCTCGTCAGGGAGATCGTTCCATAGTCTGGGGGCCACCACCGAAAAGGCCCTGTCCCTCGTTGCCACACCCCGAGCCTCTCTCGGAGTAGGCACCCGGAGGAGGACCTTAGATGTTGAACGTAGTGACCGGGTATATTCACGTCGGGAGAGGCGTTCCGTCAGGTATTGTGGTCCCAAGCTGTGTTAGGCTTTATAGGTCAAAACCAGCACCTTGAATTGGGCTCGGAAACATACAGGCAGCCAGTGCAAGCGGATCAGAGCAGGTGTTACATGGTCGACCCTTCTGGTTCCTGGAATCAGTCTGTCCGCTGCATTTTGCACGAGCTGCAGCTTCCGAACCGTCTTCAAAGGCAGCCCTACGTAGAGGGCATTGTAGTAATCTAACTTGGAGGTTACCAGAGCATGGGCAATACAGTGGAAGCCATCAAGCAGGACTCGAGTGCAGCGGCACCCTCCTGCCCATGTTCCCCAGCAACTGGTGCACATTCGCTTACTGCCTCTGATCCTGGAGTTAGCATAAACCTATCTAGGCTAGAATGATAGACAAAGCCTCCATGTTGTATCCTTTGAAAGCCGTCTTAAGTTCGTGGCCGTCGCTATGTCTTGCGGTAGTGAATTCCATCGTTTAGCTCTGCGCTGTGTGAAGAAGTCCTATGCGTACTTTTATAAAACATCTATCCTGTTTTAACTTGTCATTTTTATTTTTATTTTTGAACTGGAAAAAAACACACCAAATGTTGTAACATTTCCTCTTAGGGAAGGTTCCTCAAACCCGTGGTTATTTTGGTTCCACTTTTCTGAACCTTCCCTTGTTATATAGTGTCCTTTAGGAGATGCAGGCCTTAGCTAGACCTATGGTTTATCCTGAGATCATCCCGGGGTCGTCCCTACCTGCTCCCGAGATCCCCTGTGTGTCAGCCCAGGCTGGAGTGCTGGGGTGAAAATAACAGGATGAAATTTAATAGGAATAAATGCCAAGTTCTACATCTAGGAAATAGAAACCAAAGGCACAGTTACAAGATGGGGGATACTTGGCTCAGCAATGCTACAAAAGAGAAGGATCTTGGAATTGTTGTAGACTGCAAGCTGAGTATGAGCCAACAGTGCGATATGGCTGCAAGAAAGGCAAATGCTTTTTTGAGCTGCATTAATAGAAGTAGAGCTTCCAAATCACGTGAGGTACTGGTTCCTCTCTATTCGGCCCTGGTTAGGCCTCATCTAGAGTATTGCGTCCAGTTCTGGGCTCCACAATTCAAGAAGGACGCAGAGAAGCTGGAGCGTGTTCAGAGGAGGGCAGCCAAGATGATCAGGGGTCTGGAAACAAAGCCCTCTGAAGAGAGACTGAAAGAACTGGGCATGTTTAGCCTGGAGAAGAGAAGATTGAGGGGAGACGTGATAGCACTCTTCAAAATCTACAACTTTATTAGATTGTAAGCCTATGCGGCAGGGTCTTGCTATTTACTGTGTATAATCTGTACAGCACCATGTACATTGATGGTGCTATATAAAATAATAATAATAATAATAATAATAATAATAATAATAATAATAATAATAATAATAAATACTTAAAAGGTTGTCACACAGAGGAGGGCCAAGATCTCTTCTCGATCCTCCCAGAGTGCAGGACACGGAATAACAGGGTCAAGTTAAAGGAAGCCAGATTCCAGCTGGACATCAGGAAAAACTTCCTGAGTGTTAGAGCAGTACGACAATGGAACCAGTTACCTAAGTAGGTTGTGGGCTCTCCCACACTAGAGGCCTTCAAGAGGCAGCTGGACAACCATCTGTCAGGGATGCTTTAGGGTGGATTCCTGCATTGAGCAGGGGGTTGGACTCGATGGCCTTGTAGGCCCCTTCCAACTCTGCTATTCTGGACATCAGGAAAAACTTCCTGACTGTTAGAGCAGTACGACAGTGAAACCAGTTACCTAGGGAGGTTGTGGGCTCTCCCACACTAGAGGCCTTCAAGAGGCAGCTGGACAACCATCTGTCAGGGATGCTTTAGGGTGGATTCCTGCATGGAACAGGGGGTTGGACTCGATGGCCTTGTAGGCCCCTTCCAACTCTGCTATTCGATGATTCTATGATTTACATGAACAGGGATGACCCCGGGACAATCCCAGGATAAACCTTAGGTCTAGCTAAGCAACCAGAACTGTACACAGAATTCCAAGTATAGTAGCACAATAGATTTGTTGAAAAGGCAGTTTTTTCCTCTTGATTCCTTTCCTAATGTTCCCCAATATGGAATTCGCCTTTTTCACAGCCACCACGCACTGTTCGACAGTTTCATCGAGCTGTCCACCCCCCCCCCCCCAAAGATCTCTTTCTGGGTCAATCACCGCTAGCTTAGAAACAAACCGCAAGGATATGATGTTGGGGTGGGGTTTTTTTTGTCCCAACGTGCATCACCTTACACTGGCTTACATTGAACCGCATCTGCCATTTGGACACTCTCTCTCCCAGCTTGGAGAGATCCCTTTGGAGCGCTCCACAACCCCTTTGTGTTTTAACCACCTTAAATAATCCTGGTGTCGTCGGCAAACTTGTCCACTTTACGGCTCACTCTTAATTCCAGGTCATTTATGAACAAGTTGAAAAGAAGTGGTCCCAATACCGATCCCACAAATTTACTTCCCTCCATCGGGAGAATGGACCATTTATGCCTACTCTCTGCTTTCTGCTCTTTAACCAGATTGATTGATTGATTACATTTCTATACCACCCAATAGCCGGAGCTCTCTGAGCGGTTCACAAAAATTAAAACCATTCAAAGTATAAAAAACATTCAAAGTATAAAATACAATATAAAAGCTCAACCAGATCAAAACAGCAGCAATGCAAAATTACAAATTGAAAACACCAAGTTAAAATTTATTTATAGACTGTTAAAATGCTGGGAGAATAAAAAGGCCTTCACCTGGCGTCTAAAAGCATATAATGTAGGTGCCAAGCGAACCTCCTTAGGGAGCTCATTCCACAGCCAGGGTGCCACAGCAGAGAAGGCCCTGCTCCTGGTAGCCACCTGCCTCACTTCCTTTGGCAGGGGCTCGCGGAGAAGGATCCCTGAGGATGACCTTAGGGTCCGGGCAGGTACATATGGGAGGAGGCATTCCTTCAGATAGCCTGGCCCCAAGCCGTTTAGGGCTTTAAATGTTAATACCAGCACTTTGAATCGGGCCGGACCTGGACTGGCAGCCAGTGAAGCTGGAAAAGGACTGGCTTGATGTGGTCTCATCGGCCAGTCCCTGTTAGTAACCGTGTTGCCCTGTTTTGTACCAGCTGAAGCTTCCGGACCATTTTCAAAGGCAGCCCCACGTTTAACGCATTGCAGTAATCCAAACGAAAGGTTAGCAGAGCATGGATCACTGTAGCTAGGCTATCTCCGTCCAGATAAGGGCGCAGTTGGTATATCAGCCTAAGCTGATAAAAGGTGCTGATCCATAAGGTTACTGATCCATAAGAGGACCTCTCCCCTTATCCCATGACTAGAGTGGGAGATCCAGTCCAATGCATTTCCAACACCCCCGGTTGGTGTCGGCTGCTATAGAGATTCACTGTACGTACATTGCAACTGGTTTAAATTGTGCTCATTTTAGATTGCAGGCTTTTGATTTTGATGGGGTGGGGACCTCATCCACGCAGCGAGCCTCTGTATCTGAATGTGTCACCAAATCAGGACTGTTGCCACGGGACATACTTTGAAATGTCCCCCATGTTGCAGCCTGTGAACCTGGCGAGGTATAAATAGCTAGCATACAGGCGATCATAACTTTTTCTCTTACTTTTGCGTAAGTGCGCGGGGCCTCGATCTGGATCAGGACCACCAGGCACCGGTAGTGGGGTGGATGGGTTTTCAGCCTTCCTACCCAGCCACTTTTCTTTCTTTAAATTCATCCCAGTGTGGTTAGAGCCAGTGTAGTGGTTAGAGCGTCGGACTGGGGCAAAGGAGAGCCAGGTTCTAGACCCTCTGCGACAGTGAAGATCACTGGGTGACTTTGGGTCAATCGCTTTGTTTCAGCTTAACTGAGCACACAGGTTTGTTGTGAGGATGAAATAGAGAGGAAGAGGAGGACCTTGGAAGATGCTTTGGCTTCCTAGCAGGACACGGAATAATGGGCTCAAGTTACAGGAAGCCAGATTCCAGCTGGACATCAGGAAAAACTTCCTGACTGTTAGAGCAGTACGACAATGGAACCAGTGACCTAGGGAGGTGGTGGGCTCTCCCACACTAGAGGCCTTCAAGAGGCAGCTGGACAGCCATCTGTCAGGGATGCTTTAGGGTGGATTCCTGCATTGAGCAGGGGGTTGGACTCGATGGCCTTGTAGGCCCCTTCCAACTCTGCTATTCTATGATTCTATTATTCTATGTCAGTCATAATTAGGACAGGAATCAAAGATAGCTGCCTATGAAGAGAGACTGAAAGAACTGGGCATGTTTAGCCTGGAGAAGAGAAGATGGAGGGGAGACATGAGAGCACTCTTCAAATACTTGAAAGGTTGTCACACAGAGGAGGGCCAGGATCTCTTCTCGATCCCCCCAAAGTGCAGGACATGGAATAATGGGCTCAAGTTAAAGGAAGCCAGATTCCAGCTGGACATCAGGAAAAACTTCCTGACTGTTAGAGCAGTACGACAATGGAATCAGTTACCTAGGGAGGTTGTGGGCTCTCCCACACTAGAGGCCTTCAAGAGGCAGCTGGACAACCATCTGTCAGGGATGCTTTAGGGGTGGATTCCTGCATTGAGCAGAGGGTTGGACTCGATGGCCTTGTAGGCCCCTTCCAACTCTGCTATTCTATAATTGATGCAGCTCCACCGTGCAGCCACAGCAGGGCTTTTAACCCATATATTTATTTTTTATTTTTTAATTTATTACACTTTTATACCACCCAATAGCCGAAGCTCTCTGGGCGGTTCACAAAAATTGAAACCACGAAGAGCATAAAAAACAACCAACAAGGTTCCCTTACTTCTTTGATTCCGTGCTCCATGGCTGAAATAGGCTGGTGTGAAGAGAAACACAATGAAGATTGTACAGCGCTCCTCTGATGAAAAACAGGTTCCTAAAATAGCAAGAGTCTATAACCACGAGGACAGGCCCAGGAATTTATGGATCGTGTTCTTTAGGGTGGGGACGACAACGACCAGGGACAATCTCACCTGCAGAGTTTCCAGCTTCGTTGGGTCTCTCCTGAGTTTCACTTTGAAATATTATGCTCCGGACTCTCCTCCGCGATCAGGGCTAGGCGTTTCAGCTCAGGGCCTGAGCACCGCCAGAGAGCAGAGTGCCGTGCAGAATGGGTGCCGTCCGTGCCCGTTTCAGGCTTCCTTTCTGGGGACCCTCGGCCCTCCCTGCCCTGAGTCACTTCTCTGGGCGGTGATTTCTGCCTCGGCTTGTGTACCCTCCAGTGCTCTGTGCTGCACGCTCGCACGCCCACGCCCCAGCTGCCACTCCCTGTCACCCACGCTGAACTGATCGGCACGCCAGCGGGACGGCCCAGCCTGCTGGTTTGGGATTGCGTTGCCAGAAAAGCCAGCCAGAGCAGAGGTGGGCTGCCTGCGAGGACAGCGGCCGCCAAATATCCGAAAGGCGGCCGTGCAGAAGACGGAGCGGAGTGCAGGGTTAGAACGCAATGGGTGGAAATGCCAGAGAGGCAGATTTCAGCTAAACATTAGGGAGAGCTGCCTAATGGTCAGGGCTATTTGGCAATGAAACGGACTCTACCTTGGAAGGTGCTAGGCTCTCCTTCGCCAGAGGCGTTTAAGCAGAATCTGGTTGGCCGTCTGTCAGGGAAGCTGCAGCTGCACCCTGCAGTGCAGAGCCTGCGTTGAGCGGGGGGGTGGACTAGATGATTTCTGAGGACCCTTCCAACTTTTTTTTTTTGGTATATTGTTTTTAAGTGTTTTTATCTTATGTGAACTGCCCAGAGAGCTTCAGCTATGGAGCGGTACATAAATGCAATAAGTAATAATAAAACAATAACTCTGGGATGCTCTTGCTTTTTGCCCACAGACTGCACTGGGTTGTTGGCGGGGCAGAAGGTAGATCGCGATCTCCCAGGAGAACCTGGGCAATTGGAGGTACATCCAGAATGTTTTCTGACACACACACACACCCCAGTTGTTGAAGAACAGCAATGATAGTGGTGGGGTGAGGAGTCAAAATGATTTCTGACTCTCTCCTCCCCACCACACATACACAACACACACCTCCCCCCCTCCCAAACTAGGTAGGCTGAGCCAAAGAACACTCTGGGGGGAATCTGCAGCGTGTGCTAAAGGACTTGGTGCTGGAACTGCAAACCGATTCCCAGTTGGGGGATGTGTTTAAAGCAGACTTCCCCAACCTGGCGCCTTCCAGATGTGCTGGGCGGCAACCCCAGGGTTCCCAGCCAGCCAATGGGAGAGGCATCTAACACTTCTGGAGGGCACCAGGTTGGGGAAGGCTGCCTTAGCTAGGGTGACCACATGCAAAGGAGGACTGGGCTCTTGTATCTTTAGCAGTCGCGTAGAAAAGGGCATTTCAGCAGGTGTCATTTGTATGCATGCAGCACCTGGTGAAACCCCCTCTTCATCCCAGCAGTTAAAGCTGTAGGAGCTATACTAAAGTCACCAGAAACAAAAGAGGGCAGGGCTCCTGCAGCTTTAACTGTCGTGATAAAGAGGGAGATTCACCCAGTGCTGCATGCATACAAATGACACCTGCTGAAATTCCCTTTTCTACACAACTGTTATAGATACAGGAGCCCGGTTCTCCTTTTCCATATGGTCACCCTAGGTGATAGAAACCTCTTTTACCATCTGAGCCCTGGGAGCCCCGGCTATTCCGAGCCAGAAAGCAACATTCCGCTAGCAAGACAAAGAGCAGTAGAGGCTGGTGGCTCAGATGCCAGTGGGGTGGTGAATCTGCACGATATTTTCGTCAGAACTCTAAATCCAAGTGGGGCAGTTAATCCACTCTGGGTTTCAGCCAGAAACAATAATAGAATAGTAGAGTTGGAAGGGGCCTATAAGGCCATCAAATCCAACCCCCTGCTCAACCCCCAGAGTACAGGACACAGAATAACGGGCTCAAGTTACAGGAAGCCAGATTCCGGCTGGACATCAGGAAAAATTTCCTAACTGTTAGAGCAGTACGACAATGGAACCAGTTACCTAGGGAGGTTGTGGGCTCTCCCACACTAGAAGCATTCAAGAGGCAGCAGGACAACCATCTGTCAGGGATACTTTGAGGTGGATTCCTGCATTGAGCAGGGGGTTGGACTCGATGGCCTTATAGGCCCCTTCCAATTCTACTATTCTATGATTCAATGCAGGAATCCACCTTAAAGCATCCCTAACGGATGGTTGTCCAGCTGCCTCTTGAAGACCTAGTGTGGGAGAGCCCACCACCTCCCTAGGTCACTGGTTCCATTGTACTGCTCTAACAGTCAGGAAGTTTTCCCTGATGTCCATCTGGAATCGGGCTTCCCATAACTTGGAAGGAAGTTCTAGTTTCCTGAACTCTGAAGGAGCTGTGCAACTCCAGTGGAGCCCTCCACCAGCTTCCACTGACGAAGTCTGAGCTGCTACAACAGAACGTGCCTGTCGCGTAACGAATGCCCATGTAAGGTACGTTCCCATAAAACCAGGCCGTGTGCGTGCTCGGGGAGGCGCATTCCAGTCGCTAGGGACACTCAGGGGAAGTGGGCCAGGTCGTTTCGAAGGCAACATCCAGGCATGACCGGCAGGTGCCTGGGAAACTCGGCAAAGGAAAAGTGACTCAATTGCCAGTCTCAACCCTCCCCCTGATTGGTAGAGAACCTAATTCTGCAGAAGGTCACAGGTTTGATGCCTGACAGCTCACGTTTCGAAGGATCAGGGACAAGGTCAGGAAACAGACGCTTCTGTATCAGTCGGAAGAAAAAGAACTCAGGTGGACCAGTGGATGGATGCTGAGTGCCAAACCCGTCCCGCTTCCGGGGTCAGGACACTTCCCCAACCTGGTGCCCTCCAGATGCAGCAGACTTCAACACCAAGGTGTTGTAGTCCGGCGCATCTGGAGGGCGCCAGGTTGGGGAAGTAAGGCTGCTCTCGTTTCCTAACCGCCTGACGTCTCCTCTACAAGGCTCACTCTGTTAGTCACCGCCGGGCCGTGAATCAGGGCGAAATTGTGTGTCTTCAGGGACCGGCTTTTGCCCCCGCCTACCCCGCGGTGACTGTTGCTCAGGGCCGGGCACCCTTAATTGCAGGGAGGCGCTTTTGTAACCGGAGTCCGGGACGAGGAGGGTGTAGTCAGATGCCAAAGCTGCGTGGGCACGCCCCCACCCACATTACCTCACCGCCCTGCTGAGTGATGTGATCGAGCACATAAACAGTTCTCCCTTGCGAGCTGCCCTGCTGTGCTCAGGCGTTCTGTGGTGGCGGCTGGAGCGGTGAGAAAGTCTCCTTGGCTTTCCCTTTCTGGCTGCGGGGATCACCTGAGCAGATTTCCCCCAGGAGGCCTGACTGAGGTGATTCGTGAGTGGTGGGCTCAGCCTGAGAGGGGATGGGCGTGGGAAAGGAGAGAGAGATGGATGGATGGATGGCAGCCCTCCAGATACGTCAGACTGCAACTCCCACCTTCCCCAGCTGGGATGAATTTTGTCTCATAAGAATGAATTTCTATAAGAATGGATCAAAAAATCGCGAATTTCATTTAAAAAAAACCCGAATGTGGCACGAAGCGAAATTGACAGATCTGCCCAGCTGGGAATGATGGGAGTTGTAGTCCAGAACACATGGAGGGATGCCAGGTTGGAGGGAGCTGGTTGATGGAGTCGACAGCAAATGGATTTCAAGGGAAGGTACGGAGGCGTTTGCTATGTTCTGTCTCTGATTGTCCGATCTTTGTTTCGGTGACTGAAGGGAGTTCCGCTGAGTGTGCGCAACCCTCTTGAAAGCAGGGGTTGTGGGTTCTAATTCTGCCATGCTGTTTCGTTGCTGTCTGCTCAGCCTCGCTTCCATTTTGTCATCTGTTCGTCACTCCCAGTGTCTTGCTTTGGCAGAGAAGAAATCAAAGGATTGTGCCGAACAAAGCTCAGACTTTTTAAGCAGGTGCAGGCAGGAACGGGCCACGCGTGGCCTGGCGTAAGACACTTTGATGCGTGAATTGGAGAAAACTAAGGGCAGGTGCACTCATTGTCATGAGTCAAAATCCAGTGGGCAGTTTGCATGTGTAGTGGCTAATTTCAACACGCCTTGTGTAGGGTTCCCCATCGGATTGTGCTTCATGGAAACAAAGCCCTATGAAGAGAGACTGAAAGAACTGGGCATGTTTAGCCTGGAGAAGAGAAGATTGAGGGGAGACATGATAGCACTCTTCAAACACTTGAAAGGTTGTCACACAGAGGAGGGCCAGGATCTCTTCTCGATCCTCCCAGAGTGCAGGACACGGAATAACGGGCTCAAGTTAAAGGAAGCCAGATTCCGGGTGGACATCAGGAAAACCTTCCTGACTGTTAGAGCAGTACGACAATGGAACCAATTACCTAGGGAGGTTGTGGGCTCTCCCACACTAGAGGCCTTCAAGAGGCAGCTGGACAAGCATCTGTCAGGGATGCTTTAGGGTGGATTCCTGCATTGAGCAGGGGGTTGGACTCAATGGCCTTGTAGACCCCTTCCAACTCTGCTATTCTATGATTCTATGATTCCTACACACCTGAATGGGATGCCCAGGTGGAAACTTTCTCATTCACCTTTAGGGCTGCATGAGAGATTTCATCCCAGCTCGTTTGCGCTAAGGCCTGACCAAATTCCGCAAATTCATACTTTTGATAGGAAAAAAAAAAACAAACGTGGAAGGAACGGACATATTCACCCAAACAAGCTCTGGGTTTTGAACGCTTAGATCTCAGAGGTCTGGGTTTGAATTCCTCTCTGTGCAGCTTCATTTCGAGTACTGAATTAGAGTTGTGACCCTTTTTTCCTCCGGCAGGCTTCAACCGTATGGCAGGCAGAGGGATCATGGCCCTTTCCATGCTGGGAATAAGCTGTACTATCAAAACTGGCTGGTGCAGATGAGTGAAGGATTTGTTCCGATTTAGTTTGATAAGAATTTACCATGGTGGATTTGATTTAAATCAATTTGATTTAAATCACGATTTAAATCACTACTCAGAAAGACTCGATTTAATCATGTGACTCCCCCTCCCCCACAAAAAAGTGCACCTATTAATTGAATTTTTTGAAACTTCACACTTAGGAGGTAAGGGGTTGATTAAAAAAAATAGATTTGCAAAGGCACAATGGGATCATGATCTCCACAGACCCAAATTCACAGTTTTGAGAACTGTAAAACCAAGAAGCATCTGTGATAATATCTTCTCGATAGAAAAATTGCCCAATAATCTTACAGGAACCTCTGGAAGAGCATGGCATTGTGAATGGATGAATGGAATTCATTTACCCAAAAATGTAAATGTTGCATGAATATACAGCCTCATGCTACATAATTAAAAACAAATCCTTATTTCATGATGAATAACCTTTGGACTATAATGTATCCTAAATAGAAAACTATCTTTAGATAGATTTTTCCTCAAAAAGCATTTTATTAAAAAAAACACGACTTAAATAAAAAAAAATTGATTTAAATAAAAAAAAATCTGATTTTTTAAATTGTTTTTTTTAAAAAAATAATTGATTTTTATCCACCCTGGAATTTACCAACATTCGCAAAGTTCATCCTATTCAAGTTGGAATGAACTTGAGGTTTTCAAAAACAGATTGCAGGAGAAAGCAAAATGGCCATGTGGTTCCGTCCTTCCTCGCCATCGCTTCGTAGCAGTGCCCCTCTCGCCATGGAAAGAATCGGTTCCGGCCAGAAAATCCTACACCACATTTCCCCCCCCTTTTTTTTTCTTGGGGGTTCTGCTTTTTGCGCCCCAAATTGTATGCTAAAGAGCAGAAACTTTCCTTGCAGGAGTGCAGGAAATTTTCGCACGTAGGATTTGGAATGTGGGCTGACTCATACATGGTTTTCTGTCCAGTTGCATTGTGGCACAGTGAAGTTTTCAGTGTGCTCTAGAATCATAGAATCATAGAATAGCAGAGTTGGAAGGGGCCTACAAGGCCATCGAGTCCAACCCCCTGCTCAATGCAGGAATCCACCCTAAAGCATCCCTGACTGATGGTTGTCCAGCTGCCTCTTGACGGCCTCTAGTGTGGGAGAGCCCACCACCTCCCTAGGGAACTGATTCCATTGTCGTACTGCTCTAATACTCAGGAAGTTTTTCCTGATGTCCAGCTGGAATCTGGCTTCCTTTAACTTGAGCCCGTTATTCCTTGTCCTGCACTCTGGGAGGATCGAGAAGAGATCCTGGCCCTCCTCTGTGTGACAACCTTTCAAGTATTTGAAGAGTGCTCTCATGTCTCCCCTCAATCTTCTCTTCTCCAGGCTAAACATGCCCAGTTGTTCTGTTGATAGGGGGTTAGCGGGAGTAACCTCTACCTTGTTGTAGGCTGGAAACTGATTTGGTCATGCAGCAAAGCATTTGGACAATTGATTTGCTTCTTGGCCAGCTCTAACATTACCTGCGTGCCCCAGCACCCATTTGGTGCAGAGATACATTTTCATTGGACCTGTGTCTCTTCCCATTAGACTGTGCAAACACCTGAGTCATGCAGAGCTCTTCATTGGCTAAAACAGAAAGGGGCCAAGGTTGATTACTCCTTCTTTCCTTCAGTTTGCATTTCCCCCCCCCAAGGGATTCTTTTTTAAAATATAAAACTAGAGAATCTCTCCTAGCACCTACATCCTGGCCAGTCAGTTCCCACATCAGATGAGGCATCTTTAAATGATGGTTTAAAGACTTGGGTTTGCGCACCCTACACCGCCGTCCACACGGCCTTCTTGAGCAGCTGCAAGGAGAAGATTTGGAAGTGTTTCTTTTCGCTTTTAAGCTAACCAGAGCGCCCCGTTGTATCCACACTCAGGAGTTTTGGTTAGTTTAAAGCAGGGAAATCAAAGCTCTTTTAGCCTGAGGGCCAAATCCAGAATCAAAGGCCAAAGAGATGAGGCCAAAATACCAGCATGGTTTCGCATAAAGGGTTCATTGCAAGTAACTTAAACCTTAGGGCAGGCATTTCCAACTGCCCTAAGGGGGTGGGGGAATTGCAAGGAAGGGGAAACCACAAAACGATTGTTGGATGGAAGAAAGGCTTTAAGGTGGATTCCTGCATTGAGCAGGGGGTTGGACTTGATGGTCTTATAGGCCCCTTCCAACTCTACTATTCTATGATTCTATGAAAGGGGGCGGGATAAGAGGCAGGGGAGGGGCCATGCAGGGGACCCCAGGTAGGACAGATTTGGCCCACAGGCGTGATGTTAAATGCCCCCGCTTTAAAGTGTGCTTAATTCAAACGAGCCAGGTTATGATCCTGGCTTGTTCACTAACCATTGTTTAAACTAACCAGAGTTCCCGGAGTTCAGAAATAACAGGGGAACTCTGGCTCGTTGGAAAGCAGAAGTGGGGTTAGGGGATGCTGGGAGTTGCGATCCAACGCGTCCAGAGGGCGCCAGGTTGCAATTGAACCAAAGGAGCATCAGGAAACGAAAACGGTTTTCAGTTCTTTGGGTTCTTTTAGTCATTGGCTAAACTCCACGTTCTAACGGTGTTACAGAAGCCTTCGAGGCAATCTCCACCAGTAATCGCAACAGTCCAGGCCTCCGGAATGAGTGACGGCCGCCCAAGGCTGGATGATTAATGTGCCGCGTATCAGTTCTCGGTTATATAACGCAATTCCATTCGTTTTGTCTACCCGAAGTGACTAAATCCAGTTGCATTAGTAATCAGCCTGGTTCTCTCGGGTTCTGAGCTATTATTATTGTTCTGAGTTATTCTTCGTCACCCTTATTTCCTGCACCTTCTTCCTTGGAGCGGTTCTGAATTCCTGAGAAAGGGAGGGAAGTCTTCTCGCTCTCTCCTTCCTTCTTCCCAAGAACGTGAGATGTGCAATGGGAAGATTTCTTCTTTCCCCAAGCAAAACGCCTTTTAGCTTTTAAAGGGGCGGTTAAGGGACCCCGTTGCCCTCTCTGGCCACATCCGGATTGGTGCCTTTCTCCGTTACGGGCGTGATTTGCCAACTCAGTTTTTACCGAGAATCCCCATGACGTCAATCCCTGGTTTTGCTGATTTATCGCATTTCTTTCCCACTTCTGCCACAGTTGAAGCAGAGATCATTCAAGTTTGAACTGGGCTGTATAGGGATATAGCAGCTTTCCCCAACCTGGTGCCCACTAGATGCGTGGGACTACAATACTCATTATCCGAGGCCAGCATGGACATCTGGTGGGTACGAGCAGTTCCAGCTCCAGATTTGGGAGGTAAAACACCCCCAAAGCCCCCCACCCCTGCCCAGTGACCCTGCCTTCTCACCACCATGGTCCCCAGCTGCTCTTCCTCATCTTCCTCTTCCTCATCGTTGCTAGGGAAAAAGGCGGGATACAAATAAATATAATAAATAAGATTGAGGGGAGACATGACAGCACACTTCAAGGACTTGAAAGGTGGTCGCACAGAGGAGGGCCAGGATCTCTTCTCGATCCTCCCAGAGTACAGGACACGGAATAACGGGCTCAAGTTACAGGAAGCCAGATTCCTGCTGGACATCAGGAAAAACATCCTGACTGTTAGAGCAGTACGACAACAAAACCAGTTACCTACACTAGAGGCCTCCAAGAGGCAGCTGGACAGCCACCTGTCAGCGATGCTTTAAGGTGGATCCGTGCATTGAGCCGGGGGGGGGGGGGTTGGACTTGATGGCCTTAGAGGCCCATTCCAACTCTACGATTCTGTGATTCTATGATTCTATCACTTGCTTGCTTGGCAGGCAGAAATCCTGGGAGCAAGAAGGCTGTGGCATCTCTTGCTCTTCTTCACCACAGCTGTTGTCTGGACTAGAGCGAGTAGCAGGTTGCAATGAGGGTGAGGAGGAGACACCCCTATCTGGACAGGGATAACCTAGCTTCAGTTGTCCATACTTTGGTAACTTCCAAATTAGATTACTGCAATGCCGTCTACATGGGGCAGCCTTTGAAGACGGTCCGGAAGCTGCAGCTTGTGCAAAATGCAGCGGCCAGATTGATAGCTGGAACAGGGAGGTTTGAGCATATAACACCGATTCTGGCCCGCTTGCATTGGCTGCCTATATGTTTCCGAGCCCAATTCAAGGTGCTGGTTTTAACCTATAAAGCCCTACATGGCTTGGGAGCACAATACCTGATGGAACGCCTCTCCCAACATGAACCTACTCGTACACTGCGCTCAACATCTAAGGTCCTCCTCCGAGTGCCTACTCCGAGGGAAGCTCGGAGGATGGAAACAAGGGAGAGGGCCTTTTCAGTGGTGGCCCCCCAACTGTGGAATGATCTCCCCGATGAGACTCGCCTGGCGCCAACGTTGTTGTCTTTTCGGCGCCAGGTCAAGACTTTTCTCTTCTCCCAGGCATTTAACAGCATTTAACAACGTTAAGTTTGTTTTTAATGGACCCCAGAATTGTTGTTTTTAAATGGATACTGTTGTTTTTATGTTTTTGATGGTTTTTAAATTTTGTATACTTCTGTTTACTATTTTTAATTGTTGTAAACCGTCCAGAGAGCTTCGGCTGTGGGGCGGTATATAAATGTAATAAAATAAATAAATAAAGAGGACCTCCTGCTAGAACTCCACTTGCAAGGACGTTTGCGTTTGGGGTTGTCTTCCGGAATTGCCCCATCCCAGTCGGCCACAAGTGGGAAAGACCGCGACTGATTTTTAGCAATCCGGAGAGAATAAGGTGACCATATGAAGAGGCAGACAGGGCTCCTGTATCTTTAACAGTTGGATAGAAAAGGGGAGCTCAGCAAGGGTCATTCGTACGCATGCGGCACCCGGTGAAATTCCCCCTTCATCACCACACTTAAAGCTGCAGGAGCTATACTGGCGTAACCAGATACAAAAGAGGGCAGGGGTCCTGCAGCTTTAACCGTTGCTATGAAGAAGGAATTTCACCCGGCGCTGCCTGCATACAAATGGCCCCTGCTGAAATTCCCTTTTCTATGCCACTGTTGAAGTTACAGGAGCCCAGTCCTCCTTTCCATAGGGTCACCCTAGGAGAGGAGGAGAGGTGGGTTTGAGCTGAAGCAAAGGACGTTTCAGTTCCCTTTCGAGTTCCCCAAGGCAGCGGTCCCCAACCTTTTTGGCACCAGGGATCGGTTTCGTGGAAGACAATTTTTCCACGGACCGGGGTGGGTGGGTTGAGGGGATGGTTTTGGAAAGCCCCCCCCCCCCGCTCACCCCCACTCCGGCGTCCTGGCTTCGCTTCAGCTGGGTGCGCAGCCGAAGCGAAGACAGGACGCTGGAGCGGGTGGCTTCGGAACGGCGCGCCTGGAAGTTGCTCTCCCAGAGCGGCTTCCGGCCGGGCGTGCCGTTCTGAAGCCACCCCACCGCACCCCAGCGTCCTGGCTTCGCTTCGGCTGGGCAGGCGAGATGGCGCCCCGCGCCCAGGTACGCTGTGGTGGGGTTGGGTGAAAGCAGCTCACCTGCGCAGCCCGGTTCCTAACAGGCCATGGAGCGGTACTGGTCCGTGGCCCGGGGTTTGGGGACCCCTGCCCTAAGGAACTTGTGGAATCTTAGAATAGATAAAGACTTGCTGTGGATTGCCTTTACTGAAGGTCTTCTTTGACTGGGCAGGTGGCTTGGAGGCCCTCAAGGACCCTCCCAAGCTACATTGTGGGCTGCTTCACCCGCTCCGAATCCGTGCAGAACAGGCCCGTGGGATGGAGGAATTGGAGCAACGTGTGGACAGGTGCAGCTTCCCGCTATGGATTCACATGTGCTTACCAGCTCTCCCACCGCCACCACGCATTAATCCCAGCCGGTGTGAGGAGCACCGCCCGTCGATACGATTGCACTGGCTAATACTTGGCTAAGTTTTGTCCACGGGGACAAAAACCACTTCCCCCCCTTTTTTTTTGGTGCATATAATCCCACTTGGAGAGACAGTGCGGTGTAGCGGTTAGAGCTTTGGAGTGGGTCTCGGGAAATCCCGGGTTCTTAGCCATGGAAGCTCACTGGGTGACTTGGGGCCAATCTAAGACTCTCAGCCTAACCTACCTCACAGGGTCGTCGTTGCGAGGGTAAAATGGAGAGGCGGAGGATTATGCATGCAGCCTTGGGTATAAGCCTGGTATAATATAATCATCATCTGAATTATTATTCTCTCTCTTTTCTGGCTCCTGGCGGTTTTTCTAGATCAGCCTTCCTCAACCTGGGGCGCTCCAGATGTGTTGGACTACAACTCCCAGAATGCCCCAGCCAGCTCTGCTGGCTGGGGCATTCTGGGAGATGTAGTCCAACACATCTGGAGCGCCCCAGGTTGAGGAAGGCTGTTCTAGATGAACGTGACGGGCTTTGCCAAGTCATGCTGTCTTTTACTGATTCAGGAACTTCCTGACTGTTGAACATGTTTTAAGCATGACTGCTTTCTGGATGTTGGCGTGGATGTATTTCGCTAAGCCAGTTTCTAAAGGTTTTCTGTAAAATCCTTTCATGTGATGCCAGTGACTGATGTGACTAACGGAATCATCATCCTCATTATTTTACAATTTCACATGGTATTGACGTAGATATTAATACCCAGCAGTACGTGTATGTGTGGAGGAGGGAAGGCAGTCCACATGCCCCACACACCCAATACTTCTATCTCTCGATTATATGAATTGTGTTACAAGCATTTTGTCATTCCATGCTGTCTTGGGAGTTTTCCTGCCCTGAAAGATGGCCTAGAAATACTTTAAAATAAATAGATAAATATGGTAGAGTGGCATTCCCCATCCTGGCGCCCTCTGGATGTGTCAGAGTGCAGGACACGGAGTGCAGGACGCGGAATAATGGCAGGACACGGAATAATTCCGTGTCCTCCCAGAGTGCAGGACACAGAATAACGGGCTCAAGTTAAAGGAAGCCAGATTCTGGCTGGACATCAGGAAAAACTTCCTGACTGTTAGAGCAGTACGGCAATGGAACCAGTTACCTAGGGAGATGGTGGGCTCTCCCACACTGGAGGCCTTCAAGAGGCAGCTGGACAACCATCTGTCAGGGATGCTTTAGGGTGGATTCCTGCATCGAGCAGGGGGTTGGACTGGATGGCCTTGTAGGCCCCTTCCAACTCTGCTATTCTATGTTTCTATGACTACATCTCCCATCGTCTAGCTGGGAGGATGGGACTTGTAGCCCAACACATCTGGAGGACACCAGGTGGGGAGAGGCTGTAGTAGAGAGTCCAAATTCATGGGAATTGCACAAGAGTAGATCTTCACAGGACGTCCCCTGGCAGACTGTGTCTTTGTCGAGACTTGAACTCCAAGCAGGGGCCCTCCAGCTGGTCACTGTCCTGCCCAGGAGGGCCGGCTCTACCGTTAGGCAGAACAAACTGGCCGACGATTTGGTTTGTCCCAAAAGGGCCAGCCTGGTGCCCTCCAGATACTTTGGACTACAACTCCCAGGATCCCTGACCATTGGCCCTAGTGGCTGGGGCCGATAGGAGTTGAAGTCCAAAACATCTGGAAGGCACCAGGTCGGGGAAGGCGAAGCGGTTAGTCATTCAAGTTTATTGTTATAGTACTTTTCCTGCCAGGAAGGAGGGGAGGAGCTCTTGGGAGTTTTTTACCCTGGGTGACAAAATAACTTGAGCCAACGTTGGGTCCTGTGTGACCTTGATTTGATGGTGGCAGAAGGAAGCTGGTGAGGGCACCGTTTACTGCTCCACCTCAAGCTGGCCCGGGTGACGGCTTGAGGAAGGCCGTCTCCTGACGTTACCCTGTGAGTCACTCGCATCGGGCTTGGATCTGCCCTTTTCCTGTTTACCTTCTTGCTGAGACGTCTTTCTGTGCCAACTTATTACTCAGCGTGCAGCGGGGGGGTGGGGGAGGCGTGAGCGGTGGAACCGGCACCCTCCTCCCTTGAGAAAACAGAGCTTTTCGCCCTCCAACAGAATGAAACAACAGAATGAAATTGAGTAGGGATAAATGCCAAGTTCGACATCTAGGAAATAGAAACCAAAGGCACAGTTACAAGATGGGGGATACTTGGCTCAGCAATACTACAAACGAGAAGGATCTTGGAATGGTTGTAGATCGCAAGCTGAATATGAGCCAACAGTGCGATGTGGCTGCAAGAAAGGCAAATGCTATTTTGGGTTGCATTAATAGAAGTACAGCTTCCAAATCACGTGAGGTACTGGTTCCTCTCTATTTGGCCCTGGTTAGGCCTCATCTAGAGTATTGTGTCCAGTTCTGGGCTCCACAATTCAAGAAGGGTGCAGCCAAGCTGGAGCGTGTTCAGAGGAGGGCAACCAGGATGATCAGGGGTCTGGAATCAAAGCCCTATGAGGAGAGACTGAAAGAACTGGGCATGTTTAGCCTGGAGAAGAGAAGATGGAGGGGAGACATGAGAGCACTCTTCAAATACTTAAAAGGTTGTCACACAGAGGAGGGCCAGGATCTCTTCTCGATCCTCCCAGAATGCAGGACACGGAATAATGGGCTCAAGTTAAAGGAAGGCAGATTCTAGCTGGACATCAGGAAAAACTTCCTGACTGTTAGAGCAGTACGACAATGGAACCAGTTACCTAGGGAGGTGGTGGGCTCTCCCACACTAGAGGCCTTCAAGAGGCAGCTGGACAACCATCTGTCAGGGATGCTTTAGGGTGGATTCCTGCACTGAGCAGGGGGTTGGACTCGATGGCCTTGTAGGCCCCTTCCAACTCTGCAATTCTATGATTCTGTGATTCCAGTTGGACCTGGGTTAATAGTCCCTCAGCCTCGGTCCCTAAAAAACTTGCTCGGTTTTGAGGTTCTTAAAAGGCTGGCTGGGAGAGGCTGGATTTTACTGCCAAGTGGAATGAAAACAGGCCTCGAGGGTGTGCGGCTGGCCTGCAGGACTTGCTGCCCAACAGCCATCAACCGTGGCCTCCCAGGCTCTGGTGAACCGCTCTGGTTTTGCCGCCCCAAGAAGCTGGCCTAGACTGGGGGTTCGCGGAGCTCCCGGCGGGCCACCGAACAGGTCTGGTGCGTCATAGTTGCCTTGGCTTATGTGTTTTTTCCAAACAGATTTTTTCTCCCATGAGACTGTTTGGAAATCGTGATGTCAAAACTGAAAAATGCTTGCAGGTTTTCCAAAAAGAAAGGAAAATGTGGCCTGCGTTGGCTTGTTTATTTCTGTCCCCCCCCTCCTCAGCCAAAAGCCTCCTGGAGCAGCTTAGATAAGATCAATAACACAAGGCAGCTCTTGCCTGCATGCTTACAATTTTGAGACACAACACACAAGGAAAAGGGACTGAGGAGGGAAGAGGAAAAGAGCAGGGCTGGCGGGATGGCCCTGTTTCCCACTCAAGACTCCTTCTGTGCAGCCGGCTGGAAAGTCTGCTGTTGGTGACCATTGAGGAAGGAGGAACTTTCAAGGGGGAGCTTTTGGGGGTGGGGGGGAATGCTTTGCCGAAAACACAGAGAGAAGGAAATGGGCTGAGGAACTGCAGAGGAGGGCCTCTACCAGTTGTAGTGACCAACCTGCCCCAACCTGATACCCTCCAGATGTTTTGGACTACAACTCCCAGCATGCCTGGGAGGGGCTGAGGCTGATGGGAGGTGGAGTCCAAAACCTGGGGAAGTCTGGCGTAGCCAAAGGCAAAGAGCCAAAAGGAGACACGCTCACACCGGGCACAATGCGGCACTGAGAGCAGAAAGGTGGAGAGCACGGAACAACTAAGGACTAGAAACTTGGGGTTGCTGAGGGTTGGCCTACCTCAGGCCCTCACACTTAACCCCAGAACCTGCCAGGGTTTCACCTCTGTGTAAGGGTCAGGGCTGGTGCCAGACTATTTTGTGCCCTAGGCAGGTGAGCTGCTTTCACCCACCCACCCCCACCCCAGCGTGCCTGGGCGCGGGGCGCCATCTTGCCCGCCCAGCCGAAGCGAAACCAGGACGCTGGGGTAGGGTGGCTTCGGAACGGCGCTCCCAGCCGGAAGCCGCTCTGGGAGAGCGACTGCCGGGCGTGCCATTCCGAAGCTGCCCGCCTGCCCCAGCGTCCTGGCTTCACTTCACCTGGGTGCCCACCCAGCCAAAGCGAAGCCAGGATGCTGGAGTGGGGGGGGTGGGCACGGCTTCGCTTCGCTTCGGCTGGGTGGGCGCCCAAGCGAAGCGAAGCCAGGATGCTTGGGCGGACGGCTTCGGAACGGCGCACCCGGAAGCCGCCCTCTCAGAGCCGCTGTGGGAGAGCAGCTTCCGGATGCGGTGTTCAGCACCCCCTCCCTTACCTTGACTCTCTAGGTGGCCGCCTGAGTGGCCTCTATGGTAGCACCGGGCCTGGTAAGGGAGTGTGCATGCTGCCCTTGCCCCAGTAAAATGAGTTGGGAGAATTTCCATGGGACGGCAGCCAGGGGGTATTTCCAAGGGTCCCTCTCCTCCTTGTGTAGGATCTGCATTCCCATCTTCCACCCCCCTCGACCCCCTATATTTTCTCCTCTGGAGCACCAGGAAATTCCACCTTCAGAGGCAGGAGTGGAGCTGTCAGGCCTTTGCAACCAATAAAATGTCCCCGGGGATGATGACTCAGTGGATGGGTTCTGTCTGGCTCCCTGCCACCCAGGGCAGGAATTTCCCCCTCACCTGCGAGGTCGCGCTGGCTTGTGACTCAGAGCGAGGGCCGGTGGCGGGGGGGCGGGGAGGCTCCCCACTGGCGCCATGTGGGGCTTGGCTGGCTGGCAGGAGGGTTTTCGTTTTGTTTTTACTCCCTAGGCACCTTCTAGGGCGTCCCTGCCCTCCGCTCGAGCTGTGGGTGGATACGGCTTGGACTGAAACCGCAGCCCTGAGGTGCCTCCTTCCCTGCCAGCCCAGCGATTGTGAGGCAGGTGTCAGGTATCTGCAGCAGCCAGGATTGGGGCCGTGCAGAGAGCGGCTGCAAGTGACCTTTGGCCTCTACCGACCCGGGGGTCTAGAGACAGGGTTAGCGTGAGCCCCGCGGTTTGGAGAGGGGCCGGGGGTGGGTGGGTGGGTGGGCTGCAGATGCCCAGATTTCAAAGTGCATCTGGAGAGGGACATCCTGCTAGTGCAGGGAGCTTTTCTTGTCTCGAATGAGGAGAGGCAGTGTGGTGTAGTGGCTAAAGTGTTGGGCTGGGCGATCCTGGTTCTGTGCACACGCACCTCTTTTTCCAAGAGAAACAATCCCAGATGTTGTAACCTTCCTCCATAGGGGAGATGCTCCAGACCGCTTAATCATTTGAGTTGCCCTTTTTCTGCTAGGAGTGGCGAATGTCTGGAATTTGCCCCGGAAGACGTGGCAAAAGCCAGAGGCTTAGGTGGGTTTAAAAGGGAATTTGGTTCATTTGCGGAGGAGGAGGAGGAGAGAGTTCTCTCGGTGACAGGGGCGGCTTACCTACTGAACAGCCGTTGACGGTGGGCTACCAACCAGGGAGTCCTGTTGCCTTCACGCCCTGCTGATGGGCTGCCTGGAAGCACCCAGCAGTAGTTCTCCTGTGTAAGCTCCCTGCCATTTGTACGGGAGAACTTCTCAGTGGGTTTGTGTACCCACAGATCATACCATGGCTTCTGTCTCCTGCGGGCTTTCCTGCCCTCTTCTTCTGAGTGCCAGCCGTTCCCTAAACCCGGGGGCGCAGGACCTCGGGCTAATGGCCCTGCTGGCTAGGGATAATGGGAGTTGTAGCCCAACACATCTGGGGGAGGGCACATCTGCTTTGGGCTCGAGGCCACTCTGCGCAATTGGAAGAGGAGGCGCCTGGATTCCGCAGCCGCCTCGAAACCTGGAGATGTGGGAATCAGCAAAAAAAAGCTCACTGAAGATCTCCCAGATCTGTCCGGGAGCTGTGATGGCTCTTGCCGGTATCAGACTGCAAGCTTTCTTTCGCGCGCCTCAGTCATGTGCGTCTTTGAAATGGACACATTGTTCTCTCGTTGCTCAAACCTTATTTTTGTGCATTGTTTCAGGCACCTTTTCATGCACGCCTTTTTTCAGGCGCATTCTTCAAATGTTCGCATGCTGTAGAACACTCTTTTGGGGTGGGGTTTTCACAAATCACATTGCAAGCTTGCAAATAGGTTGACTTTGTCTACAGATTGCTTCCATGTTCAGTCAGAAGGTGCAAACTTGGTAAAACCTGGGGGTATTATTATTACTATTATTATTGTTATTGTTGTTATTGTTATTATTATTATTATTATTATTATTATTATTATTATTATTATTTAATGAAACTGAATACTTGTACATCCTTATCCAAATCCCATCGGATGGTTTGCTCCAGAGACGTAGCGGGCCTGATTATTCTCCTGCCAAATTCCCTGGGGCGCTTTCATAGGGTGGCCACATGGAAAGGAGGACAGGACTCCTGTATCTTTAATGGCTGAATGGAAAAGGGAAATTTCAGCAGCTGTCAGTTGTAGGCATGCAACACCTGGTGAAACTCCCTCTTCATCACAAGCAGTTAAAGCTGTTAAAACAGTGAAATTCCCTCTCGTGTGTCTGGTCACACTAGGCAAGGCTCCTGCAGCTTTAACTGTTGTGATGAAGAGGGGATTTCACCAGGTGCTGCATGCCTACAAAGGACACCTGCTGAAATTCCCCTTTTCTATACAACTGAACCGCCCAGAGAGCTCCAAATATTGGGCGGTATAGAAATGTAATAAATAAATGAATAAATAAATAACCTGTTAAAGATACAGGAGCCCAGTCCTCCTTTTCCATATGGTCACCCTAGCTTTCATCCACCTCCACCTGCTCTCTCCAGCTCATCTCCTCGGCCAGCCCTGCTGCCTCCGTGTCTTCTTCTAGGCTGCCTCTTTGGCCCGGAATGGCCTCTTCCCCGCCCCCTGCTCCCTGCCCCCTTCCTCTGCAAAAGCCTTTCCTAATCCCCCTTAGCCTCAACACGCCTGCTCCTTCTCTGCTCCCATTCCCAACTAACTCCTCCGTCAACGCCCTGCCCTCTCGCTCCGTCCTGTCTCATCTGTTGAAACGTAGACTGCAAGCAGAGCCAGCATCAAGGGTGGGCACGGCCGGGCAACGGCCCACACCCCAGCAGGGGCTGACGGACAAGAGAGGGAAAAGGGGGGCCGTTGAGGGCATGTTTAGCCTGGAGAAGAGAAGATGGAGGGGAGACATGATAGCACTCTTCAAATACTTGAAAGGCTGTCACACAGAGGAGGGCCAGGATCTCTTCTCGATCCTCCCAGAGCTCAGGACACGGAATAACGGGCTCAATTTAAAGGAAGCCAGATTCCGGCTGGACATCAGGAAAAACTTCCTGACTGTTAGAGCAGTACGACGATGGAACCAGTTCCCTAGGGAGGTGGTGGGCTCTCCCACACTAGAGGCCTTCAAGAGGCAGCTGGACAACGATGTGTCAGGGATGCTTTCGGGTGGATTCCTGCATTGAGCAGGGGGTTGGACTCGATGGCCTTGTAGGCCCCTTCCAACTCTGCTATTCTATGATTCGATGAGGGTGTCTTGCCCAAGCCCAGCCCCCCCCCCAAAAAAAACACTTGGAGCCAGCACTAGTTTTAAGCCCCCTGAGCTAGGACTGTACCGCTTTTGTGATCCATGCAGCCCCTTCCCTGCCGTTTGCAGTAATCCTATAGTAAGGGAGGGAGTGGTGGTTTGCAGTAATCCAGCAGGCCCCAGAATTCGTGTAGGCGGAGGGAGAGCCTTGCAGGTTCCATTGGCAAACCGGGGCAGAACATGGCCTCCAGTTCTACCCGCAGACGGTCGCAGACGCGGGGGCGAGGGCCCCGTCTCCAGAGGCGCTTCCTCCGGCCCGCGTTAACCCGGCCTGTTTTTGTTCCCCTCAGGGCCGAGAATTACTGGTGGCGAGGCCAGAACAAACGGACCTTGAAAGTGGGCCAGTTCCCACGCAACACGGTGACCTCGGTGGCGGGGCTGTCGGCCCACGACATCAGCCAGCCGCTCAAGAACAGCTTCATCCACACGGGCCATGGAGACACCAACCCTCAGCAGTGTTGGGGCTTTCCCGATAAGATTGACGAGTAAGAACTCTGGGGATGTTCTCTGGCTGTGCTCTTGGCTCCTGCCTCTCCCAAGCACACACACACACACACACACACACACACACACCAGGGGTTTTTTTTCATTCTGAAATGGCTGCACATGTGACGAGGGTGGTGGGGAGATATTTCGGGGTGAGTGAGGGCCAGGATCAGGGGCGGCGTTAGTGCGCCTGTAGGCCACGGGGCGGTCTTTGTGCGCTCCGCACTTCCACGGGAACGTAGGATCGTGGGCATAGAAGCCAGCTGCGTTTGGGAGAAGAATGGAATGGAGGCAGGGTATAAGTGGCTGTCGTGTTCCTCAAAAAAACCTCCTGCCCTCTTGGGAGACAAAAAAACAAGGCCTGCTAAGTAATCCACAAAGCTTTATTTAAGCAATAAACATCTCGTCCCACCTGAAGAGAGTCTAATCTCTCGGAATCTTCCCCCTAGGCAAAACTATGCAAACTAAGCGAGACAATTGTCCTTTCAAGAAGGACGGAAAGCCCTTTCCCAAGACACGTTAACTTCAGAGAGACTAGTTGTGAGGCAGCTTCTGACGGGACGCCAGCCGGGCTGACTTTCTCTCGCCTTCCTTTCGCTGCGCCCGTTTTAGTCTGCGGCGCACTCTAGGATCGGCTAACCTGTCCTTACTCTCTCCTTCGGAAGAGTGTTGGCTTCCTACTGAGAGCCCGTGAGAGCTTCCTCCCCCACTGGTACAGGCTGGCCTGTGTCTGGCGCCAACTCCTCTACTTCAGAGGCTGACTCTGATTGATCACCTGAAACACCTTCTTCCAACCCAGGGGGAGCAAGGCTAGACCTGACAGTGGCACACAAAAGGCCAAACTGCTCGTGACACACCAACGTGCGTAAAAAGACGTCCAAATTAAAACTGACTTTGGAGGTGGCTGTTTAGCACAACCAGGTGGGGTAGAAGGTGCCTAAATCCCTACCTCCTGATGGACTTTTCCTTTATTCTTTTTTTTTTTTAAAGACCTTTAGGGCATGATCTGTAGTTACCCCCTAAAATGGGTGCGTACGCTGCAACGTCTCCAGGGAGCACCTCAGTCTTCCCCAACCTGGTGCAGTTCAACTGGGTTGGACTGCAAGTCCCATCGGCCATAGGGGCTGAGAATGTTGGAAATTGCAGTCCAGCCCATCTGGAGGACACCAGATTGGGGCAGGCTAGGGTACATAATTTTCTGCCTCCGTCCCAAGGATCATTTCCCTCTTAAGAGCTTATGATTTTTTTTAATCTCTCATTCTCCATTCTACAGCCAAAACATAGGATATGTCTACAGGAGAGGTGTGTGTGTGTTTGTGTGTGTGCATTTCTCCAGGCTCAAGTGTGCTCATCTAATGTACCAGATTCCCGAAAGCCACACGAAAACCAAATCCCACCTGTCCATAGAGCGGCCGCACGCTTTTCTGTGCATGGGTGGTACACGGCACGGATCCCCTGGGATGGAGCTCTGTCCGTGCACAGACCACCACCCTGTTGCACATCATCCTAACCATCATCCAGTTCCTACATGCCGTGTTTAATGCAGCTCCACAGAACGGAGGAAGTTCCTACGTGGACACGCCCCGCACGATCAAAAATGCCTGTCTGGATTGCCTCTTCAGCTATTCAAAATTTGGATATTGGAATATTTTATTTATTTATTTATTTATTTATTACATTTCTATACCGCCCAATAGCCGGAGCTCTCTGGGCGGTTCACAAAAATTAAAATCATTCAAAGTATAAAACAACAGTATAAAACCATAATATAAAATACAATATAAAAGCTCAACCAGATCAAAACAGCAGCAATGCAAAATTACGAATTTAAAACACCAAGTTAAAATTTATTGATAGACTGTTAAAATGCTGGGAGAATAAAAAGGTCTTCACCTGGCATCTAAAAGAATATAGTGTAGGTGCCAAGTGAACCTCCTTAGGGAGCTCATTCCACAGCCGGGGTGCCACAGCAGAGAAGGCCCTGCTCCTGGTAACCACCTGCCTCACTTCCTTTGGCAGGGGCCCGCGGAGAAGGACCCCTGAGGATGACCTTAGGGTCCGGGCAGGTACATACGGGAATATTTCGCAGCTTCAGCATTTTCGACGTCCGTTTCGACTTATCGCTCGACCTGGTTGCGGCCCCGCTCTGTGTATGACAGCCGCAAGCCAGAAGCACCCTTGCCAGACCTTTCCCGGAGAGCATGGCCGATGGATTCACGCTAGGCGGCTTGTGCATTGCACGCCACAATTGCTTCCAGGTGTCCGATCCCGCACGTCGCCCTTTGACACGCTGCTGCCGAGGCCGGCCCGGGTGTTTGTGTCTTGCGCCCCGTTCAGCCGTGGCTCTCCCTGCTTCAACAACGAAATGCGTGGCGGGTGGGTCTGGGGAGGGGGCAGTTCCCGCGCACAGCTCGGAGGCGAAGTCCCAACTCAGAGACAGGCTGGGCCAGTTTAGGCCTCACCCACCCGCTCAGGCCCGTGCGCCACCAGATTCCACAGGCGATGGTTTGGGCCTCTCTCGTGTTTACCCACGGCGCTCCTCTCCCAAGAGAACTTCTCAGTTCAGCCCGAGTTTCGTCATTCAGCTGCTCTCTGCTGCGTGGGCGGCTGCACATGCAGGCTGTGCAAGGAGGCCGCGGTGTTCCCAGGCGCCCAGCAAGGCGTGGCCGGCCTGCGCTTGTCATTGGCTGGGGCCACACCTGCCCCTGCTCTCTGGACTTCCCCATAGAATCATAGAATAGCAGAGTTGGAAGGGGCCTACAAGGCCGTCGAGTCCAATCCCCTGCTCAATGCAGGAATCCACCCTAAAGCATCCCTGACAGATGGTTGTCCAGCTGCCTCTTGAAGGCCTCTAGGGTGGGAGAGCCCACAACCTTCCTAGGTAATTGATTCCATTGTCGTACTGCTCTAACAGTCAGGAAGTTTTTCCTGATGTCCAGCTAGAATCTGGCTTCCTTTAACTTGAGCCCGTTATTCCGTGTCCTGCACTCTGGGAGGATCGAGAAGAGATCCTGGCCCTCCTCTGTGCGACAACCTTTTAAGTATTTGAAGAGTGCTCTCATGTCTCCCCTCAATCTTCTCTTCTCCAGGCTAAACATGCCCAGTTCTTTCAGTCTCTCTTCAGAGGGCTTTGTTTCCAGACCCCTGATCATCCTTGTTGCCCTCCTCTGAACACGCTCCAGCTTGTCTGCGTCCTTCTTGAATTGTGGAGCCCAGAACTGGGCGCAATACTCTAGATGAGGCCTAACCAGGGCCGAATAGAGAGGAACCCGTACCTCATGTGATTTGGAAGCTATACTTCTATTAATGCAGCTCAAAATATCATTTTCCTTTCTTACAGCCATATCGCACTGTTGGCTCATATTCAGCTTGCGATCTACAACCATTCCAAGATCCTTCTCGTTTGTAGTATTACTGAGCCAAGTATCCCCCATCTTGTAACTGTGCATTTGGTTTCTATTTCCTAAATGTAGAACTTGGCATTTATCCCTATTCAATTTCATCCTGACATCCACGGTGTCAGTAGGCTTGAAACGGAGGCGCCGGCAACGCAAACCTCGCTGTTTTGGGGGGCTCGGCTGAAAGAAGAACTCGGGGGTCATGAGAGTGAACAGAAGCATCCCAAGAAAACTGGGCCCACACACCGAGCTGGATGGGGGCTCTCGCCTTCCCCAATGTGGCATCCTCCAGAAGTGTTGCACTGCAACTCCCATCAGCCACTCCCCCCCATGCTGGCTAAGATGATGGGAGTTGTATCCAACACATCCGGAGGGTCCCAGTTTGGTAAAGGCCGGGCCGCCCCAATGGGGCCGCAAGGGATCGCTGGGCCATCTGTAAGCCTTTGGGGGGAAGAAACCACATTTATTTATTTATTTATTTATTTATTTTTATTTATTTATTACATTTATATACCGCCCCACAGCTGAAGCTCTCTGGGCAGTTTACAAAAGTTAAAAACAGTAAACATTTTAAAAAGTATACAAAATTTAAAAACCATCAGAAACAGTATAAAAACATCAGTATCCAAATTTAAGAAACAACAATTCTGGGGTCCATTAGAAAACAAACTTCGCGTTGTTAAATGCTGTTAAAATGCCTGGGAGAAGAGAAAAGTCTTGACCTGGCACTGAAAAGATAACAATGTTGGCGCCAGGCGAGCCTCATCAGGGAGATCATTCCACAGTCGGGGGGCCACCACTGAAAAGGCCCTCTCCCTTGTTGCCATCCTCTGAGCTTCCCTCGGAGTAGGCACTCGGAGGAGGACCTTAGATGTTGAGCGCAGTGTACAGGGAGGTTCATGTCGGGAGAGGCGTTCCATCAGGTATTGCGGTCCCAAGCCATAAAGCCTCTACAGCGGGAGTGCAAAAAGTGCGGCCCGTGGGCCACACCCGGCCTGCTGGGGGATTTGGGGGGGCCCTGCATCTGCTGCTGTGGCAGTCCTCCCTGGGGTTTCCCACATTAGGGGAATCCGTTCCTTTATCTCTGACCTTGAGAGACGAGGTGGAGCAGGACGGGATCCGTTCCCTTGCTACCCTCGAGAGTAATAAGTGTCCAGAAGAGCAAAAGATTTGGAAAGTGCTGGAATTGCCCCTGTTTTCATCCTTCTTCCTGTTGTCCCCCGCAGGCTGTACCTGGGCAATCCCATGGACCCTCCAGATGTCCTAGGAGTGGACTTGAATGCAGCGAGACCCACCCAGCTCCCAGGAAGGAACAAAAGTAAGACGTTCCCCTCCCCCCGGCCCACTCTCTCCCCACTTCCTTACCATCACTCCATCCCACCCGCCCTGCTCAGCCTGAGCCGAGGTGAACCGCAGATACGGACCTGACCTGTGTGAGTGCATCATAACTCCCGAGAACTACAAGCCCCGGCATGCCACTGCTTCATCGTTCCCCGGGCTGTTGCACGTTGGGTGTTGTAATTTACAACCGCACCATTGGGACATACGGTTGCTGCTCTTGGGTTTCTCCCCTGGCGTGTCAAGTTCCAAGAAGCGTTAGGAGGTGCTTGCATCACCCGGAGAGCAGCCGGTGCTGTTTTTCCAGGGGTTTCTCTGGCTTTGGGACAAGCTTCTTGGGCTTCCAACTGTTGTTTTCTGAACTATTTCCACCCCCGAGTCCCTCCTTCTTCTCCCAGTTCCTTGTCTGCAGGTGCTTTTTAAAAGCCCGTTTCGGAAGGGCAGTTGGGTGAGTTTCTAGGCGCCAGGAGTTGTTGCACGTCAACAAGCGGTGTCCTCAGGTGCTTGAAGTGAGCCGGCTTTCGGAGTGGGCGGTTTTAGAATTGCCCAAGCAACGCACACCCCTTCGCCCAAATCTAGCGCTGGTGCCAATTTATCAATCTATCAGTCTGCTACGAGCCAGTGACCCTGTTCAGACACGCTAAGCCACGGTGGTGAAGCATTTTGAGCTCAACGTTACGGCTTAGCATGCCGTGTGAACCATGATTTAGCATGTCCTGTGAACGATTCCTAACCACGGCGGCTACACAACTACGTTTTAAACACGCTCGCTGCAAAAGGGTTAGCGGCTTAACCGTCTCAGCAGGCCCAGTGTGGTGTAGCGGTTAAAGTGTCAGACTGGGACTCAGAAGATCCGGGTTTAAGTCCCCACTCGGCCATGGAAACCCACTGGGTGACTTTGGGCCAGTCACTGCCTCTCCGCCTAACCTACCCCACAGGGTTGTCATTGTGAGGATAAAATGGAGGAGGAGGATAATGTACACCGCCTTGGGTTTCCTGGACGAAAAGGCAAGAAATAAATGTAACAAACAAACAAATACAATAAACTTACAAACCTAAAGAACAAAGCCTTCCCTCCATGAAATGAGAAACAATGAGAAATTGTATTGATGTGTATATTATATTTCATAGAATCATAGAATAGCAGAGTTGGAAGGGGCCTACAAGGCCATCAAGTCCAACCCCCTGCTCTGTGCTGTTTGCCTCTGGCATTTATGCGAACATAACATCATTTTACGGAAAAAAAAAAAAAACTTCTATATCCTCATTGTGTCAATGAGCCCTTGATCTTGGGGGAACAAGGGTCTTCTTTGGGAGCAAGTGTTAGGTACGAAGGGCTCTTTGCTCTCGCGGGCCAAGAAAGAACAGCTGGGATTTAAAGCCAAGCAGATGCCGTTTCAAAATCGCGGGGACGAGAGGGAAGTTAACCAGTGATGGAACAATGAGCCAAGAATGAAGGGAGATTGTTCCTTGCTCAACTTGCAGATCAAGACCAGATGCCCTTAAGGGAAGAGGAGAAAAGTGTTCCACAGAAGAGAATCCTGCAAATATAGATATTGTCTGAGAGCAAAACTGCATTTCTGTGTCTTAGACCTTTGGCATGATTCTGCAGTGGGACAGTCAGCATTATTTCAAACGATTATTATTATTATTATTTATTTATATAGCACCATCAATGTACATGGTGCTGATGTATACTATCCTTTGTATACATCCTATCGATGTATACTAGCCTTTCTCATATTCATAGAATCATAGAATAGCAGAGTTGGAAGGGGCCTACAAGGCCATCGAGTCCAACCCTCTGCTCAATGCAGGAATCCACCCTAAAGCATCCCTGACAGAGGGTTGTCCAGCTGCCTCTTGAAGGCCTCTGGTGTGGGAGAGCTCACAACCCTCCTAGGTAACTGGTTCCATTGTCGCACTGCTCTAACAGTCAGGAAGTTTTTCCTGATGTCCAGCTGGAATCTGGCTTCCTTTAACTTGAGCCCGTTATTCTGTGTCATTTTTTCCCCCAAAATCAAAAACGGATAGAAAGAACGGGTCACATTCCTGTCTTCTGCGCATTAATTAATGTAACAATTTCACTCAATTTGGATATTTCGGCAGCATCAGACCAAACCTTTACCATCCGTTGCTTTAAAGCCAGTTCTGTCAACCAAGGGCCAGTCATTGGATTTTGGTTTTCACCATCATTTGCTCAGGTGTAACGCAAGGTTTGGAGTTCACACTGAATCCTCCTGAACGTCCCTGATATCCGCCTTCTCAGTCTACTCCGGGCATCTGATGGCAAGAGCTAGTTGCCTTTGAAAGCTTTTGCGTTGCAGTAAAGCGAAGTGCTACTCTGGATACTGTGAGATTTGATTTTCGCTGCAAAAGTTGCCGTTTCCAGAGGGGCTGAAATATTTGCTAGGACCAGGGGGGGGGAGGGGATACATCCACACCTTTTTGGCAGCCGTTTGCCCCCACCCCCACCCCAGTTCGCTGCTGTTCAAGGAATTCCAGAGGTTCCTGAATGTTCTGCTCCACGGGGCGAGCAGCAGTTTGGAAAGTAGAGCAAAAAGTTTGGGGTTTAAGAAGTGCCATAAGAACATCAGAAGAGCCCTGATGCTGGGTCAGACCAAGGGTCCATCTAGTCCAGCACTCTGTTCACACAGTGGCCCACCAGCCATCGACCAGGGATGAACGAGCAGGACATGGTGCAACAGCACCCTCCCACCAATGTTCCCCAGCAACTGGTGCACACAGGTACTGTAACCATCAGGGCTAGTAGCCATGGATAGCCTTCGCCTCCAGGAATTTATCCAACCCCCTTTTAAAGCCATCCAAATGGGTGGCCATCACTACATCTTGTGGTAGTGAGTTCCACGATTTAACTATGCCCCCTTCCCCCAGCTCTGCAGTCCCAGCCTGTCCGATCCACCCCACCCCACCAGGGGAGCTTGCCTCTTCGGTCCCCAATCCCTAGGGACAGGTTGGAACGAAAGCCTCCCAGGCCTCCAGGGCAAGAGGCAGGAACAGTAAGAAAAGTTGCAACTGTGCATGGAGGTTTTGCGTCCCCAGAGTTCTGCTGCCCTGCCTCCTGCATCAGTTGGAGGGGGGCGATTTGGGGGACCTGCCTCTCGCACGGGCAGGAGGCCAGCGCAAGCTACACATGGATCTATGTGGGGCGCAAGGGCTGGACGCGCTGAAGGAGCGCACATCAGACCCACCACACACACACACACAGGAAAACCAGAGATAGGCCCTAGAAAGCCTGCCTTTCACACTGTAATGTGTGTGTGTATTCACCAGAGTCTTGGATGTTTAATACAAAGAGTATTAAAACCTTGAGGAGGGAAGGGGTTAGATTCCCAGCTACACTTAGCCCCCACCCTCCTCGATTCTGTTCATGTGCAACAACTGTACATGCTTAGGGTGACCATACGGAAAGGAGGACAGGGCTCCTGTATCTTTAGCAGTTGCATAGAAAAGGGGATTTCAGCAGGTGTCATTTGTATATATGGAGGACCTGATGAAATACCCTCTTTGTCGCAGCAGTTCATCCTGCAGGAGCCCTGCCCTAGAGTGACCAGATACAAAAGATTGAGGGGAGACATGATAGCACTCTTCAAATACTTCAAAGGTTGTCACACAGAGGAGGGCCAGGATCTCTTCTCAATCCTCCCAGAGTGCAGGATACGGAATAATGGGCTCAAGATAAAGGAAGCCAGATTCCAGCTGGACATCAGGAAAAACTTCCTGACTGTTAGAGCAGTACGACAATGGAATCAGTTACCTAGGGTGGTTGTGGGCCCTCCCACACTAGAGGCCTTCAAGAGGCAGCTGGACAACCATCTGTCAGGGATGCTTTAGGGTGGATTCCTGCATTGAGCAGGGGGTTGGACTCCATGGCCTTGTAGGCCCCTTCCAGCTCTGCTTTTTTACAATTCTATGAAAAGAGGGCAGGGCTCCTGCAGCTTGCAATGAAGAGGGAATTCCCTCTTCATCACAACAGCGAAAGCTGCAGGAGCCCTGCCTAGCAGGACCAGATACAAAAGAGGGCAGGGCTCCTGCAGCTTTAAGTGTTGCGGTGAAGAGGGAAATTCACCCGGTGCTGTCTGCACGCACATGACACCTGCTGAAATTCCTTTTACAATACAACTGTTAAAGATACAGGAGCCCGGTCCTCCTTTCCCGTAGGGTCACCCTACACATGCTCGGCCGTGCACACAGCCCTGGCTCGAACGCCATATTTCCCCGCTCTGCCGCTTTGCCAGCTGCCTGCCGCCTCTTGCGCACAACCTGTGCCCCGTGCATGGTGCTGCTGACTAATGCGCTCCATCTTTCTCTCTCTCTCTCTGTCCCTCTCTCTCCTCCGGTGGGGGCCCCTCTCTGTTTCTCTCTTTCTTGCAGGGGAGCCGCCGCCCCGTCCGCCTCAGCCCTCGATCCTTCTAAAGAGTAAGTGGGGCCACTTCCTGGGCCGCCAGCCCCACGGCGCCTGCCCCCTCTGCTCTCTCTTAGCTCCTCTCTTCACAGGTACCGGGTGGGGGGAGGTGTGCTGTGAACGCCCTGCCTTGCGTCTGCCGACGTCTTTGCCCGGCCTCGCGCACAGCGATTCCGGAGGCTGCATGAGGGTGTGTGATGCTGAGTGCGCAAATTGAGGGACATAAGAATATAAGAAGAGCCCTGAGGCTGGATCAGAAAAAGGGTCCATCTATTTATTTATTTATATTTATTTATTTATTTATTTATTTATTTATTTATTTATTTATTTATTTTATTACATTTATATACCACCCCATAGCCGAAGCTCTCTGGGCGGTTTACAAAAGTTAAGTCCAGCGCTCTGTTCATACAGTGGCCAACCAGCCATCGGCCAGGGATGAACAAGCAGGACATGGTGCAACAGCACCCTCCTACCCATGTTCCCCAGCAACTGGTGCACACAGGCTTATTGCCTTCAATACTGGAGGTAGCACACAACCATCAGTGCTAGTAGCCATGGATAGCTGTCGCCTCCAGGAATTTATCCAACCCCCCTTTTAAAGCCATCCAAATTGGTGGCCCATCACTACATCTTGTGGTAGTGAGTTCCGTAGTTTAACTATGCGCTGTGTGAAAAAGTACTTGCTCTTATTTGTCCTGGATCTCCCACCAATCAGCTTCATGGGATGACCCCTTGGGGTTCTAGTATTTTGAGAGAGGGAATCATAGAATAGCAGAGTTGGAAGGGGCCTACAAGGCCATCGAGTCCAACCCCCTGTTCAATGTAGGAATCCACCCTAAAGCATCCCTGACAGAGGGTTGTCCAGCTGCCTCTTGAAAAATGTTCAGTCTTCTGAAAAATGCTCAGTCTTCTGAAGGCCCCAAATCAGTTTTTATGCCACGGGGTGTGTGGTGTGTATGTGTGACGTGTCTCTGTAGCCCATTGGGTCCTTTCCAAGTTTTAGTTCCTCTTCTAACATCCTTAATCCGTGACGCGCTCTTTCATCCTTTATTTCAGCCTTCCCCAACCTGGCGCCCTCCAGATGTTTGGACTCTAATGGCCATGCAGGCCGATGGGAGGTGCAGTCCAAACAACTGGGGGGCACCAAGTTGGGGAAGGCGGCTTTATTTCGTTCACCTTTGCAGTAACGCCCATTAAAGAAAATTCCACGGCCCAGCCAAGTTTTTGTTGGCTGTTAGGAGCCCTCTTTATGACGGGATTCCCAATATTCTCATTTCTGCGTCTCTGCTGCCCTCTGGTGGAGTAACCTGGTTTTCAGCGGATTATAGGAAAGATGCATATTGTGCACAGGGTGGAACAAGAAGTTACAGTCAATGTACAGCTGCCACCAAAAGCAGCAGCCTGCAGTGAAGGTCTTCTCACAACCAATTGGCACGAACACCCTTGGAGTGACATAATCCTGGGTGCGGTTCCCCAGCATGAACTGTTACTGGCAGGGTCAAGAAAACAGAATAAATGTGCTTAAGCATTCTGGGAAGATCATGAAAAGCTGAGCACAGAGCTGCTGTTTTCAGTGGCAGCTCTGTGTTGAACACATAAAGCTTTCACGTGGCGTGGCGTAATCCTGAGGTGCGTTTCCCTAGCATGACCTGCAGCAGGCGAGGGCGAGAAAACCACCTAAATGTGCCTATGCATTATGGGGAGATGGTGAAAAGCTCAGCCCAGAGCTGCTGTTTTCAGTGGCAGCTCCGTGTTGAACACGTAAAGCTTTCTCGTGGCGTAATCCTGAGGTGCGTTTCCTCAGCATGACCTGCAGCAGGCGAGGACGAGAAAACCACCTAAATGTGCCTATGCATTATGGGGAGATGGGGAGAAGCTCAGCCCAGAGCTGCTGTTTTAAGTGGCAGCTCCGTGTTGAACAAATAAGGCTTTCACGTGGCGTGGCGTAATCCTGAGGTGTGTTTCCCTAGCATGACCTGCAGCAGGCGAGGATGAGAAAGACCACCTAAATGTGCCTATGCATTATGGGGAGATGGTGAGAAGCTCAGCCCAGAGCTGCTGTTTTAAGTGGCAGCTCCGTGTTGAACACGTAAAGTTTTCCCGTGGAGTGGCGTAATCCTGAGGTGCGTTTCCTGCCGCAAGAGATCAGTCTTTACGGCTTTCTCAAATTCTGGAAGACTGTTAAGTTGGCGAATCTGCTCCGGCAGGCCATTCCACAGTCTGGGAGCAGCAGAAGAGAACTCTTTGAACCATGCAGGTTCATGTATGTTGTGCCTCTTGCACTCGCTGCGTGTGTGTGTGCTTGTGGAATATTGTGGTTTGGATTGCCGTGGCTGGCATGTGGGTCCGAGACAGGTTGTCCTGCCTCACAATCTAGACTTGCACGTCGATTCATCCAATTTTCTGATTTGGTCAAAAGCTTGTTTAGGACGGAGGTAAAGGTGGAAGCCCTCTCTGAGTTTTCCGAGCCTGCCTTAATAACCGAAGGCGATTCTTACCGCCATTTATTTATTTATTTATTTATTTATTACATTTTTATACCGCCCAATAGCCGAAGCTCTCTGGGTGGTTCACAAAAATTAAAACCATAATAAAACAACCAACAAGTTAAAAGCACAAATACAAAATACAGTATAAAAAGCACAACCAGGATAAAAACCACGCAGCAAAATTGATATAAAATTAAAATACAGAGTTAAAACAGTCAAATTTAAATTTAAGTTAAAATTAAGTGTTAAAATACTGAGAATAAAAAGGTCTTCAGCTGGCGACGAAAGGAGTACAGTGTAGGCGCCAGGCGGACCTCTCCGGGAGAGAAGGCCCTCCTCCTAGTAGCCACCTGCCTCATTTCCTTTGGCAGGGGCTCACGGAGAAGGGCCCCTGTAGATGATCTTAAGATCCGGACAGGTACATATGGGAGGAGGCGTTCCTTCAAATAACCTGGCCCCAAACCGTTTAGGGCTTTAAATGTCAATACCAGCACTTTGAATCAGGCCAGGACCTGAAGTTGTAAAAGGACTGGCGTAATGTGATCTCGCCAGCCAGTCCCTGTTAGTAACCTTGCTGCCCTGTTTTGTACCAGCTGAAGTTTCCGGACCGTTTTCAAAGGCAGCCCCACGTATAACGCATTGCAGTAATCCAAACGAGAGGTTATCAGAGCATGGATCACTGTAGCGAGGCTATCTCTGTCCAGATAAGGGCGTAGTTGGTATATCAGCGTAAGCTGATAAAAGGTTAATCCTTTAAGAAATAAAAAGCTCACACCCTGCAATTATTACCTGCTTCTTTGCAAAACTGGAGTTGGGCAGGGTGATTAGAGACCCAAACCACTGAGGACGAGGGATTTGCTGACTGGGGGGGGGGGGGTGATGGGTGTTGTAGTCCAAACACATCCGGAGGGCCCCAGGTTGGGAGAGGCTGCTCCACCCCCAGATCCTGACCCCGCTTCCCTTTGCTTTCCAGAGCCCTCCTACGACCCCGTGAGCGAGGAGGACGGCTCCCTCGCCTTGAGCCTCAAGCACCTCTGCCTGAAGAAGAAGCCCGGACCTCCCCGGGGCCTGCGGCCCGCCAAGCCCTCGGCGTTTGTCTCGGGCACCAAGGTGGGCGAGCGCTTGCTGCTCCCGCGGACCAGAGGAGCGGCTCTGCCTGGAAACGAGGTGACGCTCATCGACTTCGGGGAGGAGCCCGTGCCCACCACCCCGTCGCCCGTGGGGGAGCTCTGCGCCCCGTCGCTGGCCAAGCTGGCCATGGAGGCGTTCTCCTTGTTGGACAAGACCCCCCCTCAGAGTCCCAGCCAAGGCTTGCCCCGGCCCCTCCACCCGACGCCCATCGTGGACTGGGACGCCCGGCCCCTGCCCCCGGCCCCCGCCTACGACGACGTGGCCCAGGACGAGGACGACTTCGAAGTGTGCTCCATCAACAGCCCGGAAGGCATGGCGGGGCGGCGGGGGCCCCGCAAGAGCTGGGAGATGGGGGAGACCCACGGCGGCTTCGTGGCCGAGGGGGACCGCACAGCTCTCCCGCTGGACGACAACCTCTTCCTGCCGCCCAAGGAGGCCAAGCAACCCAGCCCCGCCCAGACCACGGAGATCTTCCAGGAGCTGCAGCAGGAATGCATGAAGCGCCTCAACGTGCCCCTGGGAGCTGCCTCGGCGGCCTCCACGCCCAGCCCCGGGGACGACAAGCCCCAGATCCCCCCACGGGTACCCCTCCTGCCCCGACCGCTCCGGCGCAACGAGCACGGCCGCTGGTCTGGGGAGCTGTCGCCGGCCTCCGGGGGCGAGGAGGACCGCCCGCCCCAGATCCCCCCCCGGGACCCCTTGTCCCAACCCGGCTCCAGGACTCCCAGCCCGATGGCCCTGCAAGGCGGCTCCCCGCAACCGAGGGCCAACCTTTGCTCTCCGCTCTCCCTGGGCGCCTTCCTGTCCACGTCCCCCGGCAAGCCGGCCATGCCCACCACCCAGAGCTTTGCTTTGGACCCCAAGTACGCGACGCCCAAGGTCATCCAGGCCCAAGGCAAGGAGAGCGTCAAGGGGCCGTGCATCCTTCCCATCGTCAAAGACGGCCGGAAGGTCAGCAACACGCATTATTACCTGCTCCCCGAGCGCCCGCCCTACCTGGACAAGTACGAGAAGTTCTTCAAGGAGGCCAAGAACCCCGAGGAAGCTCCGCCTCCGGCCAGGGTGGTCACCACGGCCACCGTGCGCCCCATGATCCAACAGCAGCCAGACTACAAAGCCAACTTCTCGTCCAACAACAGCAACCTCACGGTCAAGGCCACCTGCGGGCTTCAGAAGATCATCTACGAGGGCTCCGACGGGCCCCGGCCCTCAGATAAGATACGGCTGGTGAGTGGCTCCCTCGGGCTGCGGGGGCTGACGACCGAGGTCCCGTCCCCCCCAGGGGTGGGTGGGCACAGGCTGAAACCCACCTTGCCAGGTAAAAACATGGCGCATCCCCATGGTAAGAGAACCGCCCCACACACATACACACACATCCTGTGCCGTGTGAGCCCCTGCATGTCTCGGGAACAACAAAATCCCTCCACCTGCGTGAGTCCTACAAAGCATAATGTGCCTGTTTCATTCTGCATCATTTCCTCTGATGCTGTTGGTCATGGGAGAGTCAAGGAACAGAGCAGGGCACCAAAGACACCCTCCTCCTTGGACAGTAGACTATAAGAGCCCTGTTGGATCAGGCCAAGGGCTGGTCTGTCTTGTCAAGCGCCCAGTGGCCCACCATAGCTACCCCTGGCCACCGGCCCTCTGCAGACTGATTCCATTACACTAGCCCTAGATGGAGTGCAGGCATTCCATCAGGGCTAGTAGCCATGGATCGCCGCCTCCTCCAGGAATTTACCCACACACCCCTTTTATAGAATCATAGAATCATAGAATAGCAGAGTTGGAAGGGGCCTACAAGGCCATCGAGTCCAACCCCCTGCTCAATGCAGGAATCCACCCTAAAGCATCCCTGACAGATGGTTGTCCAGCTGCCTCTTGAAGGCCTCGAGTGTGGGAGAGGCCCACACTAGAGAGGTGTGGGCCTCTCCCACACTAATAGTGTGGGAGACGCCCACACTATTAAAGCC
Source organism: Elgaria multicarinata webbii (assembly GCF_023053635.1). Taxonomy (NCBI): domain Eukaryota; kingdom Metazoa; phylum Chordata; class Lepidosauria; order Squamata; family Anguidae; genus Elgaria; species Elgaria multicarinata. Next base: position 4,745,520 of record NC_086178.1, read on the forward strand.
ATCCAAATGGGTGGCCATCGCTACATCTTGCAGAGGAAGGCAGCTGCCATCTTCTCTGTCCCCCTGCAGGTCCAGGAGACGGTGCACGGCGTCACCACGGAGGAGTGCCAAGCTGCCCTGCAGAACCACAGCTGGAACGTGCAGAAGGCCGTTCAGTATCTGAAGGTAAAGGCGGGGTGGGGGCGCTCTCCTTCAGTTCCTTTCCCCTCCCAGCACAAGGAAGAGCCGGACGCGTGTGTGGGATAGTGCCGACCTTGGCCCACCAGCGCTCCTGAAGTTGAGCGCAGAAAATATAGGGAGCACGATGGGTTGCGCAAATCCCAAAAGCCTTAACATGGTTTATCCTAGCCGGCAGTCATATAATGAATGTCAGTGGACGTTTTAGCAAACATTTAATAAATATATAGCAAAGTTACTGGTGATTAACAAGGACAAAAACATGCCGTAACCATGAAAAAACACAAACAAGGGAAAACGTATAAATGTAATATTAAACCATGACTCTGGATTGTACGCACCGTTTCCAACTTCGTCAGTGATAACATGCTTTCGTAGAATCATAGAATAGCAGAGTCGGAAGGGGCCTCTAAGGCCATCGAGTCCAACCCCCTGCTCAATGCAGGAATCCACCCTAAAGCATCCCTGACAGATGGTTCTCCAGTTGCCTCTTGAAGGCCTCTAGTGTGGGAGAGCCCACCACCTCCCTAGGTAAATGGTTCCATTGTCGTACTGCTCTAACAGTCAGGAAGTTTTTCCTGATGTCCAGTGGTACAGCCTCTGCTTTGGATGCCAAACAAAGATCATAACAGATGAAGATCTTTAGTTGTATACCTAAAATGCTGTACGCCTTGGAATGTAATCCGTGAAGAAACGTGTGTTTTGTGCAGGGACACTCAGAGGGCAAGAAAGGGCTGCCTGTTGAGGCTCCTCTCAGTGGCAAACCTGGGCTTGCTGCCACATAACTACAACAGCTCAAGCAAGTATGCTTACAGGTCCCTGAAGGGGAGATGTGCGACAACGAAAAAGCAGATGAGGAATAGAAAATTGAGACTTTGATACTTGAGGGAGCGCATCTCTCCCTATATCTGCCTGCCCGAGACCTGAGATCTGTTGGAGGAGCTCTTCTACGTGCCCCAACAATGCTAAACATACGCTATGGTGTTGAACACGTAAAGCTTTCCCGTGGCGTAATCATAGAATCATAGAAAAGCAGAGTTGGAAGGGGCCTACAAGGCCATCGAGTCCAACCCCCTGCTCAATGCAGAAATCCACCTTAAAGCATCCCTGGCAGATGGTTGTCCAGCTGCCTCTTGAAGGCCTCTAGGGTGGGAGAGCCCACCACCTCCCTAGGTAACTGATTCCATTGTCGTACTGCTCTAACAGTCAGGAAGTTTTTCCTGATGTCCAGCTGGAATCTGGCTTCCTGTAACTTGAGTCCATTATTCCGTGTCCTGCACTCTGGGAGGATCGAGAAGAGATCCTGGCCCTCCTCCGTGTGACAATCTTTGAAGTATTTGAAGAGTGCTATCATGTCTCCCCTCCATCTTCTCTTCTCCAGGCTAAACATGCCCAGTTCTTTCAGTCTCTCTTCATAGGGCTTTGTTTCCAGACCCCTGATCATCCTGGCTGCCCTCCTCTGAACACGCTCCAGCTTGTCTGCGTCCTTCTTGAATTGTGGAGCCCAGAACTGGACGCAATACTCTAGATGAGGCCTAATTTTCAAAAGTTAAGCATTCCCCATAACATAAACATATAAGCTGGGCATGTTGGCTGCAGGTTGTAACCCCCATGGTAGACTGTTTGCTGTAATTGACAACTTCTAGAAACAGCATATGTCTAAACCGACGAGGAGAAGGTTGTTAGTCGGGATCGTGCAGCTGTAGGGCTGGCAGTCAACTGGGTCAGGCTTTTTAACGCCCCTGAGGGTCAATTCATTGGTTGCTGGTAGCATCGGCAGTTGCTGGGTCCAGGCACTAAATGGCAGCAGTGAAGGCACCTGTGGTGGCCTGCCCACCTGTGTCCTCTCGGCTTCACCTGCGTCGCCCGCAAGCCACCAGACAGGACTCCCCACACCACTCGCACCCAGGACCACTCAATCCCCCCTGTGCTGATGACGCGTGTGAGGGTTTAGGCCTACTGCTGCTGCCTCCCACCTTTATTCTTCAGGCCCCACAGCTCCACAGCCCAGCAACCTAGGCCTCAGTTTCCCATTCCGCTGCCACCATTAATTGTTCACTTCTCCGTCACTCCTCACAGACCACACCCGTTGTTTAAAAGTAATTAGAATTTATTAACCTAAGTAAGTGCATGTACAAACTTCATGGTTCCCTCGGTTCAAATGCGTACGGTGACAAGGTTCTAAGCGTATTGGTTTCTGTCAGTTCTTTCTTACAAGGTTCCACTATAGAATACTACTGTCTATAACTCAACTGTCTTCATTCTCATATAATCACCCACTTCCCTCATAGCCACTTGAGCCAGTGCGGTGTAGTGGCTAAAGTGTTGGACTGGGAGTCGGGAGATCTGGGTTCTAGTCCCCACTCAGCCAGGGAAACCCACTGGGTAGCTTTGGGCCAGTCACAGACTCTCAGCCCAACCCACCTCACAGGGTTGTTGTGAGGATAAAATGGAGAGGAGGAGGATTATGTATGCCACTTTGGGTTCCTTGTGTCGTGTACTGTAGCTGCTCCAGCTTTCTCTGGGAGACGAATGAGGTAAAGTGCTAGGTAATTTACAAAGCTTTATTGCAAGCAATGAACACTTCTGTAACATAAACTAGGCACCTTCTGTGAAACTTCCCCTTAGGCAAAAGCTATGCAAACGAAGCAAGACATTTTTCTGTTCAAAGAAAAGAAAAGGCTTTTTAAATGTCCGTAACTTCAAGGTGGTTGATGCGTGGGCTATTTCTCATGCAATGTGTCCAACTGTCTCTTTGCCGCTGACCTCGCTGAACGTTTTAGTTTCCGGCGATTCCTTGCATCAAGTAAGGTTTCTGAATGCTCACCCACCCACCCTCGGAAGTTGACTCCCTGTCCACTGAAGGCATAGAATTCGGCCATGAAGAGATAGACTCTGGAGGGGGCAGATTTGCAGCTGGAGCCTCTCCTGTGTGAACCTCCTCCCCCACTGGCTCTAACTGCCTGGTGTCTGGTTCGGAGTCTTCTGAGTCTGAATGTGTTTCTGATTGATTACCTGCCTCACCTGCTCCCAATACAGGAGCAGTAGGGCTATACATGACATCTCGGAGGAAAAAAGGCGGGGATATAAATGCAACAACAACAACAACAATAATAATAATAATAATAATAATATCATCCACTTCTTTCTACCCTTCACAGAGCACCTTGGAGTGCTCCTTGAGAGTTCTGGCTGGTTCTCACTGAACCCTGGAGCGGATTCACCGCCCCACTGACATCAGGGCCACCAGCCTCTACTGCTCAGTGCCATTCCTCCCCGCTCCGTCCTTTCCAGGCGACGTGGGAAGGAGCCACGTCATTCCCAGGCCCACGCCTCCACCGCCCCGCCCCAAAGAGCCTCCAAGCAGGCAGGCGGCTGTGTTGATCCATGCCGAGGAACCAGTTCTAGGCGTTTTCATCCGGTCTTTTTTAAAGCGCGTGGCTCTGAATTGCCTACTCTAGACCGAGCTCCTTCAAAACACTTTGCATGGCAATGAAACCAAGCTCAGGGGTGTGGCAGGCGACGCCTTTGCCCCGGAAAGTCCCAGGGCCTCGATTCTGCGGCCCTTGGCTCCACTAAATCACCACGCAGGGCCCTTGCAGCCGGACCATACCTGAACAGCAAAAGGAGGCAAGCGTCTTTTGGCCCTGGTTTAGGCATCCATGCAGCCACAGCCTGGCTTGCCATGTTTCCAGGAGGTGCTCAGCGCTGGTCGCATCCACCTTCCTCGTTCCGTCTCTGCACCCACACACCAGCTTTCTCTGAGCAGGTTCCTCAATATTAACCCTGAAGACGGATTGTCCTTAAGCTAAACTTTTGCTATTGAAATAAATCTACGAATGTGTACTGGGTCCTTTGTTCTTTAAAGGCAAAACACTTATGAAATGGGTAGTGAAAACAGTTAAGAACATCGGAAGAGCCCCAACGCTGGATCAGACCAAGGGTCCACCTAGTCTAGCACTCTTTTCACACAGTGGCCAACCAGCCGTCAGCCAGGGAACAACTCTGGACATGGTGCAACAGCACCCTCCCACCCATGTTCCCCAACAACTGGGGCACAAAGGCTTACTGCCTCGAATACTGGAGAGAGCACACAACCATCAGGGCTACTAGCCATGGATAGCCGTCGCCTCCAGGAATTGATCCAACCCCCCTTTTAAAGCCATCCAAATGGGTGGCCATCACGACATCTTGTGGTAGTGAGTTCCATAATTTAACGATGCGCTTTGTGAAGAAGTCCTTCCATTTATTTGTCCTGGATCTCCCACCAATCAGCTTCCTGGGATGAACCCCATTGGGTTCTAGTATTTTGAGAGAAGGAGAAAAATGTCTCCCTGTCCACATTCTCTATGCAGCACCTGGTGAAATTCCCTCTTCATCACAACAGTTAAAGCTGCAGGAGCCCTGGCCTCTTTTGTATCTGCTCACTCTACTATAGCTCCTGCAGCTTCAACTGTTGCAATGAAGAGGGAATTTCCCCCAGTGCTGCATGCATATAAATGACACCTGCTGAAATTCCCTTTCTATGCAACCATTGAAGGTACAGGAGTCCTGCTGAAATTCCGTATGGTCACCCTAGGAAAAGCCAAGCTGGGGCCATTGATAGCCTTTATCCAACCCCCCTTTTAAAGCCATCCAAATGGGTGGCCATCACGGCATCTTGTGGTAGTGAGTTCCATAGTTTAACTCTGCACTGTGTGAAGCAGTCCTTCTTTTTATCTGTCCTGAATCTTCCACCAATCAGATTCATGGGATATGACCCTGGGTTCGCCAATGAGTCCAGCTTCAGCTGGGGACCCGATAATGTCAGGGGGTGGACCCCCCACCCTGATATCATCCAGCCCCCAGATCCAAAAACATTCCCTGCTCCTGCCCTTCTGTGAAATAGATACTAACGCATTCATGATTAACCCATTCAGGGAACAGGAACTCTTTCACACCAGAGAATGGGGAAGGATGGATGCCAGTGTGGTGTAGTGGTTAGAGTGTTGGACCCGGGACTTGGGAGATCTGGGTTCTAGTCCTCACTGGGCCATGGAACCTCACTGGGTGACTTCATGCCAGTCATAGACTCTCAGCCTAACCTACCTCACAGGGTTGGTGTGAAGATAAAAAAGAAAGGAGGACAACCATGGAAACCGCCTTAAATTCCCTGCAAGAGCAAGAAAGGCAGGATAAAAATGTAATGCGAGCAGACCAGTGAGAGACTCAGGACAGATAAAAGGAAGTCCTTCTTCACACAGCATGAAGTTAAACTATGGAACTCACTACCACAGGATGTAGTGACGGCCACCAATTTGGATGGCTTTAAAAGGGGGTTGGATAAGTTCATGGAGGCAAAGGCTATCCATGGCTACTAGCCCTGATGGTTGTGCGCTATCTCCAGTATCTGAGGCAGTAATCCTATATATACCAGTTGCTGGGGAACATGGGCAGGAGGGCTCTGTTGTACCCGTGTCCTGCTTGTGGGTTCCTGGTCGACCACTGTGTGAACAGAATGTTGGACTAGAAGGACCCTCGGTTCTGATCCAGCTGGGCTCCTCTTTAAGTTCTTATGTTCTTCTGTAATAACAAATAAAAATAAAGTGTGGAGCTGTGACACCTTCTCTCTTGGCTCCCCCCTCTTAAAAAGTATTTTATTTATTTGTCAGTTGGTGTATTTATTTATTAGATTTGTATACTGGCCTGTGCCTTCCTGGTGCGTTGCACCCGGTCCGTGCCTCTTGCTGCCCGCCTTCCCATCCCATGCCCGGCTCACCCCTCTGCCCTGCTCTCCCCACAGGTGGAACAGCTCTTCTGCCTGGGTCTCAAGACGCGGCTGGAATGTCACAAGGTCCTGGAGATGTTTGACTGGAACTTGGAGCAGGCCAGCTCTCACCTGCTAGATCCGTACAGCGCCTTCCGGCTCAAGTAAGAGCAGCCCGGCCTGTTGCTGCCTCGCTCAGGAGGGCTTGCAGAGAGCAAGAAAGCCCTGTGGGCACCTCAAGAGACCCTCAGAGCTTGGGCACGCTGAGATGGGGCCACAAAATCTGGGCAACCCAAAATGGGCCAATAATAATAATAATAATAATAATAATAATAATAATACATGATAGCACTCTCCAAATACTTCAAAGGTTGTCACACAGAGGAGGGCCAGGATCTCTTCTCGATCCTCCCAGAGTGCAGGACACGGATTAACGGGCTCAAGTTAAAGGAAGCCAGATTCCGGCTGGACATCAGGAAAAACTTCCTGACTGTTAGAGCAGTACGACAATGGAGCCAGTTACCTAGGGAGGTCATGGGCTCTCCCACGCTAGAGGCCTTCAAGAGGCAGCTGGACAACCATCTGTCAGGGATGCTTTAGGGTGGATTCCTGCATTTATTTTATTTATTTATTTCATTGTTATACCGCCCAATAGCCGAAGCTCTCTGGGCGGCTCACAAAAATTAAAACCATAATAAAACAACCAACAGGTTAAAAACACAAATACAAAATACAGTATAAAAAGCACAACCAGGATAAAACCACGCAGCAAAATTGTTATAAGATTAAAATACAGAGTTAGAACAGTAAATGTTAAATTTTAAATTAAATGTTAAAATACTGAGAGAATAAAAGGGTCTTCAGCTGGCGACGAAAAGAGTACAGTGTAGGCACCAGGCAGATCTCTCTGGGGAGCTCATTCCACAACCGGGGTGCCACAGCAGAGAAGGCCCTCCTCCTAGTAGCCACCTGCCTCACTTTCTTTGGCAGGGGCTCGCGGAGAAGGGCCCCTGAGGATGACCTTAAGGTCCGGGTAGGTACATACGGGAGGAGGCGTTCCTTCAAATAACCTGGCCCCAAACCGTTTAGGGCTTTGAATGTCAATACCAGCACTTTGAATCGGGCCCGGACCTGGACTGGCAGCCAGTGAAGTTGGAAAAGGACTGGCGTGATGTGGTCTCACCAGCCAGTCCCTGTTAGTAACCCTGCTGCCCTGTTTTGTACCAGCTGAAGCTTCCGGACTGTTTTCAAAGGCAGCCCACGTATAACGCATTGCAGTAATCCAAGCGAGAGGTTATCAGAGCATGGATAACTGTAGCTAGGCTATCTCTGTCCAGATAAGGGCGCAGTTGGTAAATCAGCCTGAGCTGATAAAAGGTTAATCCTTTAAGAAATAAAAAGCTCACACCCTGCAATTATTACCTGCTTCTTTGCAAAACTGGAGTTGGGGAGGGTGTCTCTGTCCAGATAAGGGCGCAGTTGGTAAATCAGCCTGAGCTGATAAAAGGTGCTCTTTGCCACTGAATTCACCTGTGCCTCAAGTGACAGCTCTGGATCCAAGAGCACCCCCAAACTACGGACCCAATCCTTTAGGGGGAGTGCAACCCCGTCCAGGAGAGGGCAAACATCACCTCTTCGGACAGATGAACCACCCGCTAACAGTACCTCCGTCTTGTCTGGATTGAGTCTCAGTTTATTAGCCTTCATCCAGTCCATTACCGTGCCTGGGGGGGGGGGGGGTTGAGCAGGGGGTTGGACTCGATGGCCTTTTAGGCCCCTTCCAACTCTATTACTCTATTATTATTTATATTGCACCATGAATGTACATGGTGCTGTACATAGTAAAAGAATAAAACAGCAACACCCTACCACATAGGCTTACATTCTAATTAAAATCATAATAAAACAATAAGAAAGGGAAGAGAATGCATCAGACAATAAAACTAACAGTGTGAAAGTAAGAACAAAGTCAAATTCTAAAAGTTGTAGAAAAAAAGAAAAGTTTTCAATTGAGCTTTAAAAACTGCAGTTGAATTCATGATCCACAAATGCTCCGGGAGAGAATTCCAGGCATAAGGGGCAGCGAGAGAAAATGGACGAAGCCGAGCAAGGGAAGTAGAGACCCTTGGGCCGGTGAGAAACATGGCATCAGAGGAGTGAAGAGCACGAGCGGGGGAATAGTGTGAGATGAGAGAGGAAAGATTGGAAGGAGCTAGACTGTGAAAAGCTTTGTAGGTCAACAGGAGAAGCTTATATTGGACTCTGAGGTGAATTAGAAGCCAGTGAAGGGATTTCAGGAGTGGAGTGACATGATCAAAGCGATGAGTTAAGAAGATGATCTTAGCAGCAGACTCATGAATAGAGACCAATGAGGTGACATGAGCGGAGGGAAGGCCGGTCAGGAGAAGGTTACAATAGTCCAGCCGAGAAATATTTTATTCTCTCTGTGGATGGACTGGTCACAGAACCAGGCAGGACTCCTTCAGAGTCCTGCCTGGTTCTGACTGAAACCCAGAGCGGATAGACCGCCCCACAGATATCAGAGCCACCAGCCTCTCCTGTGTCTGAGGCCTGTCACAGTATAGGGTGACCATATGAAAAGGAGGACTGGGCTCCTGTATCTTTAACAGTTGTATTGAAAAGAGAATTTCAGCAGGTGTCATTTGTACATATGGAGCACCTGGTGAAATTTCCTCTTCATCACAGCAGTTAAAGCTGCAGGTGCCCTGCCTTCTTTTAAATCTGGTCACTCGAGTATAGCTCCTGCACCTTTAACTGTTGTGTTGAAGGAGGAATTTCACCAGGTTCTCCATATATACAAATGACACCTGCTAAAATTCCCTTTTCTATGCAGCTGTTAAAGATACAGGAGCCCTGGCCTCCTTTTCATATGGTCACCCTTTCACAGTAGGGCTGCAGAAACTCAGGCCTGAGTAACAAATCCGGCCCAATTCAGCTCCCAATTCAGCTCTCCAGAATTCCCCAGGATGGCCAAGTCCCCTCAACCACAGATGATTTGGTGATTTCCCCTTTCTTGGTGCAATTCTTCCCCTGTCCTGAAAGGTTGGGTTGCCTTTCTACTGACCGGAAGGGCTTTTAAGATAAAACCTGTTGGTCTTATTGGGCCCCGCCCCTTTTACTGCTGGGGAATTTGGGCTGGGAAAGGTTCGACATCCCAATTTGAGATCCGCTACCAGTTCGAGTTGAAAAGCCAGGAGTTCGCTGACCCCATGCTCTGGATGGGTTGCAGGCAGGAGTCAAAGACGGGGTTCGGACGTCATGATAGATAACCCATGATGAGTTAAATAAGCCATCATGGCTTATTTAAACCATCATGGGTTATCGTGTGATCTGTTAGGAGTGTGTGTGTGTTTTTAACCCACGATGGCCCAAATAACCCACTCTGTTAAGCCGCGAACTGCAGAGTGGGTTATTTAACCCATGGTGAGTTATTATGTTGTGTGGTGGTCACAGTATGCACAGTAGCTTCTTTGCCTGGTTGCACTGGGGGATAACAGTGGCTTATTTTCAAAATATGCTACTGTGAGTCGCTTACTAGCCCATGGGGGGTTGAAGTGACATCCGAACGCAGCCAAAGCATGGGCCAGGGTGACTCAGGGCTTAACGGGTAACTAGCCCTTTTGATTAATAGGAGCGACATTAAACTGGTAACGGTGTCTTCTTCCCCCGACGGCTGTGGTTTTGTTTCTGGGGAACCGGAGAGGGAACGTCCTACTCCCGTGACATTTGCCCCATTTATTTATATTTATTTTATTTATTACATTTAGTTATTCATTACATTTATATACCGGCCCCTCTCTGGGCGGTTTACAAAAGTTAAAAACAGTAAACATTCAATATATGCAAAATTTAAAACCATCAAAAACAAAAAAACAACAATATAAAAACAACAGTATCCATTTAAAAACAAAAGTTCTGGGGTCCGTTAAAAAACAAACTTAGCGTTGTTAAATGCTGTTAAATGCCTGGGAGAAGAGAAAAGTCTTGACGTGGCGCCTGAAAGATAACTACATTGGCGCCAGGCGAGCCTCATCGGGGAGATCATTCCACAGTCGGGGGGCCACCACCGAAAAGGCCCTCTCCCTTGTTGCCATCCTCCGAGCTTCCCTCAGAGTAGCCACTCGGAGGAGGACGTTAGATGTTGAGCACAGTGTTGAGCACAGTGATAGGTTCTCGTTGGGAGAGGCGTTCCGTCTGGTATTGTGGTCCCAAGCCCCATGGTCAAACTCCATGCTGTTTGTCCCTGCAGGCGATGACCAAGGAGGGAATCGCCCTCTGAAACGGAAGCCGCCGGCCTGTTGTGGGTTCCCACGTTTGGTGCTCTCCTGGAGACCCTCTTCTTCCTGGATCGGGTGCCGGTTCGAAGGCAGAGAACGACGGAGCAGAGGAGATCAAGACTGTGGCGGGGAATACTGTGAACTGCCGGGACGCGCCTGTGGGCGTGTGTGTCACCCCCCATGCCGAAGACTGTGCCCTCCCGCGGACGCAGGCGGCCCCGAGTCTGCTTGTGTTCCCCCACCCCACCCCGCCACCTCCCCCAGTGCCGCTTCTAAATGTTATTCCCGCCGCTTGCTGTCGGATTTATTTTGTAAAGAGAAGTGTTACATTAATATATAAATATTCTATTCTATTTTGGAGAGAACAGAGCCCTTGTCGAGTGCACCTTCGTGTCCATGGAAGCATGCATGGGGTGGGGCGCTGGGTGGAGGGGATTTTGGCCAGGGTCTGGTGGCCGGGGGGTATTTCTTGCAAACAGGTTGACTTGGCCGATGACACAGGCTGAAAGGCTGCCTCATGCTCTTCTTCCTGGGTCATCTCCCATCCCAGCACGGACCAGAGGCTGACTGCCTTCGCTTAGCAAAGCGGCTGCAACAGGTGCCCCCAGACCAGGGAAGGCTGGTGGCTCAAATGTCGGGGGGGGGGTGTCAGTCAGAACCAGCCAGAACTCTAATGGAGTTCTCCAAGGTGCTCTGACTGAACCCCAAAGCGGATCTGACTGAACCCCGAAGCGGATCTCACTGAACCCCGAAGCGGATCTCACTAAACCCCGAAGCGGATTCACTGCCCCACGGACATCGGAGCCACCAGCCCAGTGTGCGGCCGCTGTCAAGAAGGCAAACTCCATGTTAGGCATGATAAGAAAAGGAATTGAGAATAAAACAGCCAGTATCGTACTGCCTTTATACACATCTACGGTGCCACCACACTGAGAATACCGTGTACAGTTCTGGTCACCACACCTAAAAAAGGATATCATAGAGATGGGAAAAGGGCAGAAAGGGGAAACTATAAAATGATTAAGGGGGCTGGAGTATCTCCCCTATGAGGGAAGGCTATGAGGGATTGTTTAGCTTGGAGAAAAGGAAACTTAGGGGAGACCTGATAGAGGTGTACAAAATTATGCATGGTGTGGAGAATGTGGACAGGGAGGCATTTTTCTCCCTCTCCCATAATACCAGTGGGGTCATCCCATGAAGATGATTGGTGGGTTCATCATTGGCATTCCAGTGGTGGGTAGGACCAAAGACAAAAGCAGCAGGCCCTAAATACAGGCTCTGCCAGTAACTGATACTTAGGAGATGCAATTCTGTCTTTTAGAATCGGGAGGTTGACCCAAAGCAGGGAAAACACCAAATGTTTGCCGGTTGGGGGTTGGGATGGAACCAGAGGAAGGGTGTGAACTCTTCCTGCAGAACCTGCAGAACTCCAGAAGCTCAGATAGAGACCCAGGAAAGCTGGATTTGGCCTGTGGGGCTGAGGTTCAAGACCCCTGCCCATAAAGATCCTACGACTACTTTGGAATCACTTGGTTGGATGCGGCCCTGCTAGGAGGCGAGGTGAGGCTCATGCCTCAGGCGGCAGGTTGGGGTGCCCTTAAGGGTGGCAGGGTGGAAAGTGGGCCTATCCAGACTGGTCCAGTATTGGGGGTATTTTGCTCCTACTCCTTCTGTCTTTCACACCGCACATCACTGGAATGCAACAGCCAAGAGCTTCCCCAAGATGGACAGTCGTCCCTCAGACTAAAAGAAGTTCTCACCCCATGGGATATACATCTAAGAAAATGAGTTTTTAAAAAACCCAAGGCTTTCCCTTTCACTCTACCAACACTGGCATGAAAAACAGTTTACTATTATTTTTAATTTTATATTTTTAAAAATCCCCACCCACCCCCGATGCTCAAGTTAAGTATGGAGATGGTTCGAGTGATGAGAACGGTAAGCTAAGCTACATTTTCTGCCTCGGTTTTCTAAACAAGATTGTACCAAAGTTTTTATTTATTGATGCATTAATTTTGCATCCAACTTTTTGAATGGAGTCTTCGGACCAGCTCACGACATTCCCAAAATTCAACAATTCCGTTCAACCTGGGACGTTTTTTAACCAACGACCCAAATAATAATTTGGATTTGCCTGGCTCACGTGGAGCTATTGAGCTGTCCGGAAGCAAGATCACCTTGATTGGGTGGGTGGGTGGGTGGGTGTGGAATCGGTGCAGAACCTGTGAGAGCCCTTTGTCATTGGTTACTTTGTTGAGTAAATCCCCTCCCCATTATGACATCACCAGCCACTGTGGATACTTGATCTCAGCCGTGGATACGTGATCTTGTGTGACTCACTTGTTGGCAGTCCTTGGCTTGACGCTGGGTGGCCAGGGCGGGACTTTAGTTGGCTTGACCAACATCTACCCTTTGGCGATCACCGTGGTGAAGGACCTTCTGGACTCATTTCCTTTTCCCTGTTGGCTAGTTTAGCTTTGAAGCAGTGAGTCTTAAGGGCACGATCCACCTTGCCAGATGGGGATATCTCCCCGCTAAGCAGGTAAGGTACAACAATTTCCCTCATTAAGTTTTATTTTCTTTTTGAAAGGTACAATATGGTGTTTCAGTTCTATTATGGGTTGGTTAGTTGAGACTTCTATCCAGCCTCTCCAACTATGCCAGCGTGCTGTTCAAGCAGACAAGCTAAATTTCCATCGTACAAACTAGTTAAAACAGTTCAATAGAAAAACATAGCCAAGTTATGAATCCTCGTATTGAAGGTGATCCTTGTTAGAAACTTGGAAGGATGGAATTGCTCTCCTGTCTCCTTGGCTATTGTAGAGTGGCGATTCAAGGTTTTGGAGGGTCCTTGGACATCCACGCTAAAACACCCACAATGGCCCCCCTCCCTTGGTAAGTCTCAACACCTTTGCCACCACATCCTTCCTTGAAAGGCCAAGAGTCAAGTCCAGCCAATAGGAAGCCGCATCTACTGCCCTGCCCTCTTCTGTATCTGGTCACTCTAGGGCAGAGCTCCTGCAGCTTTAACTTGTGACTAAGAGGGAATTTCCGCAGGTGTCATTTGTATGCATAAGAAATTCAGAAGAGCCCCAATGCTGGATCAGACCAAGGGTCCACCTAGTCTAGCACTCTTTTCACACAGTGGCCAACCAGCCGTCAGCCAGGGAACAACTCTGGACTCCCACCCATGTTCCCCAACAACTGGGGCACACAGGCTTACTTCCTCGGATACTAGAGGTAGCACACAACCATCAGGGCTAGTAGCCATGGATAGCCTTTATCCAACCCCCCTTTTAAAGCCATCCAAATGGGTGGCCATCACGACATCTTGTGGTAGTGAGTTCCATAATCTAACGATTTGCTTTGTGAAGAAGTCCTTCCATTTATTTGTCCTGGATCTCCCACCAATCAGCTTCCTGGGATGACCCCGGGTTCTAGTATTTTGAGAGAAGGAGAAAAATGTCTCCCTGTCCACATTCTCTATGCAGCACCTGGTGAAATTCCCTCTTCATCACAACAGTTAAAGCTGCAGGAGCCCTGGCCTCTTTTGTATCTGCTCACTCTACTATAGCTCCTGCAGCTTCAACTGTTGTAATGAAGAGGGAATTTCCCCCAGTGCTGCATGCATATAAATGACACCTGCTGAAATTCCCTTTCTATGCAACCATTGAAGGTACAGGAGTGCTGCTGAAATTCCATATGGTCACCCTAGGAAAAGCCAAGCTTGGGCTCTGGGGAAACCCAGCAAGGGCCGGATTTCCCCATAATGGCCATCCGTAACCACAGCACAAGATCTCTTCCTTGGTCATTCAGCGCTAACTCAGATCCCATCAGCCTTTACTTGGTTGGGATTTTTGGCTCAAAGTGTATCACTTTACACTGGCTTTCATTGTCATCCACATGTGAACATGATTGATTGATTGATTCAGCAGCACCTTTGAAATGTGTGGCGTGTTGCAGAATAACAAAAAAAAAGGTCCCTGTCGCAAGGCACTTCCAATCTAAACTTGGCACAGGAAACTACATCGGGAAAGGGAAAGGCCAGATCTACACATCGTTGCAGAGGCGCCTTTTTTAAAGACGTACCTAAAAGAAGCACCTCTTTCTTTCCTGTGTGTACTGTGAGCTAGTCAGCGCCACCTGCGGAAGAATCTCTACCCCATTCAAAGACGCTGCTCCGGCCGCTTCCCCCTCACGTGTTCTTCCATTGGAATAATCCCCCCTCCCACCCGGTGGCTCTTCTGGCGCGTCCCGGCGGCGGCTCCTCCTGCAAAACACTTTCTCCCTCGGTGTGTTTGTATTTGCGTTTGCGTGCGCGCGGCGGACAAGTTCAGCTCCTGCCTCTCGCTCTCCCCTGCGATGTCATCTCCTCGGGACTCTCTTTGGTGTGTGCTCGCACACGCGCACGCAAACGCAAATACAAACACACCGAGGGAGAAAAATGTTTTGCAGGAGGAGCCGCCGCCGCCGGGACGCGCCAGAGCCGCCGGGTGGGAGGGGGGATTATTCAAATGGAAGAACACGCGAGGGGGAAGCGGCCCGAGCAGCGTCTTTGAATGGGGTAGAGATTCTTCCGCAGGCGGCGCTGCCTAGCTCACAGTACACACAGGAAAGAAAGAGGCGCTCCTTTTAGGTACATCTTTGAAAAAGGCGCACGGAAGCGCCTTCGCAACGACGTGTAGATCTGGCCCAAGAAGTTGATGGTAAATTGGCAGAAGTGGTACTCATTCAGTTCAGTTATACCTACTTTGGCTTAGCTTCATTAGGGCTAAAGGGTCCAAAAAACTCAAGAGACACGGTGCAGAAAGCTAAGAGTCACCTGAATGTAGTGCTCAGCATTCACTGGTGAATGTACAAAAAAGTGGGGAGACAGATTATCCGGTTTAGCAAAGTGTATTGGAAATACGTCGCACTCCTGTGCCAATATCAACATTCCTTCGACAGTGCCTTCATCAAAATGGACGACATCTTGCATTGGAGAGACTCCTCTTGGAATGAGTTCAGAAGTGGTGATGTAGAAAAGGTGACCAGCTTGGGGTCTTTGCCCCAACATGCAGGTAAGTCCAATGCCTCTTGGGGCTCAGGTGCTTTGAGTCTGGTGCCTCTTGAGCACACAAGACAGACAGACCTACGTACCACCAGGAAGTGCTGCTGGTGTCTCTCCTATGACCTGTGGCCCCCAAGGGAGGCTGCTTGCTCTGGGGTTGGGAAGACATAAGAACCTCAGAAGAGCCCTGATGCTGGATCAGACCAAGGGTCCATCTAGTCCAGCACTCTGTTCACACAGTGGCCAACCAGCAATCGGCCAGGGGTGAACGAGCAGGACATGGTGCAACAGCACCCTCCCGCCCATGTTCCCCAGCAACTGGTGCACACATCTGGGATCTATGACAGTGCTGGTCATTCACCCAAGCTAACTTGAAACATAGGCCAAGGAGTCCATACAATAGGGGGTGCAGAACTGCAGGTTCACAGCCAAATTTGGCCCACCTCAGATCTTCATCTGGCCCTGTGGGGTTCCCCATTCAGCCACGTCCCATCCCCTCAACCTCCGATGGTTTGATGGGTTCCTAGATTTTGTGTTGTTCCCTGCTTCTAAAAGTTTTAAATGCCTCTCCTAATCCTTAGCTAGGGTGACCATATGAAAAGAAGGACAGGGGTCCTGTATCTTTAACAGTTGCATAGAAAAGGGAATTTCAGCAGGTGTCCTTTGTAGATATGGGAACCTGGTGAAATTTCCTCTTCATCACCACAGTTAGTGCAGGAGCTATACTAGAGAGACCAGATTTAAAAGAGGGCAGGGCTCCTGCAGCTTTAACTGTTGTGATGAAGAGGGAATTTCACCAGGTTCCCCATATATACAAATGGCACCTGCTGAAATTCCCTTCTCTTTACAATTGTTAAAGATACAGGAGCCCTGTCCTCCTTTTCATATGGTCACCCTACCTTAGCTATTGACAATAATAATAATAATAATAATAATAATAATAATAATAATAATAATAATTTTATTTCATAGCTGCCTCTCCCTCTGGATTGAGGTGGGGTACAATACCAAATACAAAACACCATAAAATACATATGACTGGTTAAAAACATACATAACTAAAACATTATTAAAAGGTATCTTAAAATTCATCTGGGAAGAGCTCAGTCTTTACAGCTTCTCAAATTCTGGAAGACTGTTCAGTTGACGAATCTCTCCCAGCAGGTGAGAGACCACAGTCTGGGAGCAGCAGAAGAGAAGGTCCTCTGGATAACGGTTGTCAGCCTAGTTTTTGCTGGCTGGAGTAAATTCTCCACAGAGGACCTGAGTGTGCAGGGCAGATTGCATAGGAGAAGGCGATCCCGCAGGTAACCTGGACCCAAACCATGTAGGGCTTTGGTTTAGACTTCGCCTGGAAACTAATTGGCAGCCAGTGAAGTGATTTTAAAGCTGGTGTAATATGGTCACCCTTAGGTGTACCAGTGACTAAACTGGCTGCCTTATTTTGAACTAGTTGAAGTTTCCAGACTAGGCACAAAGGTAGCCCTATGTACAGCGCATTGCAGAAGTCAAGCCTTGAAGTTACCAGCACGTGCACTACCATCTTTAGGTCTTCCAACTCCAGGAAGGGGCGCAGCTGGCGTATTTGCCGAAGGCGATAGGAGACAACTCCTGGCTGCCGCATCTATCTGAGCTGTCATTTGGAGTGACGGATCCAGGAGCACCCCCAAGCTGTGAGCACCCCGAGGTGTAACCCCGTCCATTACTGGTTGACGCACCTCCAAACCCAGGTTGTGGCCTTTGACAGTAAACACCTCCATCTTGTCTGGATTCACCTTCAATTTGTTTTTCCTCATCCAGCCCATTACTGCCTCCAAGCACTCAAGAGCTTTAAGCTCAAATATGCTGGTATTTTTGAGAATCAATGTGGCAAGCTCATTCCCTGGAAAACTGTTACCATAGTCTTCATCTCAGGCCACCCACCATCACAACACTACTACCATTATGGTGACCATGGATATCTTCCCAAAGATCACCCACTTTGTCTCTTGCACTGGGACTCCTGAAACTGTCCAAATTCTTCCTCCATCATGTATTCTGTTTCCATGGACTCCCAGATCAACTGGTTTCTGACCAAGGCCCCCAATTCATGGCTCGGCCTCCCTGGACTTTGGCTCATTTGCTGTGAGCCGGGCCAGCTTGATGGCCATTGACTGGGGTCGGTTTGCAGATTTTCCAATAGCTCATTTTTATTTGCCTAAATAGAAATTTGCACAAGTTGCACAAATTTCAGCTGTACTTTGCAAAATTAGCACAAACCGCAGCCAAAATTTGAGTAAATTATACAAATGGCGGTTGCAGTTCGTACAGATTTCTATTTGCACAATTTTTTAAATGTCAACTTTAGTCTTATGGTGTTCTTTTAAATACAGCAAATGAACATCACCCAGTTTTTCCAGCCCACCCACACCCCTCTAAAATTATCCCTTATTGTTGATAAGGATTCATTGTATTTTATAGGAGTTCTATTCCTAGCAGAGGTGACTAGTTGTGTGTGCGTGTCATGAGAAAATGATGAGTAATAGCAGGTATTCTCAGAATTGAAAAGAACCAGCAGGTAAGTTGGGTGCTGGAAGCAGAAATCTCTTTAGCAAAGATAATTTCAGCATTACTGGTATCAATACCAGACTTCGCTACATTGAAATTGACAAGTACAAAAGTAAAGATGTCATTGCATTGTGAAAGATTTAAAAAGCAAAAGTTAGATCTGGTTGCCTAGAGAGATCCTGAAAGAATGAGGCACCTATTCAACATGATTCCCTAACCTCTGGAAACCAAGCATGCTTGCCAGATTAGTGACTATAAGATCTTAAAGGTGACTGCTTTGGAGAAGAATAGAACTTTAATTTTACTAAAGAATATGCTAGCCAGAATTTCTATTACACTTCTAATCATCCGAACTGCATTGTATGCAGTATTGTGTTTTGCTTATTTTATCATTGCATGGTTTGTTTGTTTTATTCTCCGATTCTGTTCGAGCAATAAATGTCTATTTTGTAGTGCCACACTGTATTATTTAACTTGAGAGACGTTTCAGAGACCACAACCTGTGTAAATTAATTCTTGGTGCCTCGAACACTCAGCTGGATTCATAAATCTGTCGCGGAGTGGCGTCTGCCCTTTAAAGCTGTTGTCTTCTCTCTTGATCTGATGCATCTCAGATACACCTGTCCAAGTCTGAGGAACAAGCTAATCAGATGGAGCGAGAAAAAGTTGCCACATTTCACCTTCCCCATCCTGTGGAGCAACCCTGTGCCTTTAACAGCAACCAGCATTCACTCTATAACAGCCTTCCTCAACCTGGGGCACTCCAGATGTGTTGGACTACAACTCCCAGAATGCTCTGGCTGGGGCATTCTGGGAGATGCAGGCCAACACATCTGGAGCGCCCCAGGTTGAGGAAGGCTGCTCTATAACATACATTCTATTTACACACACACACACACACACACACACACACACACACACACACACATATATATATATATATATATATATATATATATATTAAAAAAGGAAAAAGTTCCCGAATTTCAGGGTCAAAACGCAGTGCAGCAGAAATCCAGCTACCCAAAAGTATAGCTTCCAAATCGCGTGAGGTACTGGTTCCTCTTTATTCAGCCCTGGTTAGGCCTCATCTAGAGTATTGCGTCCAGTTCTGGGCTCCACAATTCAAGAAGGACGCAGACAAGCTGGAGCAGGTTCAGAGGAGGGCAACCAGGATGATCAGAGGTCTGGAAACAAAGCCCTATGAAGAGAGACTGAAAGAACTGGGCATGTTTCGCCTGGAGAAGAGAAGATTGAGGGGAGACATGAGAGCACTCTTCAAATACTTAAAAGGTTGTCACACAGAGGAGGGCCAGGATCTCTTCTCGATCCTCCCAGAGTGCAGGGCACGGAATAACGGGCTCAAGTTAAAAGAAGCCAGATTCCAGCTGGACATCAGGAAAAACTTCCTGACTGTTAGAGCAGTACGACAATGGAATCAGTTACCTAGGGAGGTTGTGGGCTCTCCCACACTCGAGGCCTTCAAAAGGCAGCTGGACAACCATCTGTCAGGGATGCTTTAGGGTGGATTCCTGCATTGAGCAGGGGGTTGGACTCAATGGCCTTGTAGGCCCCTTCCCACTCTGCTATTCTATGATTCTATGAAATGCCGGATTTCCTGGCGAGGGACATCCCACATGCTTTGCTGCCCTTCTGGATCTGCCGCCTGAAACCATAGGTGGGCTGGCCTTGTTTGAATCTGGATTTGGTTGCAACCCAATTAGAAGTGTATGCAAATGAAGCTATGTCAGAAATTCTTCAAATATCTGTTCTAGATTCCCCAACCTCACTGTCCTCCGAGGCAAGTTTTAGTTCCGGAGGTTCCAACACAGAAGTGAGAGAAGCTCTGAACTTCATGCATAAATTCCTCCATCGAAACATCCAGGTATGGTCATCCTCTCTCTGTTTCCATGTGATTTCCTTATGAACAGGGATTTCCTTCCCCAGGTATGTGTCACACCCATCTCTGAGATTTAGTTCACAAACTTCGCATTCCCAAAAGGATTCCCATTTCCCATAGTCTTGTAGGGCAGCTTCGGTGCTGATTCAGTTGTTTTTAAATTGGGTTAATTGCTTAACAAATTGGTACTGGGGCTCGCCTCTCCTTGGAAGCCCCACCCCCTTCTCCATGTTTAGTCATGTGATCTAACAAGGGTGCCAGTTGCATATTCGGTTGCTGGCCCAGCTACGTCCCTATCTGGGCAGGGATAACCTAGCTTCAGCCGTTCATACTCTGGTAACCTCCAAATTAGATTACTGCAATGCCCTCTACATGGGACAGCCTTTGAAGACAGTTCGGAAGCTGCAGCTTGTGCAAAATGCAGCAGCCAGATTGATAACTGGAACAAGGAGGTTTGAACATATAACACCGATTCTGGCCTGGGATCTATGACAGTGCTGGTCATTCACCCAAGCTATCTTGAAACATAGGCCAAGGAGTCTATACAATAGGGGGTGCAGAACTGCAGGTTCACAGCCAAATTTGGCCCACCTCAGATCTTCATCTGGCCCTGTGGGGTTCCCCATTCAGCCACGCCCCATCCCTTCAACCTCCGATGGTTTGATGGGTTCCTAGATTTTGTGTTGTTCCCTGCTTCTAAAAGTTTTAAATGCCTCTCCTAATCCTTAGCTAGGGTGACCATATGAAAAGAAGGACAGGGGTCCTGTATCTTTTAACAGTTGCATAGAAAAGAGAATTTCAGCAGGTGTAATTTGTGTATATGGGGAACCTGGTAAAATTCCCTCTTCATTACAACAGTTAAAGTGCAGGAGCAATACTAAAGAGACCAGATTTAAAAGAGGGCAGGGCTCCTGCAGCTTTAACTGTTGTGATGAAGAGGTGATGTGGATGATGGATTAGGTTGTCCAACCGGACTTATCTCCAAGTGAGACAGAACCAGGTATTCTTAAGAGTTGTTTATTGTATCGATACAGAGACAGGTCATACATGCAAGAGCATCAGCATGTTACACCCAGCTCCAACTAACTTGGGAGGATGTGGTATAGAGATATTTATACATCAAGGTGCAGGATGCATGCGTATAGCTGACAGAGCCTCTCCGGGCTGCTGCTACGTTCGCCTTACAGCAGTTACTTTGCTCCATATATGGCCAGCTGTGCATTCAGGTAGCCTGATTGGTTACTAAGTGTCTATAGGACATGATCAGGGCCTTCAGATGATACAGACCCCCACATCAGTCCCCCCTTTGGACCTAACCCAGCGGGTGCAGGTCCACCATCAACTTAAACAGCTGTATCTACCTACTCACGGGAGGCAGAGGATGTTCAAAAGGACTGCTAACCTGATGACTACTATCTGCTTCAACCAGGGCCAATCTGGCAGCCAACTGGTGAGCTAACTCTAGACATCCCAGGTTTTCCAGGTCTGGACAGGGGGTATGTGACATCCCTGATGTCTTGAGCTAATTTTTCTCAGGATTTTTCTATAATTGGAGTGGCTGGATTCTCCATGGCACTGGAGACCCAGGTCGCCCAGCTCCAGCATTAAGACACACAAAACAGTTTGTTTGTTTGTTTTAAATGCAAGGTAGACTGGATAACTTCTACGGTGGACATGATCGCGTTCTCAGGAGCCAGAGGCTCGAATGAGAACCAATCTTTTTGTCCCCGGCTTCTGCATCCAGGAGATGGATTTCCCTTGCTTTTTCTAGCTCGTTCTTTCAGTAAGGTTGGGGGAAACTTTAAACTGAATGAGGCAGAGATATTGATACTTGTGTAAGTCAAGATCTGCTGGCCTCATGGTCATGTTTGTGCATACATTTTAATTTTGGGCACCAGAAGGGCGCTGCAAAGCTGTATTTTTTTTTGACAACTGAGCTTTCTACTTCTGTTCAGCTTTGTTATAGGTCGCAGTTGCTGATTTGGGATTCAGAGCTGGGCGTTACCGGTAACCCGCAGTCTCACTACATAAAATTGTCCAACTTTCTTGAAGGTGGACCATATTAAGTTTGAAGGGATAACGACCTTGTGCTGCACTGTGGCGGAACAGCGTATGACCATTGCTGTGGCCCACTCTAGGCTTGTACTCATACAAATGTTCCAATACTGTATTGGCTAAGCGTGCTCATATTGCTCTTGTATCTATACATGTGAATCATTTTCGGTGCAAGTATGGGCCGTGATGTGTGCTACCTTGAGGCAGCCTTCTCTTTGGTGTCTTTGCAATTCTTGTTGGCCACGACAATCATTGTGTCCCCCCTTTAGGACTGGCCCAACTACGGTTCGTGACCAGTACCCTGGAGTGGTATAGTTAGAAGGGCCACACTTCGATATGTCTGGAGGGCAGCACGCAATGTCACACTGGACTGTCATGTAATTCCATGACAGGCTAATGAGGAACCACTCCCACGTGTGGTCCATTTGTCACAGGGAGGTGGTTCTGCGAAGGATGAGGGTGAGGGGTTTGTCAGGGTCGTGGTGGCAAGAGTATCTTGCTTCGTCTGTTTCTGGCCTCTTTTCGTCCTGTGGGTCCGTAGGGAGGCTGGTGGTGCTCCCCCGGGGGCTCACCTTGGCTGTGAGGCCTTCTACTGGTGGCTGTTTGCTGCAATGAGTATAGTGGATCCAGGTGTTGACTCCTTTCACTCGAACAGCTGAGTGTGTAGTAAGGAGGATAGGGCACGGGCCCTCCAACTTCGGTTCGCCTGGGCGAGCAGGTATCTTGCGGATCCACACAGCGTCTCTGGGTTTCAGTAGGTGCGCAGCGACATCTAGTGGCAGGGATTGAGCATCTTGGGCATACGTCCGCAATACCTGAAATTGTTTCTGTAACTAAATGATATAAGACGTTAGTTGCTCGTCCCCCCCTAGTAGAGAGACGTGCAGAGCACCAGTCACTCTACTAACTGGAGGAGGAGTTTCACTATTTCTCGTGCTGTAGCCCGACGGGCGGGGCATGCTGGAATTACTAGGAGCCACTGGAAACCATTGGACTTGGGCATATGGGCATAATCGATTTGAACACTTTCAAAGGGTAATTGGAACCATGGCCGCCCCCCTTGTGGCCCTGGAGGAGTGGGCTTCCGTGAGATTTGGGAACATTGGGGACAGGAAGAGACTACCCGCCTGGCGACTTCGTGAATTCCTGGGGGGAACCAACTGTTAAGAATGGCTTGAGTGAGTCTCGTAGACCGAAGTGGGCTCCGGTATGCGCATTAATATATAACAGGCGTAAGGCGGCTTTGGGCAACACAAGGCGGCCATCAGGCATAGTCCAGGCACTTCTCTGGAGCGTGGCTCCGGCTGCACGCCAAGTCTGTATTTCATCTTGAGAGGCTAATGACTGATGAGTGGAACAGTCATTTTGGGTGTCATCAGGAATAAGCATGGGAAACAAGTGGGCAGGGGTGGGGGTTGTGGCCAAAGCCGCAGCTTTGGCTGTCTCGTCAGCAAAGTCATTCCTTTGGTGTATATCACCACTAGATTTGAAAATGGCAAGGAAAAGTCCGTGTATAAGCTTGGCGTGTGCAATTTCTGAATTGGAGGATGTAAGGTGGCTGCACTGCCGCTAGATGATGCCAATGGCATGAACAACAGTCCTGAGAATCTGAATAAATAGTCACTGTGTGGTTTGTAGCGAGGTGGCAGGCGCGGAAGAGTGCTATGAGCTCAGCGGCTTGTGCTGAAGGGGTATTGACGAACATTTGGGTAAGGAACATTAGGTTTTATAGTAATTCGAATTAGTTCTGCTGAGGTCAACAACCCAACATCCTAAGAGGTTTCAGCCCAGACCGATTCGGGCAAAGTGTCTGGTCCTGGGATATTGGGATCTAGATAGGGCGTAAATTTAGGCTCAGGCATCAATGACATTAAAAGACACATTAGTTTGTCTGAGGAGACAGTAAGGTACATGCCATTTGGGCTGCAAGAAACGACAGCAGAAAATTTAGCCAACAAATCACGATCTAATAGTGAAACGGGGCTGTCTGGCTTCATCAGGAATGGGTGAGTGACAGTTGCTGAACCAATTTGAACTTTTACAGGTACACTTTCTTCCAAAACAGTTTCTTTCCCTTCAATCCCCATTACTCGTGTCCCGCGTCCGGGACACACAGGCAAAATATTTGAGTTCAGCATGCTTTTTGAGGCGCCAGTATCTACTAGACATGTAACAGGCTGACCATCAATCATGATTTCAAGAAAAGGTTTTTGTAACTCGAGCTTCCATTTAGCAACCGGAGCCTGGGAGGAGGCCGACCCAGAAAAGACTTCCTCTAATAGTCATTGGGAATCATGGTGACTGGTGGCCCCTTGTGGCCAGCTGGGGGGGCTGTACGGCTGGGATTGTCCATAGGGACACTCCCTTCTCCAGTGCCCTCTCTCTCCACAAGAGTGACATGTTCCAGACGCTGGTTGGGCGTCCTCTTGTGGTGAGTCACGGGGACCTGGGCCGATAGGAAACCAACGCTGCACTCCGCCCCCCCTCGGCTGCCCATACTCTGGTCTACCCAGAGGAGGGGGAGCACCGCGCCCCCTTCCTCTGTATCCACCTGTCACTGGTGTTCTTCTCCCACGCCCCCTTGGGCCGCCTCCCCGGCCCCTTCCTGCTTGAGGCCAGTGTGCCTGTGTCAGCGCTGCAACAAGCATTGATGCTTCTTCACGCTTTTCTTTCTTTCTTTTCTCAACATCCCTTTCTTCTCTGCCATCAAAAATGTACTTAGCTGTGGTGACGATCTGGGACACTGAGTTCCCTTGCCACCCAGGTTGGTGTAGTTTGAAGTACCCTTTGATGTCTGCGGCTGCCTGATCAACAAAAAGACTGACAACTAAAGCTGCGTTTTGCTCTGACTCAGGGTCGATTCCTCCCCAGGTGCGGAGTGCTTTTTGGAGGCGCGCCATAAAATCAGCAGGGCTTTCAGTTTTCTCCTGCGTTACAGTTTTTACTTTACTCCAATTGATAGACTTCCTGCCCATGTCCCTCAATACAGTGAGAGCGCGTCTTCCGATGTCTAAAATCATTGCTCGGTGTCCGTCTACATTGGGGTTCAAGCAGACGGGCACCGGAAAAGAGTTTACAGTGGTACCTTGATTATCTCCTAAAGGTGCACCTGCTAAATTAGCATTCATTCTCCTTGCAAAATCAGAGGCTTGAGTAGGATTCAGGACTGAATTTACAAATTGTATTAAGTCTTGGGGTGTGGGTTTGTAAGTATCGATAATTATTTGAAATAGTTGAAGCGCTTTTTCAGGATCCTCATGTAAATTTGGTATATTTTTAGCCCAAAGGATCAAGTCCTTAGGTTTGAAGGGCACGAATTGCCAAGTGTCTATGGCCTGATATACAGCTTGTTGCTGTGGCCGATCCCCCTCGGCTGGGCGGAAAGGCTGTGTTAAGTGTGACTGCGCGACAGTCATTAATGGCGCCTGCAGGCTAGATATAGGGCGTTGCCCAGTTGTTTGAGCCTTCGTGGTGACACAAGTAGGCTCAGTTTCTTCCGGAAGTGAAGGGTGCGGCTCTTCAGCCACACCGTTCTGGGCGCCATATTGTTCGGTCTCGCCCAATGCACACTGGTGATATGGTGGCGGAGCACTAGGGCCAATATTTTTACCACACTCTGCTCTTTTATAGGCAACATCCGCCCACAAATTCCAGTAGTCCATTTGGCCAGGGCGAGATTCTTCTAACACATTCCTGAGTTCTCTTAAGACTCTTTTGTTAAAAGACCCAATTTCCGGCCACGAATGACTCAACAGTGGCCACTTATTAACACACAACACAATCATACGTTTTTTTGACAATCCTGCCGTGCCAGGCAGTTTCCCTTTGTCCCATTGTTCACACATCACACTGAGTGGACTTCCGCTCGGAATACTCTGACCTTGACCCATTTTAAATAATTTATATCCTCTTGTCCTTTGCCGCGACAAGTTTAATTGGTGATTACCACGCCAGATAATCAAGTCACCACGCCGGGTGACTATGAGTCACTCTTAATTAATTTCTACTTCGCCGAGTAGATTTATTTTACCACGCCGGGT
This sequence comes from Elgaria multicarinata webbii, assembly GCF_023053635.1. Classification (NCBI taxonomy): domain Eukaryota; kingdom Metazoa; phylum Chordata; class Lepidosauria; order Squamata; family Anguidae; genus Elgaria; species Elgaria multicarinata. Next base: position 4,771,333 of record NC_086178.1, read on the forward strand.
AAACGTGTCACCACGCCGGATGACTATAGGTCAGTAAGATTTATTACCACGCCGGGTAAATGTGTCACCACGCCGGATGACTATAAAATTCCGAGGTTTCTAGGGGCCCTCTAAGATTTTAAGAATAAAAGGTTCGTCTCACCTGTCAGGAGCCTCGTCCTTTGGTGGAAGCGGAGGAAGACACGTCCCGCCGACGGCTGTGACTTGTAGAAATATCTACTGGGCGCCCATTGGGCCGCAGCGGGCCGAGCCGGCCTCACGCAACCAGTCGGACTTTCTGCTCCTGGCTGGCTCGCCAATTGATGTGGATGATGGGTTAGGTTGTCCAACCGGACTTATCTCCAAGTGAGACAGAACCAGGTATTCTTAAGAGTTGTTTATTGTATCGATACAGAGACAGGTCATACACGCAAGAGCATCAGCATGTTACACCCAGCTCCAACTAACTTGGGAGGATGTGGTATAGAGATATTTATACATCAAGGTACAGGATGCATGCGTATAGCTGACAGAGCCTCTCCGGGCTGCTGCTACGTTCGCCTTACAGCAGTTACTTTGCTCCATATATGGCCAGCTGTGCATTCAGGTAGCCTGATTGGTTACTAAGTGTCTATAGGACATGATCAGGGCCTTCAGATGATACAGACCCCCACATCAGAGGGAATTTCACCAGGTTCCCCATATATACAATTGACACCTGCTGAAATTCCCTTTTCAATACAACTGTTAAAGATACAGGAGCCCTGTCCTCCTTTTCATACGGTCACCCTACTAGGATGACCCTAGGAAAGCAGATCTGTTCATATGGGTGAAGGTATTCCAGCTTAAACGGTCCTGATCAGGAACATTTAGGACTTCAAGAGTCAAAACTGAACTGGGCCTGAAAACCAGTAAGCCAGCAAAGTTGACGTAAAATAGAAGTTTTAATATGTTCCTGAGAGTACAGCTCTGTTTTTTTTTTAAAAAAAAAAATCCGATTGTCGCATGCCACACCAGGTTGCCCCATATAGAGTAAGTTGCAGTAGTCAAGAAGATCACTTGCTTCTCCTTTCTGAACTGAATTAATCTATCTAACCTTGTGGGTGAGAGTAGGGTTTATCTGAGAAGTCCAGGTTCCTGGACTGCGTCGACCTCATCAGCTCAACCGTCGACAGCGAGACAAAAAATAAATTCACAGACCAGCACTACAATCCATCCCTGCTGAGAGAAACCCTCAAGGTGAGTAAGAAGTTCTCTCTCTCTCTCTCTCTCTCTCTCTCTCTCTCTCTCTCTCTCTCTCTCTCTCTCTCTCTGTGTGTGTGTGTGTGTGTGTGTGTGTGTGTGTGTGTGTGTGTACACAACTTCTGGGGGATAGGGGCTGCGTTTCCCTCCCAAGAACCAACCAGGGACTTCACTCAGCCCCGCTACTATTGAAATTGCTGCCATGCTGGCAAAATACCCAGTGATCTTTATCTATTTTATTATTGCATTTATAACCCGCCTTTTTTTCCTGCAAGGAACCCAAGGCAGTGCATATAATCCTCCTCCTCTCCATTTTATCCTCACAACAACAACCCTGTGAGGTAGGTTGGGCTGAGAGTCTGTGGCTGGCCCAAAGTCACCAAGTGGGTTTCCATGGCCAAGTGGGGACTAGAACCCGGATCTCCCGGCTCCCAGTCCAACACTTTAGCCACTACACTACACTGGCTTTCTTTTAGAAAGAAACAAGGCATTTGGGGAGCATGGACCTGCTAAATTTCGCTCCTGGGAAGTATTGTGCTCTCTGTGTCCATTATTTCCATCTTTTATTGATGTATTTCTTTTCATTTCATTTCCGCCCAATAGCCAAAGCTCTCTGGGCGGTTTACAACAATTCATCGGACAATAAAATGCAGCATTAAAAGCACAAGCATAAAATATAGCATGCAAATTTAAATATCCAAAATTTAAAACCATTTAGACAGCTAAAAACTGTTTCGATGAAATACTAGACCTGTTTAGGCGACTGGCATAAATGTCCCATCGTAGGCAATTAAATGCCTGACAGTAGAGGGCAGTGTTAACCAAGCGCCAAAAGGATAACAATGTTGGCACCAGGCGGGCCTCAGTGTGGAGCTCATTCCACAGTCATGGGGCCACCACTGAGAAGGCCCTCTCTCTTGTTGTCACCCTCCGTGTCTCCCTCAGAAGACACACTTGGAGGTAGGCCCCAGATGTTGATCATAGTGTCTGGGTATGTTCAGGTCGGGAAAGGTATTCTGTCCAGTATTGTGGCTTTATAGGTTAAAACCAGCACCTTGCGTTGGGTTCAGAAGCATACAAGCACCCAATGTGTCAGATTTGGTTTTATGTGCCCAGACCTTCTGGTCCCAGTTCTTAATCCCAGGGGTCCTTCTCTGTGAGCAAAGGAAGTGAGGCAGGTGGCTACTAGGAGGAGGGCCTTCTCTGCTGTGGCACCCCGGCTGTGGAATGAGCTCCCTAAGGAGGTTCACTTGGCACCTACATTATATGCTTTTAGACGCCAGATGAAGACCTTTTTATTCTCCCAGCATTTTAACAGTCTATAAATAAACTTTAACTTGGTGTTTTAAATTTGTAATTTTGCATTGCTGCTGTTTTTATCTGGTTGAGCTTTTATATTGTATTTTATATTATGGTTTTATACTGTTGTTTTATACTTTGAATGTTTTTAATTTTTGTGAACCGCCCAGAGAGCTCCGGCTATTGGGCGGTATAGAAATGTAATAAATAAATAAATCAATAAATAATCTGGTCCCAATTATTAATCTGGCTGCCGCATTTTGCACAAGCTGAAGCTTCTGAATAGTCTCCAAGGGCAGCCCCATGTAGTGAGCATGGCAGTAATCTAACTTCTAAAATTTTCTAATTATTTTCCTCCAAAACCGTCAGCTTCTTGCTACTTTGGCAGCAAACTCAGCAAAGGGGCCCTGCAAAAACAGTCATGGAGGACTGGATCTGGTCCATGTGCTGCTTATAAACAGCGGAGACATCTCCGAGAAGCTCCTTCTAAAGAGGGCCAAGGAGAGATCAACGCTTAGAAGCCCATGAGTTTTCGTAATATTTGTATCTCTGTTTAGCTGTAGCGAAACCATTTGTCTGTCAAAGACTAGGGTGACCATATGGGAAGTTGGTCAGGGGGCTCCTGCATCTTTAACAGTTGTATAAAAAGGGGAGTTTCAGCAGGTGTCATTTGTATGCATGCAGCACCTGGTGAAATTCCCTCTTCATCAGAACAGGTAAAGCTGCAGGAACTATACTAGAGTGACCAGATACAAAAGAGGGCAACGCTCCTGCAGCTTTAACTGTTGTGATGAAGAGGGAATTTCACCGGGTGCTGCATGCATACAAATGACACCTGCTGAAACTCCCTCTTCATCACAACTGTTAAAGATACAGGAGCCCGGTCCTCCTTTCCATATGGTCACCCTACTGTCAAAGCCATTTCTGTTTACAACCTGGCCGGGCCCAACAAAGCGAGGAGCTACCAAGAGATGTGGTGGTTTTCTTCCGTTTAGACGTACTAGACTTGAGGGCAAAGCTAGATACATCATTTGTTTCATACAGCAGCTGCCCAAAACATGGTTTCTTGGTGGTAGAGCACATGCATCGCTTATGGGAGGTCCTGGATTCCAGTTCAAAGGCTTTCCAAGGCTTCAGAGTTAACTGCTGCCTGTTAATGCACACAAGGCAGGGTTGGGGATGCAGGGCTGACTTCAAGGGTAGATGGACATTATTTATTTATTTATTTATTTATTTATTTATTTATTTATTTATTACATTTATATACCGCCCCATAGCTGAAGCTCTCTGGGCGGTTTACAAAAGTTAAAAACCATGAACATTAAAAACAAATATACAAAAATTTAAAAGCATAAAAACAGCAATATCCATTTAAAACAGCTATTCTGGGATCTGCCACTCTCCGTGTCCCCCCGCACTGGGCCACGTCCGTCTCCCTCCAACCGCCTCCCCTCTGGTCTCCGCCGCCTGGCGCGGTTGCTGCTACTGCGACTCTTGGCGGTGCATTTTTGCTATCGCCACCCTTCAACGCCACGCTGATTGGCCGCCAGAGCCCTTTATGTTCCACTTTGAAAATGACCAACATTTCCAACCCAGTCCAACCTACTCCCACCCTGTATGTGAGTCACCGAAACTTGCATTCTTGTTGAAGCTCCCCTGGTGTGGTTGCACAAAGCAGCTCTTCTGAATTGTTCGTCAGGCATTTTTGTCTCAGTGAAGTTCTGCAAATGTTCAGTAGCTTCCTTTGGTGAAATGAATGCACTCTGATCTGTCCTGGGTTGAAACTTGATGACTGTTTCCTGGTATCTAAATGCCACATTCTCGGTGTAATCATTAGCTTGCGTCCTCGTTTTCCTCTGACAGTCTGAGAGCCATGGCAATGTATTTCCCATCTCCTGGCTTTCTTCATGTTTTTTCCCCATTTTCTGTTTTTGAAATAGATGTGGGCTTTCTGGATTTTAAGTTCCCCATTCCAACCCTTAATGTGCCATCACAGGGTGTCTGAGTGTCTTGGAACACTGCCTGGTTTTCCTCTAAGACTATAGCTTTGTCTGGGTAGTTTTCCTTGTTTTCATCTCTGTGAATGGAATTGGTTGTTTGGGCAACTGTTGAGGGCCCACAAGCCAGGAGGGGCCCATCACCAAGAGGTACCTGGAGTTGCTCCGGCTCTTCGCTGTTGCAAACTGTTCGTTCACCCGCCTCTTGCTCTGGCCCAGACAATAGTGGTGGTGAGAACATAAGAACATCAGAAGAGCCCTGCTGGATCAGACTGAGGGTCCACCTAGTCCAGCGCTCTGTTCATACCGTGGCCAACCAGCTGTCGACAAAAGACCGACAAAGCAGGACATGGTGCAACAGCACCCTCCCACCCATGTTCCCCAGCAACTGGTGCAGATAGGCTTACTGCCTCGAACACTGGCGATAGCACACAACCATCTGGGCTAGTAGCCATTGACAGCCTTCTCCTCCAGGAATTTATCCAACCCCCTTTTAAAGCCATCCAAATGGGTGGCCATCACTATATCTTGGGGTAGTGAATTCCATGGTTTGACTATGCGCTGGAGATGGCATTGCCTGCTTTCTCACTGGGTCTCTGCCTGTGAAGCAAGCCAGTGGGACAGTGCTGGCTCCAGGTTCTTGAAGGCCATTGGGCCTGTCACCCTCGCTCAGTGAGTCCACCTTCCTCCACCATTGTCACCAGCTCCCCAACCTTTTTCCCATTGTTTATTTATTTTATTTATTTATTTATTGCCTTTATATACCGCCCCATAGCCAAAGCTCTCTGGGTGGTTCACATAAGATAAAACATTTAAAAACAATATACCAAAATTAAAAACCACAAAAACATGCAAAATGTGCATACATTTTAAAACCACTGTAACAACTTTAGAAACGATGAGCCAAAAAAACAGACCCAGGGTCATTACTCCATATTGCTAAGTGCCTGGGAGAAGAGAAAAGTCTTGACCTGGCGCCGAAAAGATGACAATGTTGGCGCTAGGCGGGCCTCGTCAGGGAGATTGTTCCACAGTCGGGGGGCCACCACAGAGAAGGCCCTCTCTCTTGTCGCCACCCTCCGAGCTTCTTCCCTCGGAGTAGGCACCCGGAGGAGGACCTTAGACGTTGAACGTAGTGTTCGGGTAGGTTCATGTCGGGAGAGGCGTTCCGTCAGGTCTTGCGGTCCCAAGCCATGTCCCACTTTTTTTTTTACCTTTCCAGTTCCTTCTCCCTGAGATGTCTTCCCCAGACTCCAAGGTTCGAGAGCAGGCATTGTCCAGGATCTCCAAGCTGATCTGCTGCATCACAAGCCACTGCGTAGCCAAAGTGAGTTGCCCTGCTGTCACTATGGACTAGCGAAATGCCCCCAGGATGGGCTTAGGGGTCGTATAGTGCACACAGTGCCCGGAGGAGCAGGGCTGCAACTCACCCACCCCCGGTGAGAGATCTCGGTCAATGATGGCTGGATGGGAGGCATAGGGTGACCAGGTGTCCTACTTTCAGCGGGCAGCCCTCTGTTGAAAGGTCTGACAGAAGACAGTCCTCTGTTGAAAGGGCTGTACGGTCCAGGTCCAGTTTAAAGACCAAAACCCCACAAGAAGCGAGCCCAGGGGCCTTGGGGCTGCCCATCCCCAGTGAGCACCTGGGCAGCAGATGAACACCTGCAGGATACCTGGCCTCACTCCTCCACCCCACTGGGGTGAGAGGCACTATATGCGTCCAGTTCTGGGCTCCACAATTCAAGAAGGACGCAGACAAGCTGGAGCGTGTTCAGAGGAGGGCAACCAGGATGATCAGGGGTCTGGAAACAAAGCCCTATGAAGAGAGACTGAAAGAACTGGGCATGTTTAGCCTGGAGAAGAGAAGATTGAGGGGAGACATGAGAGCAGTCTTCAAATACTTAAAACGCTGTCACACAGAGGAGGGCCAGGATCTCTTCTCGATCCTCCCAGAGTGCAGGACACGGAATAACAGGCTCAAGTTAAAGGAAGCCAGATTCCGGCTGGACATCAGGAAAAACTTCCTGACTGTTAGAGCAGTACGACAATGGAACCAGTGACCTAGGGAGGTTGTGGGCTCTCCCACACTAGAGGCCTTCAAGAGGCAGCTGGACAACCATCTGTCAGGGATGCTTTAGGGTGGATTCCTGCATTGAGCAGGGGGTTGGACTCGATGGCCTTGTAGGCCCCTTCCAAATCTGCTATTCTATGATTCTATGATCTTTCATTTACAGCAATTGTTTCTAAACGCTCATCCATACATATCAATGAGTATATGCTATTTTTGTGCGGACCTGCGTCCTCTTTGGTCCCCTTTTTTGGCAATGCGTGTCCTCTCTTCTCGGCGGGTTTGACCCTCACCATATCAGTGCCTTCCGGCACATCCCTATACACCATCACAGAGGATACCAAGCGTTTCACTTCTGTGGGAGGAAGTAAAGGGGTCCCCCAAGTGCATTACAGTATGTATTTGGGAGGGGAGGGGGCGTTGGGGGCCCAAGCCGTGAAGTGGCTGAATCGACGTCCCCACGGCCTCACCCTGACTGCTGCTATTCCTTGTCTCTGCCGAGACAGACCGTTGGGAACCGACTCCGTTTCACGGAGGTGGGGGGGGATCTTTCCTTCTGCGCTCCCTTGGGGGCCATCAGTTGGAAGACGCCTGCTGATGGCCAGTGGGGAAGGCTCCCCCTTCTCTCTCCCTCTCCCCCCTAGGTAATGAAAGACTTCAAGATCGGGCAGGTGGCAGGGTACCTCACCCTGTGCTGCAGCGATCCCAATGAGTCCGTGAGCCACTGGGCCGCCGACGGGCTCCACCGCCTGTACACGTTGATCCTGTGCCAAAGGAGTAAGAGAAGCCCTTGTCCTTTGCCAAGAGGGTGGGTGTCTGCGCGAGGCCGACTCAGGCCCCAAAACCACTTAGCTGCCCCATTCACCATTAGGACCAGTTCCAGGTGGATCAGGAGCGTATGCAATGGAACTCTTAAAACTACTGCTAGGCAGTAGGGAATTACCTGCCCCTAAGGCCGAAAGCCCAACGTCCACCATGTTGGAAGCAAATTACGGGTTTCTCCCACCATTCTCTGCAATGCTGCCAGGGGTTCTACCTTGTGTTCTCAAAGGGAAACTTTCAGCTTCGCCCTGCTCAGAGTGGCCAAAACCCTTGAGCGAAGCAACGTGTTTTCTGTTGTTGAGACCCATTGAGACCCCTTGCCTGCTCCTTAAAAATCCCCAAACACCACCATTCTATGATCGTCCCAATATGCATCTGAGAGACAGGGAGGGAGAGAGGATCCCCTGCTCAGTGCTGTTTGCACATGTTTCTTGAGGTATGATCAAGGCGGAGGACAACCAGGAATATCTGGAGCTTCTGCAGGAGTGGGAGGAAGAGAAAATCTTCTGGCTGGCCTGGTTTTCTGATGTCAGCACCACCTCCATGGTAACTCTTTATCCTACAGTTTGAATGACTAAGGTTGGTAGTGGTCAAGGGTAGACGTGGTTGGGCACCTGCCACATCTCAGCGGGGGCCCACGGACAAGAGCCCCCCAGGCCTTGATCCTCTTCTCGATCTTCCCTGACTGCAGGGCACGGAACCATGGGCTCAAGTGATAGGAAGCCAGATTCCAGCTGGACATCAGGAAAAACTTCCTGACTGTTAGAGCAGTACGACAATGGAACCAGTTACAAAGGGAGTTGGTGGGCTCTTCCACACTAGAGGCCTTCAAGAGGCAGCTGGACAGCCCTCTGTCAGGGAGCTTTAAGGTGGATTCCTCCATGGAGCAGGGGGTTGGACTCGATGGCCTTGTAGGCCCCTTCCAACTCTACAGTTCTATGATTCCCTTCCCTGGTGCAACTTGCTTGATCACCTGCCTCTTGCTCCGGCCGAGGAAATGGTGGGGGTGAGAAGGAGGAGAAGGAGATGCCGCAGCCAGCTTGCTCCCTGGGTCTCTGCCTGACAAGTGTGTGAGTGGGAGCAAGGAGGAGAACGTAAGAACATCAGAAGAGCCCTGAAGCTGGATCAGACCCAGGATCCATCTAGTCCAGCACTCTGTTCACACCGTGGCCAACCAGCTGTGGACCAGGGAGGAGGAGAAGCAAGAGCAGCTGGTGACCGTGGCAGTGAGGAAGTAGAAGGTGCCTTGACCAAGGACCTTCCAAAATCTGGAGAACTGCAGGTGCCCACCAGAGATGATTTACCTAAGAGCCTGCAAAAACCTGGGGCTGGCACTACTAAGAGTCAGGGTTGAACCAGTAGTGGCCCTAAGCACTGCCCATGACAACTCTGCCCATTCACTCATCATAGAATCCTAGAATAGTAGAGTTGGAAGGGGCCTACAAGGCCATCGAGTCCAACCCTCTCCAGCCCATGTAACCCTCTTCAGGCTAGATCTAAAACTATAACAGGTGGACGTGGCCAACACATTGCCCGTGGAAATGCGTGTCGCAACACAGGTGCATCAGAGTGCCAGAACTGGCTGTGTTCTGAGTTTCAGTGGACAAGGGACGACACACCATCTGTCAGGGATGCTTTAGGGTGGATTCCTGCATTGAGCAGGGGGTTGGACTCGATGGCCTTGTAGGCTCCTTCCAACTCTGCTGTTCTATGATTCTATGATTCTAGGCTAGCTTATGGAAACAGAAAACTCAAGCAGTTTGGGGACTCTTCCACTTCGGATGGAGGAAGTTCTATCTGGGAGTGTTTCCCAGCGGAAAATAAACCCCACCTCCCTACACGTCGAGAAATAGTATGCCAATGGCAAGGAAAACTTTCCTATCCCACACACTTCTTTCGTATGTGGGAGGAGGGTTTTTTTTTTAGTGGGGAACCGTTCAAATGCTACACCTTGAACGTGAAGGTGGCTTCGTGGTCGCCCGACGGACTTTTGAGAATGGGGAAATCTGCTCCCGGTAGACTGAACAAGAGCAAAGGAGCAGAAAGAGGTGTGAGTCACCCTTTTGCTCCCCTTCCCAAGACAATAGTAGCAGCCTGAGAAGTGCATTTTCAGGGGGGGTCTATACGACGACGCATTGCCACCGCAACCCCCCCCCCGCACTTGCGCTCCTGTGGGGTTGTTCCCGTGGCAAGGAGTGGGCGTGGGGTTTGCAAGGAGCCACCCCCACCCCATGAGCTGCTGCATTGCCGCACGAGCGCCGCTGCGTATCTGCACGTCCCCGTCCCCCCATTTCCCCCCCCCCATCTGGGGTTTTCTTTCTCCCAACGATGCTGGGTGGAGGTTTTAGTTTCTCCCATCGATGCCAGAGGAAGCACGCGGAGGCGTCCCAGCGGCCATTCAGCTCACTGGCCCGCCCCCTCCCCCCGTCCAGACCGATGGCAACCAATCAGGGGTCGCCATCAGCCTGGCCACGCCTCCGCTGCCACTTTGGAGGAAGGCAACAGACGCAGATTTACCGTCGTCGCCTTGCTCCACAGAAAAAAGCCAAGGTAATTCGAAGAATCGAGGGAAAGCCCTGGGAAGGTCTGTAATGGCTGCTGCGTCATATAAACAACACAGCGCCACTGTGCAGTCACCCAGGTGCTTTCCCCACGTATAGGCAGCCCCGAAGGCTTACTACTTCCTGTCACCTATCAAATACCAACTGCTGCTTCTTAGGTCCCAACCGACACAAAATATTCCTATATCCAGTGTTGTTGCGGAACATCCGTCGGGAGCAGGGGAGGTAACACAACATTGTCAGCTGTAACCTATGCCGCCCTTTTCCTCCTGCACAATCTCGGTATCATTCCCAGACAGTCTCCAGGGAGCCAAACCTGCTGAGCTTCAGTTGCAACAGAAAGGTGCCTATTAGGCACCTCCGGAACATTCTCGAAGCCAGATTGTCAGGAAGTGAAACTGCACGCGCAAAGTGTGTGTGTGTGTGTGTCCTGTTCCGTACATAGCCAAAGAACCAGTTACCTAGGGAGGCTGTGGGCTCTCCCACACGAGAGGCCTTCAAGAGGCAGCTGGACAACCCTCTGCCAGGGATGCTTTAGGGTGGATTCCTGCCTTGAGCAGGGGGTTGGACTTGATGGCCTTGTAGGCCCCTTCCACCTCTGCTATTCTATGATTCTATGATTCTAACCCCATCCACAAGCAAGCAGGAAGTACCGATAGGGTGTACCAGAATCTTGTTTCAGTTTGCAAATCACCCAAACGTGCCCCGTTCACAACCCCAAATGCAAAAAGGATGTGCTTTTTTTTTTTAATGTCAACACATCTCCAAACACGCAAATGCGTTTTAAGAAAATATATTGGGGGAGGGGGGTTTTAAATAAAATGTTTTAAATAAAAGAAATACAACTTTTCATTCTTTAGTCGCTGGAGGTGGGGGAAGTGGGCGCTTTTGAAAAATGCTCGCAGAAGTGCACACTTTTCCCATTCAAACTGTGCCCTTTTCGCCCGTGCGAACTGAAAACAGGCCACAAGAAGTGAACGTGACGTGTGTCGAAGAGACATTTAGAGAAATTGGGGAAGCTTGAGCATCCCCGGTTCTCCACGCCCTGGGCATCAGCAGGGCTGGAGGGAACCGCTGAGGTTTACAGAAGTGCAAAAAATCTTTTGGGGGCAGAGAAGACGAGAGGGGGATGCAACCGCCACCCGAGAAGCAGGGCCAGTGGGCGTGAAATGTGGACTGCCTGTTGTCTGCATGTATCCTCCCAGAGTGCAGGACACGGAATAACGGGCTCAAGTTAAAGGAAGCCAGATTCCAGCTGGACATCAGGAAAAACTTCCTGACTGTTCGAGCAGTACGACAATGGAATCAGTTGCCTGGTGAGGTTGTGGCCTCTCCCGCACTAGAGGCCTTCAAGAGGCAGCTGGACAACCATCTGTCAGGGATGCTTTAGGGTGGATTCCTGCATTGAGCAGGGGGTTGGACTCGATGGCCTTGTAGGGCCATTCCAACTCTGCTATTCTATGATTCTATGATTCTATGATCGGGGGCAGGGGGGACCTGGAAATCCAGGAGGGGGAGTGGAGTAGCTGGAAACCTGAACAGGACCCTCACCACCTATTTCAAGTTCTCCCTTTTATGTACCCATACCAGTCTCAGCGCTCTCCAAGCGTTCTTCCTCATGCAGCCAAAATGGTGCCACCCAAGCGCAAGAGGGACGTATCTGCCAGTTTCAAGGAACCCAAACATTTCAGAAGTACAAAAATCATTTAGCGGGGGGGGGGGGGGAACGGGACCTTGAAAGGGGGGGACTTGAAACAGCCCACTGAGAACTGTCGGTGTTCAATGGGCACAGAACGCCTAATGCAGCCTTCCCCTACCTGGTAGCCTCCAGGTAGGTTGGTCTACAACTCCCTGGCTGGGGAGTTATGGGACTTGTAGACACATCCGGAGGGCATCAGGTTAGAAAAAGTTGGCCTAAGGAAAACTGGGGGCGGGGGATGTAATGGAGTACACCTAAAGGGGCATGGCTGGCTGCAATCTTGTGCAAAAGCAAGGAAAACCCTGTGGGGGAGTAAAAAATAGCCAAAGGCAAGGGTGGAACCAAGTAATCTTCAAACATAAATATTAGCAAAAGTTTTATTAAAGGGCCAAGGCGCCTACGCGTTTCGAACGCAGTTGCGTTCTTCCTCAGGGCTTTATAGCATTCGTGGAGTTGTAGAAGTTTCTGTAGACAACTTCACGAATGCTATAAAGCCCTGAGGAAGAACGCAACTGAAACATGGAAAATGCGCATACAATTAAAACCACCGTTAACAACTTTAGAAATTATAAGCCGAAAAAACAGACCCAGGCTCCTCATTTCATATTGCTAAATGCCTGGGAGAAGGGATTAGCAAAAGTTTTATTAACGGGCCTACGCGTTTCGAACGCAGTTGCGTTCTTCCTCAGGGCTTTATAGCATTCGTGAAGTTGTCTACAGAAACTTCTACAACTCCACGAATGCTATAAAGCCCTGAGGAAGAACGCAACTGCGTTCGAAACGCGTAGGCGCCTTGGCCCTTTAATAAAACTTTTGCTAATATTTATGTTTGAAGATTACTTGGTTCCACCCTTGCCTTTGGCTATTTTTTACCCCTTGGCTGCAATCTTGAACAGAGCGTTCCATGGCGCTGTGACATTTCATTGCAGGTCCCACATATGTGCTCTAGCACTGAACAATGGCCTCTCTTATATAGGTGGACGCTTCTTTGGCAAGTCTGTGGATGCCAAGCTAATTCTGCAGCTGGTGGGCCCAGCTCTTCGGCCTGTGAGGCTTTCATCTAACCGCCCTGTTTTTTAGATCTTCAAAAGGTGCCTCCGTGCCGACGACCAGATGGACTTCCTTTTAACTGCCGTCAAGGGCATGAGGGACGACAGCGTCCACAGTATCAGAGCCGCCGTTCACATGCTGAAAGCCATGCTGCGGGTTCCCAAGCCCAATTTTGTGAAGGTAAAAGCCTTGGGGGAAGGGGCAGCTCGGCTCCTGTAAAATCACCTGTGAAAGGGACTCCTGTTACGGCAAGCCTAGAAGAAGAAGCTGTTGTGCTTGTGTGTGCAGGGCCGGGCAAAGCTGGTCATAGCCCCGGGCCAGATGGGAAATGTAGTCCCCATTTCAAACTGCTCATTAAGTATTTTGTGAACCGCCCAGAGAGCTTCGGCTATTAGGCGGTATAAAAATGTAATAAATAAATAAATATTTTTTAATCAGTTCTAAATACATATGAACTAGAACGATTTATTAAAAAAAGGTAAAGGCAAGCACTTCTATTCAAGATGTATATAAGACATCACTTCTTAACATTCAGAAATGCTTTACATTAGTGGTTCCCAAAGTGGGCGGTACCACCCCTTTGGGGGCGGTGGGATTGCATAGAGGGGCGTTAAGAGGCAGGGGGGCGCTCGAGGTGGTCTTTTCCGAGAAGCACCTCTTCAGAAGGTCTTAAAACCCAGGGACATTTTTATGGGAGAAGGTAGTTTGGTCCCTAGACATATAGGGGAAGAAGCCACACATGTATTAATACAGTTTAAGAAGAGTCCTTTTAACGGTGAATTGAAATGTTTCAAAAGCACCAAAACGCTAATGAAGAGACATATGCTGCTTGGTGTGCTCCGCCACGCCGGTTGCAAAACAGAGGCGTTCGCTCTCTTTTCCCTCCCTCCCTCAGCAAGCCTGTGGCGGGTGCTTCCTATTTAAAGGGGCCAATTGAGCTACAAAACGACATTGAGCTGAAGCCAAAGTTTAAGAAATCGTACCAGGAGTTTTGGTTACAGAAGGAAATTTCTGATCGCTATCCTGCACTACAAAGAGTGGTTCAGAAGCTCCTGGTTGCATTTCCAACATCATATTTGGTGGAAAGTGGTTTTAGCGTGGTCTGCCTACTTCTCTCCAAGCAAAGAAATCGACTCCAGATTACTAAATGTGGTGATTTAAGACTCATGTGAAGTGACTTTAAACCAGACATTGGGAAACTGGTATCACTTCCTCAAACCCACCCATCACATTAAGAATTTACAGAATAGTGAGGTACTCTACCCTAGTTACTAAATGTGATATCTAATATTCTGAATAATGATTTTTATAGGGTAGGGTAGGGGGCACTGGGCATGAGTTTGTGGAACCAAGGGGGCGGCGACCTGAAAAAGTTTGGGAACCACTGCTTTGCGTGCATTTCTTTGGGCAAATCCATCAACAACAACAGAAAAATCAAGCTACTTCATAACAAATCTTTACCAAAGGGTCCCCTTTTGCTTCTACTCTATTCCTTCAATGGTTACATAGCGGGTGGGGCTTCCAGGTGACTGCAGAGGGTGACTTCGAGGTACCACGGAAAACGAGGCTCCCGTATCTACGAGGGTCCGTATGCGGGTGCCTTCCACCCTTAAGGATACCATGGGGTCCAGACAAGCGTTTTGAGCTTGTAGGGTGGTGGCACTGGACCCCAGTCCCCGTCAGTCCCCCCTTCTACCAGGTGAACTTGGAGTAGGCCCCCTCAAAATCGTAGACCCATGCCAACTGGCCCCACTTGCTGCCCAGCCGTGTGTGTGTGTGTGTGTGTGTGTGTGTGTGTGTGTGTGTGAGTGAACTGATCCTGGCAACAACAAAAATTAAATTAAGGCTCCACACAAATACTGATAGCTGCCTGGCAGGGTTCTTAGACTCATAGAATAATAGAATAGCAGAGTTGGAAGAGGTCTACAAGGCCATCGAGTCCAACCCCCTGCTCAATGCAGGAATCCACCCTAAAGCATCCCTGACAGATGGTTGTCCAGCTGCCTCTTGAAGGCCTCTAGTGTGGGAGAGTCCACCACCTCCCTAGGTAACTGGTTCCATTGTCGTACTGCTCTAACAGTCAGGAAGTTTTTCCTGATGTCCAGCTGGAATCTGGCTTCCCGTAACTTGAGCCCGTTATTCCGTGTCCTGCACTCTGGGAGGACACAGAATTCAGGCTTGCAGCAGTTTTTAATCTAGGCCAGAAGAAATAATAATAATAACAACAACAACATTTCTATACCTTACGTAAGAGGAAAAGAAAGAGAAAGGAGTTTGATTTCTCCGTAAAGCGGACTGTACACAGTTAATTCACTGCTGGGCCTGAATACGAACGAATGCTCTGACATTAGAGTTGGGGTCTTGTTCCCAGGACTTCATCAGTTTCACCCTTGAAGACCCCGTTCACGCTGAGCCACGGTGGTTCAGCGTTTTGAGCTAACCCTTACGGCTTAGGGTGGCGCGTGAGCCATGACGTGGCGGGTTGTGAGAAAAAATTCCTAACCGTAACCCCGGTCTAAACACGCTCACTAACTATTTTATTTCTATTTATTTATTTATTTATTTATTTATTTATTGCATTGGTATACCGCCCCATAGCCAAAGCTCTCTGGGCGGTTCATGTAAGATAAAACATTTAAAAGCAATGTACCAAAATTTAAAACCAAAGAAACATGGAAAATGCGCATACAATTAAAACCACCATTAACAACTTTAGAAATTATAAGCCGAAAAAACAGACCCAGGCTCCTCATTACATATTGCTAAATGCCTGGGAGAAGGGATTTGCTGCCAAAGGGTTAGTGACCCTAACCATGGCTTAGCGTGTTGTCTGAACAGGCCCCTTGGCAGGGTCAACGTCAAGAGTAGGTATGGTTGGGCATCTGTGGAAGGCCCACACTCCAGCAAGGGCCCACTCACAAAAGCCCCCCAGGACTTGCTGCTCCTCTTCCTCACCCTGGTTTACCAGTTTCTCACTCTGGTCCAGACTAGGGTGACCATATGACCGGATTTGCCTGGATTTGTCCGGGTTTTGATGGCAAATCCAGGAGGGGGAGGGGAAATCCAGTTTTTTTAAAAAACAGATTTGGGGCCAGTAGCAAACCCTGTTAACAACAACAGCAGCTTGCAATGAGTGAAGATACAGTCAGAAAAGATATTTGAGGGAAGGGGAGAATGTAACACACAGAGTAGAGCAAAAGTTTCAAAGTACAGCAAAACCTACAAAAGTAGGAGTGAGTGAAGTTAATTTCAGATACACTGAATCTCTCACTTGTTATTTATTTCAGTGATTTTAACATTAAGATGTTACGTAGAACAGATTTGTCTTAAATGTGTGCTGTAAAATCAGACATGTGACCAAGGCTATGTTCAGGTGGGCACGCCCCCTTGGTGCTGGACACGCCCCCTTGGGGGCAACCATGTTGTCCTTCTTTATGGTTTCCAAAATATGGTCACCCTAGTCCAGACAATGGTGATGATGAGAAGGAGAAGCAGGAGAGGCCACAGCTGACTTGCTCACTGGCTCTTTGCCCGTCAATCAAGCAGGTGGGAGCAATGAGGAGAGAGAGGATGAAGAATCATAGAATCATAGAATAGTAGAGTTGGAAGGGGCCTAAAAGGCCATCGAGTCCAACCAGCAGTAGACGCTGGTGACCATGGTGGTGAGAAGGTCAACTCACTGAGGGAGGGGACCCATTGAGAGTGTTTTGCCCAGGGACCCTCCAAAACCTGGAAACTGGCAAGGTTTGAACTGGTATAAAACTAGGGTACGTCGGTCGTGTAGATGTGCCCTTGGACGATCACCTTGGCCCCTGTCGTCCTCCTAGGTACCAAAGGCCACCAACGTCTTGCATTTGAGTTTGGAGCACATCAGTGATCCTCAGGCCCGTCAAGAAGTCTTGCGGTTTCTCCGCCTGCTGGGAAACAGCCACCCGCAAGAGGTGGTGAAGACGCTCCTTAGCTGCTCCCTTCCATGTGATTGGTAAGAGGGAAAAGGCACATAGGCGTCTCATGCTGCGGTGTCTCTGACCGGGAGGGCAGGTCCTCCTTCAAACCTGCCAGTGTCTGATACCTTCTCCACCTTTGCTATCATCATGACTTGCTCCAAGATGGGGTGTTCAGAGAATCTCATTTTTCCAAGGTGGGGTGTTCAGAGAATCTCGTTTTTCCAAGGTGGGGTGTTCAGAGAATCTCGTTTTTCCAAGGTGGGGTGTTCAGAGAATCTCATTTTTCCAAGGTGGGGTTTTCAAAGAATCTCATTTTTCCAAGAAGGGGTGTTCAGAGAATCTCATTTTTCCAAGAAGGTGTGTTCAGAGAATCTCATTTTTCCAAGGTGAGGTGTTCAGAGAATCTAATTTTTCCAAGGAGAGGTATTCAGTTAATCTCTTTTTTCCAAGGTGGGGTTCTCAAAGAATCTCATTTTTCCAAGGTGGGGTGTTCAGAGAATCTCATTTTTCCAAGGTGGGGTGTTCAGAGAATCTCATTTTTCCAAGGCGAGATGTTCAGAGAATCTCATTTTTCCAAGGTGGGGCTTTCAGAGACTCTCATTTTTCCAAGGTGGGATGTTCAGAGAATCTCATTTTTCCAAGGTGGGGTTTTCGGAGAATCTCATTTTTCCAAGAAGGGGTGTTCAGAGAATCTCATTTTTCTTCCAACCTGTGAAGGGGACCTTCCTTTTGATCCGAGAAGTGCAGTGCAGGAAGTTTTGGTAACTGCATTTGACTTGAATTTATTTTAATGTTTCTATGGCCTCCACAGAGAAACTAATTTTCCAACCTTGACGCAAATCCCAGGGCAGGGCTTGGAAGGGGCCCCACAGACTGAGTTCATTGGAGCTTGGTTGCAGCTGGGGGGAGGTATGTGAGGCTGAGTGGGGGAGGGGGCTTGCTTCAGCCACCTAGTTAGTTCATGGCAGAGTTGAGATTTGAACTCAGGACTTCCTGGGTCACAGCTCAGCCTCTTAGTTGCTATGATGTACCTGCAAGTGGCATGCATTATGGGACACGTGAGAGTTGGTGGATTCCAGGCACTGCCAACAGAAGGCATTGTGGAGGTGCTCCATTTTTTCCCTTCCGCTAATGCATTATCTGCGGTGAGAAAAACAATGGTGGGGAAAGCGGTGGAGTTGTCATGAGTGAAAGATGGTGGAATTTGGATCCCCCGCCAAATCCCCCTGAATGGGCAGGGCCATGGAGGAATAACAGCCTAGAAGGAGGGCTTTCTCCGCTGTGGCACCCCAGTTGTGGAATGAGCTCCCCAGAGAGGTCCGCCTGGCGCCTACACTGTACTGCTTTCGTCGCCAGCTGAAGACCTTTTTATTCTCTCAGTATTTTAACACTTAATTTGAACTTAAATTTAAATTTTACTGTTTTAACGCTGTATTTTAAATCTTATATCAATTTTGCTGTGTGGTTTTATCCTGGTTGTGCTTTTAACCTGTTGGTTCTTTTATTGTGGTTTTCATTTTTGTGAACCGCTCAGAGAGCTTTGGCTATTGGGCGGTATAAAAATGTAATAAATAAATAAATAAATAAGCATGCCCCACCTGGAAGCACCATGCGATTCCTGCATCACCGGTGGTGCACCTGAGGTGTCCTGGCTAAGCAGAGTTCAGAAAGTGAGGAGAGCAGTTCCATACAGCTCAGACTCCTGACTTTTTCTTTTCTTTTCTTTTGAAAAACTCGCAGCACCGCCTCTGTCATGTGGCATGCCTTAACGGGTTTCTCTGAGCATTCGCAAAAGGTCCTGAACATCCTGCAGGCCACCCTGGTAGAGCGACCGCTCTACAGCAGTGATCCTGCAATGAAGGCCACCTTGACTCCTCTGGCTGTAAGTATCACGGGGTGGCAGCTCTGAGCCAAATGGATCTCCTAGATAGAAAGCAGGGCTGCGGAGTTACCAAGTTCCACCTCTTCGCCAGATTTAAGTGGGGGATGGGGGCAAGCAGACCTCCGTCTTGGAGCCGTGCGCTCCGATGGCCCTGCAGGGCTTATAGAGGCACCCTCTTTTCTGCTCGGTTAGGACCTCACAGGGCAGTGAGGCACCTTGGGCAGTTGGTGAAGTGGTGAGGCTGTGGATTCTGGGTCCTTGCTAGAGGATGCTAAACTAGGGGTGTGCAAGAATTTATTTCATAGAATCATAGAATAGCAGAGTTGGAAGGGGCCTACAAGGCCGTCGAGTCCAACCCCCTGCTCAAGGCAGGAATCCACCCTAAAGCATCCCTGACAGAGGGTTGTCCAGCTGCCTCTTGAAGGCCTCTAGTGTGGGAGAGCCCACCACCTCCCTAGGTAACTGGTTCCATTGTCGTACTGCTCTAATAGTCAGGAAGTTTTTCCTGACGCCCAGCTGGAATCTGGCTTCCTTTAACTTGAGCCCGTTATTCTGTGTCCTGCACTCTGGGAGGATCGAGAAGAGATCCTGGCCCTCCTCTGTGTGACAACCTTTCAAGTCCTTGAAGAGTGCTCTCATGTCTCCCCTCAATCTCCTCTTCTCCAGGCTAAACATGCCCAGTTCTTTCAGTCTCTCTTCATAGGGCTTTGTTTCCAGACCCCTGATCATCCTGGTTGCCCTCCTCTGAACACGCTCCAGCTTGTCTGCATCCTTTTTGAATTGTGGAGCCTTCTTGAGGGCGTGGTAACAGGGTCTACCAGGATGAGTCCCTGCACACTTCCAAAGTTGCCACCCAACCACAGCCTGGGAGATGCCGGAGGCAGACGCCTGGTGCTCTCCTTTGCCTCAGACTCGCCGTTGTAGTCAGGAGCAAGTGTGAAAGCGGGGTGGAATTCTGTCTGGCCCTGACCCTTAAGCCGAGCAATGTCCACCTTCCTTTCAGGCAACAGCAGCTCTGTATGAGATCCTGAGACGTCCCTCCCCAAGCTGCAGAGAAGTGCTGAAAGTCATGTATCCCACCCTGTCTGTTTCCCTGCTCTGCCAGATCTCCTTCACCCTGCAGTTCACGCCCCAGGAGATCGATGTCTATTGGAGGACCTGCATGCAGCAGAAGGTTCCCACACCCCCTGTGCCTCTGAGGTGCCCCTTCCTTTTGGCTCACACCAACCACTTGGGGGGGGAGGAAGCCAAAGGCAAGGGGTGGAACCAAGAATATGTCCAAGAATATTTAACAAGACATCAAGATTCCTGTAAAAATAATGGGGGTGATGTTTCCCTGTCCTGGACGGGGTTGCACTCTCCCTAAAGGATTGGGTCCGTAGTTTGGGGGTGCTCTTGGATCCAGAACTGTCACTTGAGGCACAGGTGAACTCAGTGGCAAAGAGCACCTTTTATCAGCTTAGGCTGATATACCAACTGCGCCTTTATCTGGACAGAGATAGCTTAGCTACAGTGATCCATGCTCTGATAACCTCTCGTTTGGATTACTGCAATGTGTTATACGTGGGGCTGCCTTTGAAAACGGTCCGGAAGCTTCAGCTGGTACAAAACAGGGCAGCCCGTTTACTAACAGGGACTGTTCAGCAAGACCACATCACGCCAGTCCTTTTACAACTTCATTGGCTGCCAGTCTAGGTCCGGGCCCGATTCAAAGTGCTGGTATTAACATTTAAAGCCCTAAACGGTTTGGGGCCAGGTTATTTGAAGGAACGCCTCCTCCCATATGTACCTGTCCAGACCCTAAGGTCATCCTCAGGGGTCCTTCTCCATGAGCCCCTGCCAAAGGGAGTGAGGCAGGTGGCTACCTGGAGGAGGGACTTCTCTGCTGTGGCACCCCGGCTGTGGAAGGAGCTCCCTAAGGAGGTTCGCTTGGCGCCTACATTATATGCTTTTAGACGCCAGGTGAAGACCTTTTTATTCTCCCAGCATTTTAACAGTCTATAAATTTTAACTTGGTGTTTTAAATTTGTAATTTTGCATTGCTGCTGTTTTTATCTGGTTGAGCTTTTAAATTGTATTTTATATTATGGTTTTATACTGTTATAAGAGCCTCGTGTGGCACAGAGCGGTAAAGCAGCAGTTTCTGCAGCTAAAACTCTCCCCACGGCCTGAGTTCGATCCCAGCGGAAGCTGGTTTCAGGCAGCCAGCTCGCGTCAACTCAGCCTTCCATCCTCCCGAGGTCGGTAAAATGAGTTCCCAGTTAGCTGGGGAAAAGGTAATAACGGCCAGGGAAGGCAACAGCAAACCACCCCACTATAAGGCCTGCAAAGAAAACGTCAGTGAAAGCTGGCGTCCCTCCAAGAGTCAGTAATGACTCACTGCTTGCACGAGAGGTTCCTTTCCTTTCCTTTTATATTGTTGTTTTATACTTTGAATGGTTTTAATTTTTGTGAACCGCCCAGAGAGCTCTGGCTATTGGGCAGTATAGAAATGTAATAAATAAAATTAAATAAATAAATAAGGGATGCACTCAAATTAATTTATAGAGCTTCATCCCGCGGCAGCATTCCACAGTCCTCATCCCAAGCGACACATTCCGGCTCGTCTCTCTTACGGATTTTGCTCTGTGCGCAGGTCTGCCTTGAGGACCTTCAAAGCTCTCATCAGACGGGCAAGTGAGGGGGATCAGGCCCTCATCATGAATAAGAGGAGGGGCTCGGAGCTCCTGCTGCATCACGCGACTCACCAGAAAGGACTCACTCTTTTTGCCAGGTGAGTGCAGGGTGGTTAAAGTCCCACCTGAGGGTACCCTCCTCCGCTGCAGAAAAACAGGTCATTGGGGCTGTTTCTGAAAATGGCCCTTTATCGCCACCATTATGTGCAACATTAGACTTCTGCAATGCGCTCTACATAGGGCTACCTCTGTGCCTAGTCCGGAAACTTCAATTAGTCCAAAATATGGCAGCCAGGCTGGTCACTGGTACACCTAGAGGTGACCACATTACACCAGTCTTAAAATCTCTTCACTGGCTGCCAATTAGTTTCTGGGCGAAGTATAAAGTGTTGGTTATCACTTTTAAAGCCCTACATGGTTTGGGTCCAGGCTACCTGCAGGGTCCCCTTCTCCCGTACAATCTGCCCCGCACACTCAGGTCGTCTGGGAAGATTCTACTTCAGTCTGTCAAAATTAGGCTAACAAGTATTACTCTTCTGCCGCTCCCAGACTGTGGAACGGCCTGCCGGAGGAGAATCGTCGACTTAATAGTCTTTTAGCATTCAAGAAAGCTATCAAGACTGATCTATTCCGGCAGGTCTATCCAGTGGAATTTTAGGATGTTTTAATAACGTATACTATGTTTTCAATTCAGTTTTATGTATTTTATAGTTATTGTTCCCTGTCTCGATCCAAACGGAGAGGCGGGTAAAAATTATTATTATTATTATTATTATTATTATTATTATTATTATTATTATTATTATTATTATGTAAATCAGCCTTCCTCAACCTGGGGCGCTCCAGATGTGTTGGACTGCATCTCCCAGAATGCCCCAGCCAACTGGCTGGGGCATTCTGGGAGTTGTAGTCCAACACATCTGGAGCGCCCCAGGTTGAGGAAGGCTGCGCTATAACATCAGCATTCAACACGTGGTTCAAATTTTATTTCACAGCTCTGAATTCAAGAAGCTGGAAAAGGCTTCCTCTTCCCACACCCCTGACATCAACATGTTAATAAAGTAACTTTGTATAGATTTAATAATAATAATAATAATAATAATAATAATAATAATAATAATGAATTTATTACCCGCTTCTCCCTCTGAATTGAGGCAGGGAACAACACTAAATACAATATAGTACATTTGAATTTGGGAAGCCAATCTTAGCTGGAAGGTGGGGTGTAACTATAATAACCAAACAGGAACAATGAATAAATAAATGCCGGAGAAGCTGAGCCTTGTTGAAAGGTCAAACTATTGCCTGCTGCTCAACTTTGCCACCACTAGAACCAAAAGGACTGGCTGAAAGGGGATAAAAGTGAATTGCAAATGGTTGCTATGCAAACAGTTGCCAGGCAACAAGCCCACTATCATCGGAATCCATGCATTAGGGTGGATTCCTGCATTGAGCAGGGGGTTGGACTCGATGGCCTTGTAGGCCCCTTCCAACTCTGCTATTCTAGGATTCTATGAATCAGTCCGAAGCACTTTGGACCTGGTTCAACCCAGACCGGGCCACTCCAGAGCAATCCGGCGTCAATCTGAATTTGGACTGATTCAGTCCGAATCGCCCCGCTTCAGTTTGAGATTTAGATCTGAAACTGAAGCATTGCACAGCTCTAGGTTCTAGATCCATCCTGCTTACAGTCACACGGCATCAAAATACTACAGTATCAGGGCACAGACACACCCCTAGCCATGGCCACTAACATCTTCCACACTTGAATGGAATCACACGGAAGCCACGTTAAAAGGAAAATCCATCACAAAGCCATTTTTCAAAAAATGCGGTTTTTACGGTGAGAAAACCCGCAGTTGCTGAGAAGGGGACGTCATATGTTGCGCCTGTGTGTCAGAAGCACCACAGTAAATCCCCTGTGTAGATGGAGCCCTGGGGGGATTCCACACGTCATGCCGAGGGTGCTTCCATACACCCCCAGTGCGCACCCAAAGCGATCGTGTAGCTTGCCTGTTCAAAGAGACGAGGAAGAGGCGTCCTTGCCGCTGCCACCGCCACCACCCACCTACCTCCTCGCCGGCCGGGTCGGAGAGCTCGGCGGAAGAGCTCTCCGACCCGGCCGGCGAGGAGGTAGGTGGGTGGCGGTGGCGGTGGCAAGGACGCCTCTTCCTCGTCTCTTCCAAGCAAGCTACATGATCGCTTTGGGTGCGCACTGGGGGCGCATGGAAGCGCCCTCAGTACGACGTGTGGAATCCCCCCCTGGAAAGAAAACATTTGAAAGGCAACTTTTCCTTTTCTTTTCAGCTAGTAAAAGTGGTTGGGGCCCTGTCAATACCGTAAAAACAGCTGGGGACTAGCAATTTCCCTTAAAGTGATTGAGTCCACAACAGAATGAGAATCAAATTGGGGACTTCGCGATGCATTCCTATGTACGTTTACTTGGGAGCAAGCCCCACATGAATGGGATTGTGCTGTCGGTCTATTAGCCACTACTCCACACCAGCTCTGTGGGCTACTCCCATTTCAAAAGATATTTTCGGGATCTCCAGCCTGGGTCCAATTGTCCTTAAAGGCACAGAAGAGTGAAGTGTTTACATATGTGTTCAGAGGATCTCTCATAATCTGCTTTCCTCATGTAGGTGGCCCTAAACCACCACTTAAGTGAGCACATCCAAATTCCTCCTAGAACAGCCTTCCTCAACCTGGGGCGCTCCAGATGTGTTGGACTGCATCTCCCAGAATGCATTCTGGGAGTTGCAGTCCAACACATCTGGAGCGCCCCAGGTTGAGGAAGGCTGTCCTGGAACAAAATGCCATCTTCAGTTTTAATCCCAAAGTATTTAGACATACTGTGTTGAGTGCTGTTGTCGGGGGCAGTGGGGGCAGTGGGGTGGGGGCCAAGAATGGTGTATTTGAGAGAAGGCAGGAACACTGAACAAGAGCACTCCATGCTGCAACATCTTGTTGTGGTCTCACTTGAAATATTTCTATTTTTCAATAACAGGGCACTAGTCAGAAACCAGGAGTGTGAAAAGATGGTGCCCTATCTGGTGGACATTTTGGACTCCAAAGAGGATATACTACACATCATTGTGATGACTTTCTTGGTTGAGGTGAGCCAATTTTGGTGTTTGTTGGAGGAGGAGGAGGAGGAGGAGGAGGAGGAGGAGGAGGAGGAGGAGGAGGAAACTGTTTTTCCTTTTATGGTGTGCATTTCCGTGAATAACTTTCACTACTGAGTGCATTTTTACGTGCATTTTTTACAGGCGAGAACTGTATTGTGACAGTCAAAAGGGGTGGACCTTGGTGTTCACATTTGTTGCAGGTCACTTATTGGTTTGGGAGGTGCGGATTTGGTGAAAATTCAGACAGAACGAAGGTATCGCCCATCCCCCTAGGCTAAACATCATTCAAGCCCCCTTTTCTTTCCAGATGTGCTACCCCGGGAAGCAAAAAAGCAATCGCCAGTCCTGCCCTTTGCTCTCTCATTCCAGCTCCTTAACCGGAAGACCTTTGATGATGATGCAGAAGACCTCATCATCCACCAGCTGTGCAGGCAGCTGAAGGCAAACAGAGCTGAACTCAGGTCCCTTTCCCTCAGCGGCATGCTCTACCTGAGCATTTATCCGCAGAAGGTGAGACAGAGCACGCCTCCTGTGCTGCCCTTGAGTTCCTTGGTGCATGGGCCATGGTGGTCATGATGGTGATGAGCTGCCATTGGTCCATCTAGTTTAGAACTGTCTATTCTGATGGGTCTCCAGGGTTTCAGGCAGAGAAACGTTTCTTCTCAGCACTGGTTTTAACTTCAGATGCAGGGGATTGAACCTGGGTCTCCCTGCATGCAAGGCACGTGATCTACCCCGAGATGGAAATGATGTTACATCTGCTAATGAAATAAAAATCGAGCAGAAAGCAGCCTGGACTCCTTCCAGATGAATGGCTTCTTGTGCTACGTATCCAAAAGCATTGTGCAGCTATTCTTAGGGTGACCATAGAATCATAGAATCATCGAATAGCAGTTCGAAGGGGCCTACAAGGCCATCGAGTCCAACCCCCTGCTCAATGCAGGAATCCACCCTAAAGCATCCCTGACAGATGGTTGTCCAGCTGCCTCTTGAAGGCCTCTAGTGTGGGAGAGCCCACCACCTCCCTAGGTAACTGATTCCATTGTCGTACTGCTCTAACAGTCAGGAAGTTTTTCCTGGTGTCCAGCCGGAATCTGGCTTCCTGTAACTTGAGCCCGTTATTCCGTGTCCTGCACTCTGGGAGGATCGAGAAGAGATCCTGGCCCTCCTCTGTGGGACAACCTTTTAAGTATTTGAAGAGTGCTCTCATGTCTCCCCTCAATCTTCTCTTCTCCGGGCTAAACATGCCCAGTTCTTTCAGTCTCTCTTCATAGGGCTTTGTTTCCAGAACCCTAATCATCCTGGTTGTCCTCCTCTGAACACGCTCCAACTTGTCTGCGTCCTTCTTGAATTGTGGAGCCTAGAACTGGACGCAATACTCTAGATGAGGCCTAACCATGAGCTCCATCAGATGAGCGTTTTATTTCACACTCATTACTGGGTGCTCACAGACTTTTGCAGGTCCCTCTAACAACGTCGTCTGCCTCCTGCGCACCTCCTACCCTTTCTAGCCTTCTTTGCACCACAAAAAAACCACCTCAGTAAGTCTTATTTATTTTAAAGACGGAAGTTGCTGCTATCTCTTGCTGTGTGCAGGAGCAGCAGCAAGATCAAAACAGCCCACTGAATGGGCCATGAGCATGTTGTTTACGTCCTCTTTCAGAAGAGGAAGTAATGAGGGACAAATGTGCGGGCAGAAAAATGACGGTAAGCAAACACAATTTTCCTTGTCTGATGGAGCTCCGTATGACAAGGAGGGCAGGGCTCCTGCATCTTTAATAGTTGTATAGAAAATGGGATTTCAGAAGCTGTCATTTGGACGCATGCAGCACCTGGAGAAATTCCCTCTTCATCACAACAATTAAAGCTGCAGGAGCCCTGCCCTCTTTTGTATCTGCTCACGGTAGGCAGGGCTCCTGCAGCTTTCACTGTTGTGATGAAGAAGGTATTCCACCAGGTGCTTCATGCATACAAGTGACACCTGCTGAAATTCCTTTTACAATACAACGGTTAAAGATACAGGAGTCCTGTCCTCCATTCCATAGGGTCACCCTAGATATTCTGTTGTTTTTCCTTAACAGGTTGTTGTTGTCCTTTGTTTTGTGGAAAGAAAAAGGTGGAAGAAATGACGGGCGAACATGGGAGGGTTATATGTGGAAGTTCGTCTGTCCCTTCCCCCCATAAAATTCCATGAATGAGGCAGGTCAATTGCATGAGAAAAGCCTCATCTAGAAGCATCACTGGACCCCACTCAAAACAGCTAAGGATTCAAAACAACTCAGTGAAATGAGATCGAAGATCAAATACATGTCTTGGATTCTTAAAACTCAAAATTAGCTATAGAAGGGGTGGGGATATTTTTCAGTCCATAAACCAAGTTCCAATCTGAGAAAACTCTTGGGGGCCACAATCCATCTGTGGCCATGGCCGGAATGTGATACTAACCAATTTTAAGCCTACTCAGAAGTAAGCAGGCCAAACCTCTGAATGTCTGCTCAGAAGTAAGCAGAAATGAATCATTCAGCAGCACTTTCAAATAGCAACCCAGACACCAAGCCTCTGAATGTCTACTCAGAAGTAAGCAGGCCAAACCTCTGAATGTTTGCTGAGAAGTAAGCAGTAATGAATCATTCAGCAGCACTTTCAAATAACAACCCAGACACCAAGCCTCTGAATGTCTACTCAGAAGTAAGCAGGCCAAACCTCTGAATGTTTGCTCAGAAGTAAGCAGAAATGAATCATTCAACAGCACTTTCAAATAGCAACCCAGATACCAAGCCTCTGACTGTCTACTCAGAAGTAAGCAGGACAAGCCTCAGATGTAAGCAGGACTGAATCACTCAGCACCTTTCCCCTGCAGGAAAATCTCATCTCTGATCAGCAGCTGATGAGAGATGAGAATTTTCCGGAGCTGGTCACTGAAAAGGGGTTCGGAGATAAGAGCTTTTCCCTTCTGGGGAGAGGGGCAGCCCTTGAGGAGGAATTGGGTGGGGAATCCCTGCAAGCCAAGGATCCCACTAGGCCAGGGCTACAGAATTCTTTATGCAGTTGTGTGATAAAACTGTGAAAGTTGTACATGAGTAGTAGATGGCACACCTTACCACTCTTCTGGGTCTCCACGTGCAAAACAGAGGCACGTGCTGCTTTGCAAAGTAACAAACCAGACAGCATGCCTACTTTGCAGAGCTGTGCGATCTATAGCCCAACTACCTCGTCATCCGGCAGTCCCGTACCCTCACATTTTGGCATGGGAGGAAGCAGTTAGTAGTGAAGGTGTGGCTTTAAAGAAGCCTCCTCCCTCTGCACCAGTGGAGGCTCTTGGCTCCAAGGTCAGTAGGGTGGTGGATCCGCTCCGGGTTTCAGTCAGAACCAGTCAGAAGGCTGAACAAGCTCTCAAAAGTGCAGAACCACCTTGGACAGCTCCTTTAGAGTTCTGACTGGTTCGACTGAAACCAGGAGTGGATTCACTGCTCTGCTGATGTTGCCACCACCAGCGTCTCCTGCTCTTCACCTTCTTCTATTCCTAATGATCAGCAGGAAGAGTGGACTTTCATGTTTCCCTGGCTCTTCTGTTTTGCCTTGGAGATGCCCGACTGGCCCTCTCATCTCCTGCAGATGGCGAAACTGAAGCCAGCGCTGGCGAACATCTTGCAAAGGCTGAAGGAGACCAACAGAGAGATCAACATCAAGGCGCTCAAAGTCCTGCCGTGTCTTTTGAAGACTCTTGCAGGCGAGGAGGTGAACTTCCACACCTTGGAGGTGGCTGCCAGGGTGATCCCCCTGTTTGATGATGTGAGTCAGGACGGTCATGAGTATGTGTTGGGAGGGATGTATGCGTGTGCAGAAAACGGGAGGTGACTGGGCTGGTTCAGAGATCTAGTACTGGGAAAGGTACTTCACTGTTGATCGTCCTGGTACTACTTCTCCCTCTCCATCCTTCTTATTGTCCTTTTTCTTCCATACTGCTGATACTTGAATTGGAGGAATGTGTAAAGCGCAGGAATTCCTAGTCCAATTTTAAGGTAGTGCGTGACCACTTTTGTACTGGGTTTTACTATCTCAATACTGGGCCTACCACATAGGACCTCCCATCCAATGACCCTCTTGGGTCTTTAACACACACACACACACACTCCATTCCCAACAAGAAAGGAAGAACATAAGAATCACAGAATAGTAGAGTTGAAAGGGGCCTACAAGGCCATTGAGTCCAACCCCCTGCTCAATGCAGGAATCCACCCTAAAGCATCCCTGACAGATGGTTGTCCAGCTGCCTCTTGAAGGCCTCTAGTGTGGGAGAGCCCACAACCTCCCTAGGTAATTGGTTCCATTGTCATACTGCTCTAACAGTCAGGAAGTTTTTTCTGATGTCCAGCCAGAATCTGGCTTCCTGTAACTTGAGCCCATTCTTCCGTGTCCTGCACTCTGGGAGGAGTTCTTTCAGTCTCTCTTCATAGGGCTTTGTTTCCAGACCCCTGATCATCCTCATTGCCCTCCTCTGAACCCGCTCCAGCTTGTCTGCGTCCTTCTTGAATTGTGGAGCCCAGAACTGGACGCCATACTCAAGATGAGGCCTAACCAGTGCTGAATAGAGAGGAACCAGTACCTCGTGCGATTTGGAAGCTATACCTCTATTGGGCCAGATTATTATTATTATTATTATTATTATTATTATTATTATTATTAATTGCATTTTTATACCACCCAACAGCCAAAGCTCCCTGGGCAATTCACAAAAACTAAAACCATTCAAAGTATAAAACAGAGTATAAAAACATAACATAAAATACACATTAAAAACATACCATTAAGACATCTTGAAAACATCAGGATTTAAACTGATGCAGACAGGAAATTGACAACTCCTTGGCCAGTCAGCCCAAAAACACTTTAGTTGGCTCCATCAATCCTACCAAATTGGAACTGGAAGAATCCTTTTTGCAATACTTACAATTTTGAACAATACCATGACTCCCTGAATTTCCTTCACTCTAAACACATTGAGCACCTGTTCTCCTTAATAACCCTTGTTTCCAGCTATTATTTTTCTCTGCTGAAGATTGGGTGCTTTATGTAAAGAGATTCCAGGCGGTAATGTTCCATTTCTCTTTGGATTTTGCATGTAGCACTGCATGTGTATGTACGTATTTTGCATGCAGCCCAAGCACATCACTATATAACTATGAAGCAGCTAGATAGCACTAATTTGGTACTAGTGTGCAACTGCTCACAAAGAGATTGGATTATGTGGCCAAGTATTCCTCCAGTATCCACATCACAATAAGAGGAGCACCGTGCAAACACCAGGAGGCCATCCTTGGTTTTATTCATTCCCACAAGTTATTTTCAAGCATGAGATTTACGGGTGCAATCCTGAATCTGGTGACATCCTGGGAACGGCCAGAGCCAGCTCAAGCTATTTTGCGGTCCAGGCTGACATTGATTTCCTATGCGTCAATTGCCCTCCATACTTCAGATCCCATTGTCCCAAGGTTCTGGGGAGAATTGTATTCCCACTAGAGGAATTTTAGGAGTTTTTTGGATCTCAGGGAATCCTGCATCCATGTTAGTTTGGATCCAAGCCCTTTAGTTGCACAGAGCAACAAAACTTTGACAGGATTTCTCCTCTCTTCTCGGCACAGGCATCCCACAAAGTGAGGCTAGCAGCCATCTCCACCTTCAAAGGGCTGTACGAGGTCATCAAAAGGGGTGGCAAGGAGCAGATGAAAGAGCTTGCCCTTCAAAGCCTGGTGCCTCTGATGGTGCATCTCCAGGATGACAGCGTCCCTGTGACCAAGGTAGGCTGCAAAGTACACAGTAGGGCTGTGCACGGACCCCCCCCCCCCGATCCACTCCGCACCCGATCTGCAAATTCCAGATCGGGCCTGCTCCGCCCCGTGTCGATCTGCCTATGGTCCTCTGCGGAGCTCCGGCTCTGAATTGGAGCTCCGCAGCGGTGCCAGGTAAGCCCCCCCTCTCTCCTCCCCCCTTACCTGCGTCTGTCGCGTTCTGGAGGCTGCTTCAACTGAGCCCGAGGACTCAAATGGTCTTCCAGTTTGAGTCCTCGGGCTCAGTTGAAGCTGCTGCCGGAACATGACGGACTCAGGTAAGACCTGCGTCCGTCACGTTCCAGCAGCGGCTTTACCTGAGGCTCAAAGCAGAAGGGCAGGCTGCAGTTGCGGCCTGGTCTTCCGGTTTGAGCCTCAGCCTCAGTTGAAGCTGCCGCCGGACTGCAACAGAGGCAGGTAAGCCCCCCTCCCCTCTGCCCCCTTACCTGGCTCTGCCACTGTTGCCACACGGACTGCGCCAGCGCCAAGTAAGCGCCCACTTACCTTTTTTTCGGAGCTCCAGATCCGCTTGGATCCGCTTGGTCTTGATCCTCTTCACCTCGATCCGCAGCCCCTCCCCCGACCCACTTCGTCTCTGCCTTTGTCGGATGCGAATCAGGCTGCCTCACTATTGCTTCTACGCTCCCAAGCGAAGTGGAGGACATCCCTAGTACACAGTTCCGGTGTGACCTCTACTAGTGTGGGTCCTATGGGGATTAATTAGAATAAAGCTTGCAAAGATATAACTGAACAAGCATGTCTTTAGTAAAAATTGAAATTATATGAAACATGCAACCATTTCCCAATACAGCTGCAACAATTAATCTCTCTGAGACCAAACAAAAATATGGAGGTGGTTGGGTTTTTTTTTTGCAACTTTGAAGTCCCAAAGTGTCTTTGGTTTCACAAGATGTTCGATATTTCAGCAGTCCCATTTGCAGATTCCTTAACTTCAACCACGGGACAAGCTACGATTTGTAGCTTATATATTGTAGTTCAGGGTATTCGCTCTGCAAGAAAAAGATTAATATAACAAATATCAAAAATGCAGAAATATTTCCGCATCCCCTTGCAATTCTGCAATACGCAAGTATCAGTTCAGTTTACACAGTAAATCTGCCTTCTCACCAGCATTGTTACCAGTTGCTATTGCTACTACTCCTCCTCATTGCTGCCATTTGGTGGCTAGCTTGGCAGAGATCCACCACCATTGCATTTGCCAGAGCATAGAATCATAGAATAGCAGAGTTGGAAGGGGCCTACAAGGCCATCGAGTCCAACCCCCTGCTCAATGCAGGAATCCACCCTACAGCATCCCTGACAGATGGTTGTCCAGGTGCCTCTTGAATGCCTCTAGTGTGGGAGAGCCCACCACCTCCCTAGGTAACTGGTTCCATTGCCGTACTGCTCTAACAGTCAGGAAGTTTTTCCTGATGTCCAGCTGGAATCTGGCTTCCTTTAACTTGAGCCTGTTATTCCGTGTCCTGCACTCTGGAAGGATCGAGAAGAGATCCTGGCCCTCCTCTGTGTGACAACCTTTCAACTATTTGAAGAGTGCTTTCATGTCTCCCCTCAGCCTTCTCTTCTCCAGACTAAACATGCCCAGTTCTTTCAGTCTCTCCTCATAGGGTTTTGTTTCCAGAAAGACAGGTGAGCTAGCAGGCTGCAACATAGGAGCAGCAAGTCCTGGAGGCGTCTTGTCAGTGGGCTCCGGTGGAGGTGTGTGCCCTCGGCAGGTGCCCAACCATACGTACCCCTGACACCAGCTTGGGAGTATACATGCAGACAGCCAGGTCCTCTGGCTTGTACTTCAGACAGGGAAGGATTAACTCTGGTGTATGTTCCCATGGGTTCCTCACACTCACACACGCTCACACAGGCTTCATACACTATTGACACCTGTTAGTAGCATTCCAAAACGTGCACCCGCAGCCCCGCTAGACAATCCCAGAAAGAGCTCACACACTTTTTTCACAGGATGAGGAGTCTCCTGATAGCCCTGCTTGAATCACAGAATCATAGAATAGCAGAGTTGGAAGGGGCCCACAAGGCCATCGAGTCCAACCCCCTGCTCAATGCAGGAATCCACCCTAAAGCATCCCTGACAGGTGGCTGTCCAGCTGCCTCTTAAAGGCCTCCAGTGTGGGAGAGGCCACAACCTCACCAGGCAACAGATTCCATTGTCGTACTGCTCTAACAGTCAGGAAGTTTTTCCTGATGTCCAGCTGGAATCTGGCTTCCTTTAACTTGAGCCCGTTATTCCGTGTCCTGCACTCTGGGAGGATCGAGAAGAGATCCTGGCCCTCCTCTGTGTGACAACCTTTTAAGATTTTGGGGAGTGCTATCATGTCTCCCCTCAACCTTCTCTTCTCCAGGCTAAACATGCCCAGTTCTTTCAGTCTGTCTTCATAGGGCTTTGTTTCCAGACCCCTGATCATCCTGGTTGCCCTCCTCTGAACACGCTCCAGCCTGTCTGCGTCCTTCTTGAATTGTGGAGCCCAGAACTGGACGCAATACTCAAGATGAGGCCTCACCAGGGCCGAATAGAGTGGAACCAGGACCTCCTTATATAGATGGGTGCAACTGCTGCTGCAGTGAATTTGATTGGACGAACTTGTTTGAAAAATAAGGGAAGCTGATTGTGAACTGCTGCTCAGCACCAGTTTCCATTGGCTGGGAATGTATGTCGGTTGGTTGCCCAAGGTCTGTGATTTCTATTGAGGAATTCCCTCACACAGTTGCTTGATTCACTTGTTTGCTGATGCTTTGTCCCTGGAGCTCCTCACTCTCGGAGAATCTTGAATTTGAGGTGTTCGTGGCAGCAATGACACAAACCAGGATTCCCCTCTCCCTTCTTCTGCAGGCATGCTGGGCTACTCTGAAGAGAACTGACCAGTTTCTGAAATCCTTCATCCAGTTGTCAATCCAGGAAAGTGAAGTCCGGAGCTTCTGCACAAGGCTGGTGAGTGGTCCTTCTTTGAGGTGGTGGGACCCTTTTCTCTACAGAGGCTGATGAAAGGGGAGACTCCATGCCAGCCTTCCTCAACCTGGGGCGCTCCAGATGTGTTGGACTGCATCTCCCAGAATGCCCCAGCCAGCTGGCTGGGGCATTCTGGGAGTTGTAGTCCAACACATCTGGAGCGCCCCAGGTTGAGGAAGGCTGTTCCGTGCTCACTTGTGAGGAATACATTGCATTTTGCCTTGAAGAAAGAGAAGGAGCCCTCCATCTCTCTCTCTCACACACACACACACCCTCTTCCCCCTTTCGGTCCCGCCTCTAGGTAAAGCGCTACAGAGAACAAGGAGAAGGCATCCTCGTGGAGCAAGCGTTTGCTTACCTGGAAAACCCCCGCAAAGCTTTGAGAGATGAAGCGGTCAGACTGTTAGGCAAGCATCATCAACATCACCAGCCCCCCTCAATGTACATGGTACACTTTACACAGTATGTTTTAGCAACAACAACATAAAGATAGTTCTCTGCCCCCACAGAGCTTACAGTGGGGCAGGGAACTATCTGCCTTGTTTTCCCTGTTGAACTATCTTCAACAGAGGAAACGAGAGAGGTAGAAGGGAACAAGGGTCAGAGGTGGGCAAATTCAGTGACACATAGACTTTGGTTCAACTGGGGATGAGGATTACAGGGCAAGATTTCCTTAATCGTTTAGAACCTTTATTTTGCTTTCTTGGTGGCAGACCTCAAGGGTTACCTCCTCCGTTCCTTAATTTTTGCTCACTTCTAAAGTGAGCCAGGTGCCCACTCTAAAAACGCTGCTCTTTCTCTTTCTATGATGGGGTTAAGCATTTTGACTTCTCCTAATTCCACTGGCATGTGCAACTTGGTAGTCGTGGTGGTATTGCTTGGTGCCAAAAAATTCCTGGGCTGAGAACCTTGATCCTCCCCCACTGCCCACTTCTGCCCCACTCACCACCCACTTATATTACACTAGGCTCTGATTGGGCCTCCTCTGGTCAGAGGGCCTTGGTATTCTTGTAGAAAAAAACCACCTAAAGTAGATCCCGCAAGGCTGAAGTCTGCCCATCCCGGGCCTATGGACTCCAACTGTCTGCTATATAGAGCTCTAAGTTCTGTTGCTCAGGCCGAGGGAAGGTGTCGTAAATCACCAGCGTTGCGAGATAAGCAGTCTGGAAACATCAATAAACAGTCCTTAGTCGTATACCAAAAGTATCCGTCTGAAGCCGGGTCAAACAATACCAGGCTCAGGAATTTATTTTATTTATTACATTTTTATACCGCCCAATAGCCGAAGCTCTCTGGGCGGTTCACAAAAATTAAAACCATCATAAAACTACCAACAGGTTACAAACACAAATACAAAATACAGTAAAGCACAACCAGGATAAAACCACGCAGCAAAATTGATATAAGATTAAAATACAGCGTTAAAACAGCAAAATTTAAATTTAAGTTAAAATTAAGTGTTAAAATACTGAGAGAATAAAAAGGTTTTCAGCTGGCGACGAAAGGAGTACAGTGTAGGCGCCAGGTGAATCTCTCTGGGGAGCTCATTCCACAACCGGGGTGCCACAGTGGAGAAGGCCCTCCTCCTAGTAGCCACCTGCCTCACTTCCTTTGGCAGGGGCTCGCGGAGAAGGGCCCCTGAGGATGACCTTAGGGTCCAGGCAGGTACATATGGGAGGAGGCGTTCCTTCAAATAACCTGGCCCCAAACCGTTTAGGGCTTTGAATGTCAATACCAGCACTTTGAATTCAGCACGGACCAATGTGCAGAAGAGTCATCAAAGTCCTTTCAAGTCAGGTTACGTTCAGGCAAGGTAAAGGAGCTGGTATGCAAGCAACGAGGACAGAGTACCGAACACAACAATTGCTTCTAGCACCCACTCAGTGCCTCTGGCTTGCCTTATATTGGGATGGTGATGATTAGGGATTGAAGTCAGCTGTGTTGGCCTGCAGCTAGCTTCTGCCTCTTGCTGTGAAGGGCCACTCCCCAAACACTCCCGGGCGCAGCTGTTCCTCCTTCCTGCTCTATCCCAAACTGAGGCACAACAGAGAGCAGCAGACCTTGGAGCCCTATATAGTAGACAGTGGCTGAGTTCGGACGACACGCTAATCAACTGGATGGGGGAGGCAATAGGAACAGAATGGGAAACAACCATTGATTAGCGTGTCGTCCGAGCTCAGCCAGTGACACCCAATTGGCTTGCTGAGATCACCTGATTCCAAGGACCAGGAGGATTCTGGTGCATGGCATTAGTGCCCTAGCTTGAACTGCCTTCAGTTCCCGCTTAGAAATGTCGGAGGCTTCCTTAAAGCCTTGTCGGGCCTTGGCCCAACTTGGTCAGTACTGTCTGTAGCAGCTTTCTCTAGCCTGGAGCCCCTCAGAAGTGTGGGACGATCACTCCCATGGTTGGCTGAAGGATTTTAGAAGTTGTATGTCATCCAACACATCTGGCACTAGGGGAAGTGCCTGGCAACAGCTCTCCATGGGCCCATAGAGATAAGAATTCTAGGGATTGAACCAGATACCTTTTGCATGCTAAGAGGGTGCTCTACCGTTTGATCACGGCCTTTCCCTCAATGGCACCAGTACAAGGAGCAGTGAATCAGGGCCTGAGCTTAACTGAAGCAGAGTTCCTGGTCCAAGTCCTATAGCCCCTGGCAAGCATTTTGCTGGATTCATCCCTAGGGTGACCATATGAGGAGGGCAGGGCTCCTGCAGCTTTAACTATTGTGATAAAGAGGGGATTTCACCAGGTATATATTTATATATTGGGTGGGATAGCGAATACCTTGGAAGACAGAAACAAACTTCAAAGTGATCTTGATAGGCTGGAGTGCTGGGCTGAAAACAACAGGATGAAATTTAACAGGGATAAATGCCAAGTTCTACATTTAGGAAACAGAAACCAAATGCACAGTTACAAGATGGGGGATACTTGGCTCAGCAATACTACAAACGAGAAGGATCTTGGAATTGTTGTCGATCGCAAGCTGAATATGAGTCAACAGTGCGATATGGCTGCAAGAAAGGCAAATGCTATTTTGGGCTGCATTAATAGAAGTATAGCTTCCAAATCACGTGAGGTACTAGTTCCTCTCTATTCGGCTCTGGTTAGGCCTCATCTAGAGTATTGCGTCCAGTTCTGGGCTCCACAATTCAAGAAGGACGCAGACAAGCTGGAGCGTGTTCAGAGGAGGGCAACCAGGGTGATCAGGGGTCTGGAAACAAAGCCCTATGAAGAGAGACTGAAAGAACTGGGCATGTTTAGCCTAGAGAAGAGAAGATGGAGGGGAGACATGATAGCACTCTTCAAATACTTAAAAGGTTGTCACATAGAGGAGGGCCAGGATCTCTTCTCGATCCTCCCAGAGTGCAGGACACGGAATAATGGGCTCAAGTTAAAGGAAGCCAGATTCCAGTTGGACATCAGGAAAAACTTCCTGACTGTTAGAGCAGTACGACAATGGAACCAGTGACCTAGGGAGGTTGTGGGCTCTCCCACACTAGAGGCCTTCAAGAGGCAGCTGGACAACCATCTTTCAGGGATGCTTTAGGGTGGATTCCTGCATTGAGCAGGGGGTTGGACTCGATGGCCTTGTAGGCCCCTTCCAACTCTGCTGTTCTATGATTCTATATATACAAACGACACCTGCTGAAATTCTCCTTTCAATACAACTGTTAAAGATACTGGAGCCCTGTCCTCCTTTTCATAGGGTCACCCTACTCATCCCCAGTCTGTCAGAACATTAATTTCTTTCAGCCTTGTTGGCATTTAGGGAGGGGCTGCCCTTTCTGGCCGTGAAGGTTACTGCTGTTTCCATCCCCAGAAACCATCGCTCAGGAGGCAAAGCACAAAGAAACACTTGAAGCCATTGCTACTGGTGAGAAGAAATTGGATTTTATCTCCCCTTTGACACCCCTTCCCTGCTTGGGCCTTGCACCGTTATCTCCTTCTGGGTGTGAAGCACGGACTGGTTGGCGGTGCATTTTGCTGCTGCTTCTGGGCTGCATATTTCCACGCCTCACGTAGGGCATCTTCAGTATCATGCTGTTCTCTGCTTTGCCTTCCTCTCCCCAACTTAGTCCTGAATCTTGCAAGCCTGAATGCTAAACCATCCAACATCTACCTGGCAGCATCTGGGATTATGGAGACAGTGGGGCGTGAACCGCCGTCGGAGAACTTCCTGGACAGATACTTCAACAGAATCAGAATGATCTGTGGGAAATGAGAACTGCTCCTTTGAGGAGGGTGGGGAAAGGTAAATACTGAGGAAGGAGAAACCCAAAAGCATTATTTTCTCTTCCCCTGCCCTTTTTATCCAGCAAATTTAAACAAAAAAGAACTTGGGCCCAATGAGGGATTAACTGTTGGCCGCCATCTTGGATTGCCAAGCATGATGGTGCCTTTATTTCTTTGTGACTAGCAAGCGTAAGCATTTTTGGAAGTTTGCTTTGCAGGCACTGCTAGTTTCAATACCGGAGTGAAACCAGTTGGATTAAGGGTTGCCAGGTTGGAGGGCACCAGATTGGGGAAGGTTGATCTAGGGCCTGTTCCGTCCTGGACCTGCTCTGCTGGGAATATTCTCCAACTTGAACCTCTTGTTGTTTTTTGCTAACTCCATGTTTCCATCTCCCTAGTCTGGACTTGGACCATCCCTGCTGTTCCTCATCACCCGGTTGGACGCTTGTCCTGGATCACAGTTCTGTCTGCATATAGCAAAAGGCGCTGCTGCTGCTCCGACTTTTATTGGACATTTTGATCCCCTCGGTCCTCGGGTTCCTCTCTCCAGGATGCCTCATGGAACTTTCCAGCCTTGCTCCACGGCAGCCTTTTACCCAACCTCCTGCTCTCTAGATGTGTTGGACTACTCCCAGCATCCCCTGCTCAAATGCTTGGGATTGTAATCCAACGTATCTGGTGGGCACCAAGTTCGGTGAAAGGATTCTCTACTTATACGGCAAGGTGTCGCTTCCTAGTTCAGGCAGCCAAGGCAAAATGGCGGAAAATGCGGGTGCCGTTGTCCTTTCTGAGGACTTTCCCCGATTTTCTCTTATCAGCTGTGTAGGATATTGTCTCTCAATCAATGAGGAGTAATTGTGAAGAAAGCTGTTTCATCCTCAAATCCCTCTATTATTTTATTTATTGCGATATTGGTACCCACCTTTCTGTGTCGGCATATTCCAGTCCGCATGAATGATGGAATAAAAATGAAATACAGCCAAAATACAGCCTCTGCTCTTCTATCTTTCCTCATACATCCTGCTGCCAGAAGGTCTCCTGCCCCCCCCCCAAAAAAAACTTTCTCTTTCTCCCTTGCTGCACCATACGCTCGGAACGGCCTCCAAGAACACCTCTGTGACACCACTTCTCTTCCTTCTTTCAAATCTCACCTTTTCCATCAAAACCCATTGTGAAGAATTCAGCACAATTAGAGACATGAAGTCCTCTGGGAGGAAGGGAAATGGGGGGGACTTCGCCCCCACCCCACCCCCGTTTTCTTCTGCTAGGGATTATTGGAAAATTTAGGGGGAAACCTTCCCCCCATTTCCCCCCCCAAGCCTTCACATATACAGGTACAATCCTCTCATTCTCAGGCCCTGCTGTCAATAAGTCTGTCCCTAAGACTATGCCCATGTCACTGAACTAATTACACATTCTTCCCATTTCTCCTGGTGGGAAACTACACTGGTGTTATTCTAACGTTTTGAATGGGTTACTGTGACGCATAGCGTCACGTGACCCTGGGTCTCCAACGTTGTAAATGAGTCGTACTTCCAGGTTCTGTTTCTTACTTCCAGCGTGGCTGCAGATTCATGTGCCTCCTTCTACCGGTAATTCTCCTCTCGCAACCCAGAGCTGCTGAGTTTGCTCCGCCCACTTCCTGTTCTCCTTCCTTCGCCCCGTTTGCTATCTTATCTGCTACAGCAGATAAATCACACCAGCCTTATACTGTGCAATCACTGACAATTGTATGCAAAGGACTCAGAAGTTTTCCACCTAAGAATCTGCTTTTATTGTGAAGTACTCCCAGGCATCCTGCCTTAAAATTTGAATCAAATTGGGTCATCGGTTGATTTTTTATGATTTTTTTAAAAAACATTTCCCCCCTCTTTGCAAAGGAGCTGTAGCTCCCTGCAGGAAAATGAACAAGGGTCCAAAGTCCAAAACTCATGACCAGCAGCGGCTAAAACTTTTCAATTTGGTCTCCCATCCCAACCCCAACCCTGCTTAGCTTCAGCAAAGTGGCTGGCTCCTTTGCGTTCAGGCAATTCCCTGGGACTTGTGTTAAGATGTTTTGGGAGGGAGAGAGTTTGTGTGTGCTTATGACTTGCCCTACTCTGCTGGCTAGGAATGAGGCAGGCAGTGGGCGGAGCAAACCCAGCAATGAAAGGATTTAACAATGTGCCCTGCAGTAACGTTACAGCTACAGAGAACCGATACGGAGAACCACGTTAGAAAGGGACACTAGCAACGTTATAAGACTAGTGTAGATCCGGCCCTGGTCTCTCCCTTTCCCTACTTCTGTTCTTCCTCTGGTATCACATTTTAGATTGTAAGCCCCTAGGGGCAAGGACCTGTATCCTGTAAGGTGAAGTGCACACTATATTGAGTTTAAAAATGATTATAATCTCTCTCTCTCTCTCTCTCTCCACACACACACACACACACACACACACACACACACATAGTTATGTGCCTTCAAGTTGACTTTGACTTCTGGCGACCCTGTGAATCAGTGACCTCCATTCGCATCTGTTGCCAACCACCCTATTCAGATCTTGTAACTTCATGTCCATTTATGGAGTCAATCCATCTCTTGTTTGGTCTTCCTCTTTCTACCTTCTGCTTTCCCTAACATTATTGGGTTGTTGTTGTTTTTCTAATTTTTTTTTTTTGCTTCTTTTTAAATTTTGTTTTAACTGTTTTATTCTGTTTTTATTTTCATTTTACCTTGTACACCGCTCCGAAATTTTTTCAATGAGGAGCGGTATATAAATATTCAAAATAAATAAATAATAAATAATAATGAGTCATTTCTTCACATTATATCTCCAAAGTAGGATAGTCTCAATTTCACCATTTCTGCTTCTAGTGAGAGTTCTCGCTTAAATTGCTCTAAAACAATTTTCTTTTCTGTCTTTTTCGCAGTCCATGGTAGCCGCAAAATTCTCTCTCATTTCAAATGAGTTGATCTTCCTCCTGTCTGCTTTTTTCATTGTCCGATTTTTGCATCCAGACATGGAGATTGGAAATACCATGGTCTTTAATAATCCTGACTTTGGTTTCCAATGTTATACTTTTACTTTTGTTAGAAATGGATAGATATGTTACTTTTTCATATTACAATGTTTAACATAAGGAGAAAATATAATGGCTAATGCATTATTAAAATATTATTATAAGGGCTTCTGAAAAGGGTCAGCTAAAAGCAACGTTATAACTGAAGCATTATAAGAAAAACAGGAAGGCATAGCAGGTATGGAGGGTCTTTTTCAGCTGAGATAATGAGAGTAACGGAACTTGTGGTTGGACTTGTGGTGAGAAGAGGTGATAAATAGAACAAAACCGAAAACAGCAGTTAATAGCACATCTGTTGTTTCTGAACTCATGACCTTGTGGTTACATGATGGGAGGGGGGATAATGAAGAGTGATTAAGAAGGTGTGCTCAGAGGAATCAAAACCAAATATGGACACAAGTAAATACAAATGGGTGGACTATCAAATGAGAGGGGCATAGAGGTAAATAGAGGCGGAGTTACAAGGCGTACCGGGATAGGCTGTAACCCCTTGAGTCTCTGACCAATGGAGTGACAGGGGAGGGACCACTTCGGCCGGACTAAGGGATAAAATGGTTTTGCTCTAGCTGGTAGGTGTGCCTACCTGGCTTGGGCACCCAGACTTGCAATTCTGTTCAATAAAAACAGAGTTCTTTCACCATTTGTCCTTGAATCTTCATTTCAAATCATGTTTCTAACACTTTGAAGGATGGGGAAAGGTGCACTTAAATGTAGGACTACATTACGTTTGGTGGTCTTGTGGGGTCGTAACTGAAAAATCACATGGTCTTAAAATAGGTCTCCTCGTATTATATCCAGACTAAAAATAATGATTGATTATAGGGAAAGGATCTCAGACGGCAGTTGAAGGAATGGTATCTCCACAATCAGTACTTATTAAAGACCTGCAGTCCAAAATTCATGTTTTGCCACCGATATGTCTACTCTACTGTGGCTGACAGCAGACTCTCCAGACTTCATTTTTTCCCCATCACCTGCTCCCTGATGCTTTTAACTGGAGATGCCAGGGCTTGAAAGGGAACCTTCTGCATGCAACGCAGGGGCCTTGCCACTGGGCTACGGTGCTCCCAAACCGCTCCAGACCCCTATGCACCCAGAGATCAAAGACCCTGCTGTCCAGGGGGTAGATGGCGATGACCAAAAGACCCACAACTCTGCAGCCATCCTCACAATGGGTTCTACACAAGTCTCCCTGTCTCTGTTGGTCTTATGATGTGTCATGACAAGGCCTGTTCCCCTTAGGCTGGGGGAAGAAGTTTCAGGTGATCAATTAGAATCAGATTCTGAGGCAGAAGAGACGGTGCCAGAAACATACCAGCCTATACGGGTGGGGTGGGGCAGGTGACTCTCACGGGCCCTTCACCAGCTGGAAATGAACCTTCGCCAGACCTTATCTCTGAAAACGTTAGCAATACACAGTCTGTGGGAAATCAATATTCTTCCGAGGCGGAGGGCACTTCAAGGTTAGCTGATCCTAGAGTACGCCGCAGACTAAAATGGGTGGAGCTAAAGGAAGGTGAGAGAAGGTCGGTCCAGCCAAAGGCTTCTTCAGAACCAGTCTCCCTGAAGTTAAAGCATTCTGGGAAAAGGCTTTCCATTCTTTTTGGAAGGACAATTGCCTCACTTAGTTGGCATAGTTTTGCCTAGAGAAAAGTTCCTAGAGGTTGGACTCTCTTCAGGTGGAAAGAGATGTTTATTGCCTGAATAAAGCTTTGTGGATTACATGCCAGACCTCTTCATTGTCTCCCAATAAGGCAGGAGGTTTTGGGAAACACGACACAGTGCAGCTCGGAACACGGAGTGGTACCTGAAAACCGACAATACTGGAGTCCCCCTCTGTCTCCTTACACCAGACTCTATATTGTTAGAAATATTACGTTAAGCATAGTCTGATTCTAGACTTTCTAACAGTATAAGGTGGGAGGAGGTTTTCTGCTCTGTTCTGTTGCAGTTGAGAAAGGCAGTTAACTGCTCTTCTCTTTGTGTGTTGTGTGTTGTCTGTATTAAGGAAAGGACAGACTGTGTTTTATAGACTCTTGTTATTTGTTGTTACTACTTTCTTCAAATTCAACATAAAGAAACACTTTAATATATATATCCTCTGGTCAAGTATATTCCTTTGCTGTTATCTTTCTATATGTCACATACCGTATTTCTTCGATTCTAAGATGCCATCGATTCTAAGGCGCACCCCATTTTTAGAGCTGTTTATTTAGGGGGAAAAGTGCGTCTTAGAATCGAAGAAATACGGTATAACTCCTAACAGAAGGGATCTACTCTAGTTGTTAGAACATGTCTTACCATTTTTAAGTGTGCATTTGGTAGTATTTCGCCACATGACATTCAGTTTGTGACGTTTTATTGTTGTCTGTTCTCCGGTTTTTATTTTGATCTTCTCTGAAAAAAGTCGTTCTATTTGGTATGATGTGACCAATTTCATCGTATTAAATGGGTTTCCAATCGCATTCCTGGGGGCATGTTTATGTAATTTCCGTGCCCAAAGTTGGAGCCGTTTTTGGGTTTTTTTTCTTTCAAGCCTCTTTTTTGCAGACATTTTTAGTTTCACTTTTGGGAGGCTGCATGCTGGATCGTTTGTAAGTGGAGGATTCTCAGAGAGAAGAAGAAGTGGGAGGGGAAATTGGCAGACAGGGAAAAAGAACAAACAGATTTCTTTTCTTAGTGTGGCCAAAAAGAATGCATTCCCACGGAAAGAGAAAAGTAAGTAAACGTTTTAAAAACTGCTACATTTTAAATAGTTCAAAAACAAAATGTTCAATGACTGTAAAAACAACGTTTCATGTACTGTGTAGATCCCCTCAGAGTTATATATAACTCCTATACTGGAGTCCCACCCTGGCCGTAGCTAGACCTCAGGTTTATCCCAGGATTGTCCTGGAGTCAAACCTGTTCATCTAAGTGCCACACAGGACATCCAGTGCTCAGGCAGGGACAAACCCAGGATGATCCTGGGATAAACCTTAGGTCTAGCTACGGCCCCTGTCTCCTTACAGGGTATATAGAGTCTCCAGACTCTATATACCCTAGGGACACACCTGCTTGTTGGCAACAATATGATTGGGCTAATTATAAAATCAGAAAGAGAGTAATGAGGGCTTGAAGACATTTTTATTCAGCAAAGTCAATCATTCCAACTTTTAGAATTTGGTAATAGTTTTCCAGCTCAGCTCCTACATAAAACAGAGGAGTGAAAGTTTTAAAGGAGTCTGTTAACTCCGACGGAAGAATCATTGAGGCTTATCTGTTGCTAAACAAGGTCTGGGCGTGGAGAAGTTTCAATCTGTAAGGAAGAAAGCAGCAATGTCAGTATCTGCCTTTAAAGAAGCATTAGTATCGTTGCCTAATGATCGAATTGAAAAGGTGTTATTTTTTAAAAATTTCTACCTTCGGAGGATCCTTTCTACATTGACGTCTGCCATAGGAGACCTGCATGGAGCTGCTGTGCATTATTATTATTATTATTATTATTATTATTATTATTATTATTATTATTATTATTTATATAGTACCATCAGTGCACATGGTGCTGTACATAGTAAAACAATAAAATAGCAAGACCCTGCCGCATGATTCTGGTGCATAAGTCATGATTCTAGAGTTCTACCATCTATTTATGTAGAATACCGAAAATCATAGAACAGCAGAGTTTAAAGGCGCCTACAAGGCCATCTAGTCCAACCCCCTGCTCAACGCAGGAATCCACCCTAAAGCATCCCTGACATATGGTTGTTCAGCTGCCTCTTGAAGGCCTCTAGTGTGGGAGAGGCCACCACTTCCCTAGGTAACTGGCTCCATTGTCATAGAATCATAGAATAGTAGAGTTGGAAGGGTCCTATAAGGCCATCAAGTCCAACCCCCTGCTCAATGCAGGAATCCACCCTAAACCGTCCATGACAGAGGGTTGTCCAGCTGCCTCTTGAATGCCTCTAGTGTGGGAGAGCCCACAATCTCCCTAGGTAACTGATTCCATTGTCATACTCATAGAATCGTAGAATAGTAGAGTTGGAAGGGGCCTACAAGGCCATCAAGTCCAACCCCCTGCTCAATGCAGGAATCCACCCTAAACCGTCCATGACAGATGCTTGTCCAGCTGCCTCTTGAGGGCCTCTAGTGTGGGAGAGCCCACAACCTCCCTAGGTAACTGATTCCATTGTCGCACTGCTCTAACAGTCAGGAAGTTTTTTCTGATGTCCAGCCGGAATCT
Source organism: Elgaria multicarinata webbii (assembly GCF_023053635.1). Classification (NCBI taxonomy): domain Eukaryota; kingdom Metazoa; phylum Chordata; class Lepidosauria; order Squamata; family Anguidae; genus Elgaria; species Elgaria multicarinata. The sequence goes on from NC_086178.1 coordinate 4,816,012, forward strand.
GGCTTCCTATAACTTGAGCCCGTTATTCCGTGTCCTGCACTCTGGGAGGATCAAGAAGAGGCCTACTTGGCCTCTTTATTGCCCCCATGCAAACAGAGAAGGCACCCTGGAAAATATGCCATGCACTCCAGGGGCTGCACTTTGCAAGAGAAGACCAGCAAGGTGGATTTTGCAGAAGCTTGCCTGCCACCACTCCAGATAAGCTCCTAAGGAATTCCAGTTTTGCAGAACATAGACAGCCCATCAGCCTTTGCCAGCATAGGCAATGGTGAGAAATGATGGGTGTTGTAATCCAACAACATTTGGACGGCCACATCTTGCCCGCTCCTGTCATAATTGAAGCGTGGGGTAGGAGAAAATCCACATGCAGCCAGAAGCCTTATACCTTCCACCATATATTCTTACCTCTTTCTTCACTGTCCAAATCCTCTTCCGATGATGCTGATGATGCTGTTGGTTCCAAGAAAAGGTCAAAGAGTTATTTGCATGATACCGCTACCCTCAACCTGAATCATATATTGGGAATATTGTTGCAAAAATAGCTCATTACCAGGTGTACCAAGTCCAATACAGCACACGAGGAGGAGAGGAGATGAAGTATGGGTCTAGCAATGTTTATTCTGCAGAATAAGAGACACAAGGAGCTAATTGTTCCAAAGCATGTGCCTTTCCTCCTTGTGTGCTGCATTGGACTTGGTACTCCAGGTAACGAGCTATTTTTGCAACAATGTGGGAGGTTTCACTAGCCAGAAGGAGGACTGGATGTGCAGTTGGGTGTGAAGCTCCATCAAGACTGATATAACCTCTTGCAAAATATTAATCTCCTACGCCAGTGTTCCCCAACCCATGTCCCTCCATATGTGTTGAACTCCAACACATCTGGAGGGCACCCGGTTGGAGAAGGCTGCCCTATGCACATGAGGCCAGGTGTTTTCTATAGGATCATCAACTAACGCAGGGAGCAGGATTGGTCTGGCATGGAGGTAGGACACGGAGTAACAGGCTCAAGTTAAAGGAAGCCAGATTCCAGCTGGACATCAGGAAAAACTTCCTGACTGTTCGAGCAGTACGACAATGGAATCAGTTACCTAGGGAGGTTGTGGGCTCTCCCACACGAGAGGCCTTCAAGAGGCAGCTGGACAACCATCTGTCAGGGATGCTGTAGGGTGGATTCCTGCATTGAGCAGGGGGTTGGACTCGATGGCCTTGTAGGCCCCTTCCAACTCTGCTATTCTATGATTCTATGATGATTCTATGATCCTTCAGTCATGAAAGTCACTGGTGGATGGAGTTGAGAAACTCACTATAGACCACCAATATGGCTTCCTCTTTTCCCCCTTTTTTCCTGGTGTGTGTGTGTGTGTGTGTGTGTGTGTGGAATACGTGAACCAACCAGGGATAACCAGGGATTACCAGGGATAACCATATAATAACCAGGGATATTATTATATGAAGCAATATATACATAAATATTTATTTATTTATTGCACTTTTATACCGCCCCATAGCCAAAGCTCCCTGGGCGGTTCACAAAAAATATACATAACCGCCCAGAGAGCTTCGGCTATGGGGCGGTATATAAATGTAAGAAATAAAGGGTCATCCCATGGTGGGGGATTCAGGACAACTCATAATTAAACCACTGAATTAGCTAACCCAAGACATCATGGTGACCGCCGGTTTGGATCACTATAAAGAGGGTTAGACCAATTCATGGAAGATAAAACTACCAATAGCTACTAGTCATGGCAGCTAAATATTATACTTCTAGTATTGGCAACAGTATATTTATAGAATCATAGAATCACAGAATAGTAGAGTTGGAAGGGACCTACAAGGCCATCGAGTCCAACCCCCCTGCTCAATGCAGGAATCCACCCTAAAGCTTCCCTGACAGATGGTTGTCCAGCTGCCTCTTGAAAGCCTCTAGTATGGGAGAGCCCACCACCTCCCTAGGTAACTGATTCCATTGTCGTACTGCTCTAACAGACAGGAAGTTTTTCCTGATGTCCAGCTGGAAACTGGCTTCCTGTAACTTGAGCCCATTATTCCGTGTCCTGCACTCTGGGAGGATCCAGAAGAGATCCTGGCATTGGGCAGGAGGGGAAAGAAGGCCTTCACCACAATTGTTGCTGCACCACTCCACCTAATCATTCATTTGTTTACATTGTTGATCTTTGTTATCAGGGAGCCCATCTGGCAACCCTGCAGATGGAATCCAGATCCCTGGCAGCCCTTCCGAATTTTAATCCATTTTCCAAAGTTTGCCTATGGATTCACTCATAAGGAAAACCCAAAATGTTTTCAAGCTGTATGGAGTAAAGATTTCCCACACTTGATGGTTACATCTCTCTGTTGCCCTGGCTATGGCTATGTCTGACCACTTTTGCTTCAGAACAGTAGCATCCCTACTGCCTGATGCTGCCATGTTTATTATGGATCCTGATCGTTCATGAAGGGATCAGTCTGCCTGAACAAATGCACTTGTGTTCCTCACTCTGCTGTCCAGAGGACAGAATGTGCCAGGTCAGATATACCTAGGAGCCCATGATGACGAGTAAACAAAATGTACTTAAAAGAGTGAATGGCCAATGGAATACACTGAACACAAAGTAAATGGTTGTTTATGGAGGAGTCTCTAGTGACCATTCTTAAATGGCTGAACAGGAAATGAGCGCTGTTCCAAATGGCCGTTGAGTTACACTGAGACAGCTGAACAGTTATAGCTATCGGGAAACCCACAGACATATAGGGATCTGTCCAAAGACCCAAAGGATAGCTCAGTGCTTACAGCATTTCCCTTTAAAACAGTCTCTCTCTCTCTCTCTCTCTCTCTCTCTCTTTCTCTCTCTCTCATTCTCGATTTTTAATTGAACACTTCTAATCCGTGTAACCCAATTTATATCCTGTAGATAGAGCAAGATGAACGAATTAATACTATCGGTCATTGCTCCCAGAAGAGGGCTAATTTCCCTTCTTACAAACATTGGATACTCACCCCGGCCTGGAAGCCTGAATCCATCACAGCCAATCTTGGGTCTCTTTTGGCTGTACTTATCACAGAACTGTGGGTTTCCGGCTTGATTACAGCACCAGTCATAGAACTTCAACTCTTCATCTAGGAACAGGAATGATGGGAAGAAAGGAAAGGGAACCATGTAGGCATGATTTGGAACCGTTTCTGACAAAAGGCCTGCCTTGGACAGAGGGCTCGGGTGTTGGACGTCACAGCACTCTGCTAGAATTGGGGTCAAAACTTCCTTTGTTTCTTACAAGTTCTGCTATTGAGGCATGGCTTCATATATGCTTGGCTTTGGGCAACAATCTTGCTTTACTCAACAGTAGGGTGACCATATGAAAAGGAGGACTGGGCTCCTGTATCTTTAACAGTTGTATAGAAAAGGGAATTTCAGCAGGTGTCATCTGTATGCCTGCAGAAGCTGGTGGGATTCCCTCTTCCTCACAACAATTAAAGCTGCAGGAGCTTTTGTACTGGGTCAAGAGGGCAGGGCTCCTGCAGCTTTAACTGTTGGGATGAAGAAAGAATTTCACCAGGTGCTGTTCTCTTTTCCATATGGTTACCTACTTAACAGGTAACAGCCTTGCAGGAGCAAAAGAAAAAGGGGAAACAGCCTGCAGAGAACTTTCACGCATCACCAAATGTGCTACTTACCATTGTTGAGGGAGCTTCTTCTGGAACCCTTCCAGACTTTCTCCTGATGACCTTCCACAAGCTGGTTATTTTTGTTATACAGACACCGGACCCCAGCGCCATACTTGTTTGGGGTAGAGGAATACAGCAGAGTTAAGCGGGAATTCAGCACACCTGCAAGAGTTAAATGGGTTAGTTGCACGTGGCGGAACTTTAGAGGGCGTTTTCTTCCCATGTGTAGGAAGAAAATGCCCATTGTACACCCTTCAACTATCCACAGATGGAAAAATAGGGACATTCCAGTATACTTCTCAAACGCAGGATTGCTGTTTCATTATTGCATCTTCATTATTGCACAATGCTGAAGGCAAACACTGCCGTCTGCCGGATTTATTTACTCTTACACTGTCTGCTGAAGCATTCTATTTTACTAAACTGGCCATACGTTTCATTCCTCCTTGGCAGTTTCACTCCGGCGGGAAATGACACAAGAAAGAGGAATGTCAACATTTCCCACAACCATTTGTATTTTATAAGAGCATCCTGAACTGAACTGACACCAGGTAACGTTAGAGTTCCTGTGAGAAAAGAGGGGGTTTCCCTGCCACCTGTCCGTTGGTGTAAGTTTTCCCCCTCTCCAGTCACTTTCCCGCTCTCCACCCCGCCTTCTTCCGCCGAGCTCCCCGACCCGGCCAGCAAGGAGGTAGGTGGGTGGCGGCAGCGGCAAGGATGCCTCTTCCTCGTCTCTTCGCAGGCAAGCTACACAATCACTTTGGGGTCGCACTGGGGCGCATAGAAGCGCCCTCAGTACGACGTGTGGAAGTCCCCTAGGTCACAGCAGCTGATCCAATATCTGGGAAAGTGACTGGAGAGGGGGAAAACTTACACCAATGGACAGGTGGCAGGGATTGCTGTTTCCACCCTGCCTTCTTCTGCCAAGCTCTCCGACCCGGCCGGCGAGGAGGTAGGTGGGTGGTGGCGGCGGCAAGGACGCCTCTTCCTCGTCTCTTCGAAAGGCAAACTACACGATCGCTTTGGGGGCGCACTGGGGGCACATAGAAGCGCCCTCAGTACGACGTGTAGAATCCCCCCTAATTGAATGTTCAGAAACTACAATCCTAGAACAGTAGAGTTGGAAGGGGCCTACTAAGGATGAATGTGTTTATTTATTTTATTTTATTTTATTTATTACATTTCTATACCGCCCAATAGCCGGAGCTCTCTGGGCGGTTAGCAACGGAATGCTGACAAACCTTGCCACTCCTGTGAAGGTCTCAAAAGGCTAGTTGAAAAACTTCACACATCGCAACACAGTGAATTGTGTGCTGTTAAGGGATGGAAGGAGAAGTGTAAAGAGGGTTTAGGAGATAGGATTTGATTTGAACGAGCCATCAAATATTTGACCGCAGGTCTTTAATTCATATATATGTTATCGGATATCTTGGCCAAGTAATTCATTTGGCACCGATAAAGGTCCCCACCTCTTTTTAGCACCCACAAATGGGGGAGGGTGAATTTAGGTTGGGGGGACGGCTGTCGGGGGGAGATTTAAGCCTCCCCGCCCCACGTGTGCTGGTTCCGATCCAGATTAGAGCACTTCAGGGAAGTTAGGATCATCTGCACACTACGTATTTAACAAAGCTTCGCCCTGAAACATTGGCTTTGTGCATCTAACTGAGTGGACGTCGCAGGGCAGAAGACCATCTGTAAAATGCACCTTTCTTGCCGCGTGTGTAGCGACCGTCCGCCAGGCCCCGCTGAAGTGAACAAGGGCAAGGGGGCAGGTTCTTGTTCCACACTGACGGCTGTCCCTCATGGCTAATCCAGTCAAGGCACCTCTGCCTGTAGTTCACCTGGATGCGGCTGTCCAGTTTGTATATCCAGAGACCACGCACATCTGGAAGGGAGGCAAATAAACAGCAGAGGCACTCAGCTTAAATGATTCACATTCATCCCTAATTATTGCAGTCTCTCACCCTCCTCTTCTCTTGCTATTATTCCGCTATAACAGCCTTCCTCAACCTGGGGCGCTCCAGATGTGTTGGACTGCATCTCCCAGAATGCCCCAGCCGGCTGGGGCATTCTGGGAGTTGCAGTCCAACACATCTGGAGCGCCCCAGGTTGAGGAAGGCTGCGCTATAACATCGGCATTCAACACGTTCAAATTTTACTTCACAGCTCTGAATTCAAGAAGCCGGAAAAGGCTTCCTCTTCCCACACCCCTGACACCAACAGGTTAATAAAGTAACTTTGTATAGATTTAATAATAATAATAATAATAATAATAATAATAATAATAATAATAATGATGAATTTATTACCCGCCTCTCCCTCTGGATTGAGGCAGGGAACAACACTATATACAATATAGTACATTTGAATTGTAAGCCATTTTGGGAAGCCAATCTTAGCTGGAAGGTGGGGTGTAACTATAATAACCAAACAGGAACAATGAATAAATAAATGCCGGAGAAGCTGAGCCTTGTTGAAAGGTCAAACTATTGCCTGCTGCTCAACTTTGCCACCACTAGAACCAAAAGGACTGGCTGAAAGGGGATAAAAGTGAATTGCAAATGGTTGCTATGCAAACAGTTGCCAGGCAACAAGAGTCGGGGCCTAGCAGAAGCACGCCCCAATGAATGGAATTAGGGTGGCCAGAGGTGAAGTAGGGCAGGGCTCCTGCACCTTTTTAGCTGCCTTCCCCAAATGGGTTGGACTATAAATCCCAGAATCCCACGGCCAGCATAGTTTGGGGAAGCTGGCTGTTGGATTATGGGAATTGCAGTCCAACACATCTGGGGGGTAGAATCATAGAACAGCAGAGATGGAAGGGGCCTACAAGGCCATCAAGTCCAACCCCCTGCTCAATGCAGGAATCCACCCTAAAGCATCCTTGACAGATGGTTGTCCAGTTGCCTCTTGAAGGCCTCAAGTGTGGGAGAGCCCACCACCTCCCTAGGTAATGCATTCCATTGTCGTACTTCCCCCAACCAGGGTACCTGGTTGGGGGAAGTTTCTATATACAGTAACTTGGAAGGCCGATGCCATAGCATCTCCCACGCTGCTCCTTGCTGGTTCTGTTGCCCACGCCACATATAACTGCTGCAGGGAGAGACCACCCACTCAATATTTCACAATATGAGTGGAAGAGTCCAGGCCGAGGCACAGCTTAACTAGGGTGACCCTATGAAAAGGAGGACAGGGCTCCTGTATCTTTACCAGTTGTATAGAAAAGGGGATTTCAGCAGGTGGCATTTGTATATATGGAGAACCTGGTGAAATTCCATCTTCATCACAACAGTTAAAGGTGCAGGAGCTATACTAGAGTGACCAGATTTAAAAGAGGGTAGGGCACCTGCAGCTTTAACTGTTGTGAAGAAGAGGAAATTTCCCCAGGTTCTCCACATATACAAATGACACCTGCTGAAATTCCCTTTTCAATACAACTGTTAAAGATACAGGAGCCCTGTCCTCCTTTTCATAGGGTCACCCTAGCTTAACATCTGCTGCTCCTTCTGGAGCCTGACTGAAGGTAAGCCCACCTAAGATGCCTTCAGCCAGGCCTCCACATCTTTGCAACCCACCAAAACACAGTCCACCAGCTGTCACGGCTGGATAAACCTCCCCTGTCTAGCTGTGACTACGAAAACATAGGCGTTGTTTTTGGAGACCGTATTATTCAGCTGGTGGGGTGGGGTATGTTTGGCTTGGTGGGTCACAGATTGCTCAAAGCCTTAGAGATGCCTGCCAGACCGCAACGTAGAGATCCTGTTTGTCTCTCGAACCCTTTTGCCGCCTCAAGGCGGGGAAGGAGTTGCAACGTCTTCTCCCACCCAGTACCTCCTCCGGTTTACTCCCCATCCTGCTTGGGGAGTGAAACAAGCTCCAGCACGCAAGGGAAGAGGTGTGTGTCCGTGCTATCTTACAGTGCATCAACAGTACCTGTGTTGTAGCCCTGGAACTGATCCGGCCGGTATTTCTCAGCTGGTGTTTTAGACATCAAATCATCGTTTCTGAAAAATCCGTCGCCACTGAAGAAAAAGAAGGAAGCTATTGATCCTCATCTTTCCAAGGATACCCAACAGGTGTGCCGCTTTGGGCAGGTCATCTTTCAGAACTCCACTCAGGGATGGGTGGATGTGTCAGGCCTTTGCTAGACCAGGCTATATCCTGGGGCAAAACCCGGGATCGTCCCTGTGCGTCCACATGACGCACAGGGGATCCCGGGATCAGGGAGGGATCATCCCTCCCTTGCCCCGGGATACAGCCCTACACTTTGGGCCCGGTTTTTCCACGGTCCCGGGCTGAGCCCAAGACCACGGAATGTGTGGCCCGTTTCCGTGGTTTGACCCCGCTCTGCACGATTACTTACGCGAAGCCAGGAGAAGCGCTGCGCCCATCGAGATTAGAGTTGGGGGAGCAGGAAAACCAATTAAATTTTAAAAAACACTAACCTTCAGCGCATGAGCGTTCATGCACTGCCGTCGCTTTAAAAATTAAAAAATGGCACGCGCGACGCCTCTCTTCCTGAGGCCATCGCGCCTTACATGTAAATGGGACAGAGATCTCGCATTAATCCCAACACGAGATCTCCCCTCCTCTGTCCCGGAACAAAAGATAGGTCTAGCTAAGGCCTCCGTTTTTGGTTGTGCACCATTTCTCTTTTCTCAGCCTTATGATGGTTAGGTTCAATTCAGACTCCCACCAACGGACATACTGGAGGCTATCACAGAACAATGCCTTTTGGGTGGTGGCCCCCCAAATTGTTGTAATTTTATTGGTCTTGTAATTTTTCTTTTAACTGTAACCTGCTTGGAGAACCATGGTTGAAAACCAGGCCGTACAGTTGTGAAATAAGTGAATAAAACCTCAAGTAACAGAATGTCAAACAGCAGGGCCGTGCAAAGTCTTCTCCTGCCATAAGAGTATGCTCTGTAAACAGCCCTATATCTTTGTGTTTTTATATTGTATTTTAGATTATGCTTTTAAACTGTTTGTTTTATATTTTGAACAGTTCTGAATGGTTTTAATTTTTGTAAACCGCCCAGAGAGCTTCGGCTATTCAGCGGTATAAAAATGCAATCGATCAATCAATAAATTCTGCATCAATTTTTTTTAATGTATGCTCATTTCTTTAAATATATGCATTTTTATATGCACTTTTCCCCAAATATATACATTTTCCTAAGCTATTTTCACCTATTAATGCATTTCCGTGTTTACGTTTCCCGAATGACCACATTTTTGCATGTATGTTTTTTTAACAGACAACTGTATTGCAACTTTTTTGAACAGAAGCCATTGCAGGGCTTTATCCGGGTATAATTAGACCCAAATCCTCCAATTCCAGCTCACTCTTGTCACTCTGGTTAGAAAGATGAACATACCTGGTGTATCCTATCAGCACATTTGAAGCAGAGATTTTTGTGTAGTCCCATTTCATCCCACCATCTTGATAAATGAAAATAGTATATGTTCTGTATCCATCAGTAGTAAGAATGGCTTGGTAAGTGTTAGTCTGAAAGAATATATATATACATATTAGGCTCTGATCACATTAAAATTGATAAAGTAATGATACTAAATTCACAAGAAAAGGCAAGGGAAAGATGGTGTTAAACTGCCTCAAGTCACTTCTTTTAAAATCTATTTTAAAGTGTTTTATTCTGTTTTTATTTTATTTTATCTTGTACACTGCTCGCAAATTTTGAATGGGGAGCCGTATATAAATATTGTAAATAAATAAATAAAATAGAATCATAGAATCATAGAATAGCAGAGTTGGAAGGGGGCCTACAAGGCCATCGAGTCCAACCCCCTGCTCAATGCAGGAATCCACCCTAAAGCATCCCTGACAGATGGTTGTCCAGCTGCCTCTTGAAGGCCTCTAGCGTGGGAGAGCCCACAACCTCCCTAAGTAACTGATTCCATTGTCGTACTGCTCTAACAGTCAGGAAGTTTTTCCTGATGTCCATCCAGAATCCAGCTTCCTGTAACTTGAGCCCATTATTCGATGTCCTGCACTCTGGGAGGATCGAGAAGAGATCCTGGCCCTCCTCGGTGTGACAACCTTTGAAGTATCTGAAGAGGGCTATCATGTCTCCCCTCAGCCTTCTCTTCTCCAGGCTAAACATGCCCAGTTCTTTCAGTCTCTCTTCATAGGGCTTTGTTTCCAGACCCCTGATCATCCTGGTTGCTGATTCATACTGATTCATCTATCATTCCTGCCTCTTTCATACTCATACAGGTTGGCTGCTGTGCTGTTGTTTTTAATTACATACTTTCGTTAATATGTATATAGTATACCTACATCTTCACCTTGTGTTTTGTTTCATTTTGTTTTCGTTTTTTTACAAATAACACACACACACACACATTGTGCTCTGGGGATTGGTATACTTGAACTTCAGTATGGTAGTCTAACACATCTGGAGAGCACCAGGTTGGGGAAGGCTATTTTAGAATAACTAACATTTCCTGGATTATTTGGATATTACATTTTTACAATTTTGTGATATATACCAATTTGGGAGCCTTGTTTCTGGTAGGAAGGCAGAACATAAGTGAAATAAATCATTAAAATAATAAACAACAATTACCGTATTTCTTCGATTGTAAGACACCATCGATTGTAAGACGCACACTAATTTAATAGAATCATAGAATCATAGAATAGCTGAGTTGGAAGGGGCCTACAAGGCCATTGAGTCCAACCCCCTGCTCAATGCAGGAATCCACCCTAAACCTGGTGGTATTTCAGTACCACCAACAGAAAAAAAAACTCTTAAGACACACCCGCGATTCTTAATTTTTGTGAACCGCCCATTAATTTTTGTGAACCGCCCAGAGAGCTTCGGCTATTGGGCGGTATAAAAATGTAATAAATAAAATAAATAAATAAATAAAATAAGACACCCCCCGTTTTTAGAGACGTTTATATGGGGGGAAAGTGCATCTTAGAATTGAAGAAATACGGTACATTAAAACCTTACATTTGAACAACAACAAAAAGCAAAACCATTGGAAATGGAATGGGGAAACAAAGATAAAATAAAATAAATTGTCAAAACATGCAACTACATCTAAAAGCCAGCTTTCTTTCTCACACTCGTCTAGAATAACAGTATTGGGCAAAAGACTGGATAATAATAATAATAATAATAATAATAATAATAATAATAATAATAATAATAATGGGAGGCAGAATCTACACTACTGCTTTAAAATGGATTATAACGGTAGTGACAACTGTTGGGGCCCTAGACACACTCCTGATACAGTATTCAAACCATTTTCAAAGTGTCATATCCTGCTTGGTGTAGATCTGAGCCAGGAATTGGGTATTTTAGTAGAGTAAAATATAACAATGAAACAAGGTATCACCAGCTTATTTGCAAGGCTTTTTAAAATAAAATCTTTCATTAAAAATTATTGGCTGTACCAAACTAACAATATTATGGGTTGTTATTTTTTTTAAGGACCACTCACTCTGCTGTCCCGTCTCTGTGCCGGGTAGGCCTGGACCTTCACCCAAGTGATCTTGAGTGTCCATCTAGCTGAATAGGAAGACTTCACGTATTGACGAATCTTTTCTTCTACATCCTGAACAAGGGGCGGTTTGGCAGCGTTCTGGGTAACATATTCCTGTGCACAATGGAGGAGTATACAGTATTACAGATGGCAGGCACACATGCAAGGGACAGGTAGAAAATAAATGTACCTTTTCCTTTTAAGTCTCTTTTTAATGCCACCAGCACAGCAAAAAGCCACTTCATCGTAAAAGTAATCACATATAATGAACCAATCAAGACTCACCTGGTAGAAAGTGGTGCCAGTGCCTCTGGAGAAGTCGGCATTGTCCCAAAACACAGCTATCATTGGGACTTTCTCACGGCCATTAAATCCTTGGGGAGGCGGGTTGGGGTAGCTGGCAATATCTTTACTAGAGGCTGCGAAAATGATCTGCCCGTTGTCTGTGAACTAAATAAGGGGAAAGGATAGGAGAAATGAGATGGGTCAACTAGACTGAGTTGTTCTGTATAAATGATGCATTTCTGGAAAATTGGAATTGTACATCTGTGGAAAGTGTAAGCATTGTGGGGGTGGAGGTGATTTTATGTTAAACTCTGTAAAACAGCAGACATATTGATAACACTACGTTAAAGATGATGGTGATGGTGACTGGAGGAGGAGGAGGAGGAGGAGGAGGAGGAGGAGGAGGAGAAGGAGAAGGAGAAGGAGAAGGAGAAGGAGGAGAAGAAGAAGAAGAAGAAGAAGAAGAAGAAGAAGAAGAAGAAGAAGAAGAAGAAGAAGAAGAAGAAGAAGAAGAAGAAGAAGAAGAAGAAGAAGAAGACTGCTTTGGGGCATCAAAATTGAAGTCTTTTTTTAAAAAAAATACAAAAGTAGCCACCACAATTCAAGTTTCAATCATCATCATCATCATCAATAAAAAAAAGAACAACAATGACAACTCCAACATTCTGCAGCAATTTCAAGAACTTCCAGGCTTTTATAGTGCCATAGCAGAGGGCCTTCTCTGCTGTGGCACCCCGGCTGTGTAATGAGCTCCCCAGAGAGGTCCGCCTGGCGCCTACACTGTACTCTTTTCATCGCCAGCTGAAGACCTTTTTATTCTCTAAGTATTTTAACACTTAATTTTAACTTAACATTTAAATTTTACTTTTCTAACTCTGTATTTTAATCTGATATCAATTTTTGCTGCGTGGTTTTATCCTGGTTGTGCTTTTTATACTGTGTTTTGTATTTGTGTTTTTAGACTGTTGGTTGTTTTATTATGGTTTTAATTTTTGTGAACCGCCCAGAGAGCTTCGGCTAGTGGGCGGTATAAAAATGTAATAAATAAAATAAAATAAAATAAAAGTAAATCGCCCTGCCTCATTCACAGAATTTTATGGAGCTTCAAGACAGCAGCATCTTCAACTCATCGCCCACCCATATTAACCCCTTAACCATCTTTCACCATAGGACAATCCATGAAGAAAGAAAAGATAGAATCGCTTTATGATGCCATCTGTTTAGGTGCACTAGAGCCCTCCGTCTGAAAGCACCCTTAGAGTTTGGTTTTGGGCACTATTGATTTTTTATTTTTAGGATTTGAATCTCTGGTTACACCTTCCTTGGGCCAAATATTGTGGCTATACCCAAACTATTCCGACAACCAGAGCTTGGAACAAAAGGAGTCCTGCTGCTTTAGAGATGCAACACACACACACACACACACACACACACACACACACACACACACACTGGGGGTTGCAATACCAAGAATATCTCAGTCTCAAAACCCTCTATTTTATGTTTCATTTGTGTATCTGGATTACTGAAGAACAAACCAGGCCTATCCAAACTCAAGTGTAGCAAGCTCTATAGCACAAAGAGTGTCTCTATATTAAGGGGAAATTGTGTTGCTTACCCAGGGCTTTTACTTCCTGCTTCTTTGGCATGATTGATGTGGGCTGCATTACATGAGCAGAGAGGGGCAACCACATGGTTTGAATTGAATACTTCCTCTCCATTCACTTCAATTGAGACAGCGCCATCTAGTGGCAGATGGTCCCTCTTTTTTCTGGATATTACCACATTAAAAGTGATTCTTTTAATAGTGGGATTTCCAAGGAATAGCACAGGAAACATCCTGGTCGTTGATGATGTCGTGTAATGGACTCGCAAACATTCGTGAGTGGCCAATCACGAACGAGCATGCAATAAATTGCTCGTTTAGAGGAGCCCAAAGTTAAAACAGGCAATATATGTCAGAAATGTAAGGAATCTCGACCATCACTCCCACTGACAACCCCTGCCTGATAGGCAATCTAAGGATAAGGGTTGCAATTACGCCGGCTTATGCCTTATGAAAATGATAAATAGACTTGTTTTAGTCATTTTGAATGGCGGTGTAAAGGGTGATATGAATGGGGAATTTACCTTCCTGTCAAGTTTGGGTGCATCAACGATTGATTATATCATAGTCTCTTATAATTTGTTAAATAAGGTGACTGGGCTTAAGGTGGGTAACCGTGTTGAGAGTGACCATCTACCCTTAATGCTATCCCTAAACCTGAGAAACCTTAATGTGCACACTGAACACAGTTCTCCAATGATTGAAGAGGCAGAAATGAGATCCTCACGGATTAGGTGGTCTGCCAAACTAGACAAAGCAACATCTGAGATGTTATACTCGGATTGCATTCTCCACCTCAGAGATGTTCTACTAAATGCAGTATCTCCCGAAAAAGCAGTATCATTATACCAAATATTGATCTCCTCCCTTCAAAATTGCACCTGTTGGGTGTTTTACTGTGGTTTTAATTCTTGTGAACCGCCCAGAGAGCTTCGGCTATTGGGCGGTATAAAAATGTAATAAATAAAATTAAAATAAAATAAAAATAAAATTGCTTGAAGCATAAAAAGGGTAAACAACAACTCTCCTTGCCCAATAAATCTAAAAGGTGGTTTGACCAAGACTGCATTGCTTTAAAACACCTCTTAGTTAAAAAATACAGGCAGTACAGGGAACAGAATCTTCCAGTACTTCCTAAGGAATGGTTTGAGCACAAAAGGAGATCTAAAGCTCTGATTAAAGATAAAAAGAAGCGAGCCCAAAAGGAAGCATGGCAGAGTTTAATAGATGCATCGAGGGCAGGTGATTCAGCCACCTTTTGGAAAGTTATTTCGAGGGGTTGGCCAAATATAACAGCTAGACCGGAGTATTTTATCCCTGCTAAAGTTTGGGAATCCCATTTCTATACTATGTATGCAAGTGGGCAAGTTTCCCAACAGTTTCCAAGAGCTTTAATTAATACTGCTCCCGAGTGGCCCCCTGTATCTGTTTCTGAAATAAATAACCTTATCCTGAAACTTAAACGGGGTAAAGCACCAGGTGGAGACAACATCTCTCCAGAACTGCTTAAAGCCAATAAAGAGTGGTGGGCACCAGTTTTGGCAGCCCTATTCACTTACATCGATCGTTCAGCTTGCATCCCAGAAGATTGGGGACTTGCAATTATCATCCCAATATACAAAAAAGGGGAAAAGATCGGACCCTGCAAATTACAGACCCATCAGCCTTTTAAGTATAATTAGTAAATTGTATGCCGGCCATCTTCATGAAAAACTAGTTATGTGGCTGGATCAAGAAAACATTCTAGAAGACGAACAGGCAGGATTTAGGTCTGGGCGATCTACTATTGACCAAGGCTTGGTTCTCCAACACCTGGTTGAAAAATATGCATCAAAAGCTAGAGGAGCTCTCTATGCAGCCTTTATTGATTTCAAATCGGCCTTTGACCTAATTTCAAGAGAGAGGTTATGGGAAAAATTTGCAGATACAAATATTGATAGACGTCTCTTAACTCCCATACGCTGCTTATATGAGAACACTTATCTTCGGATAAGTTGCGATCGGGTGGGACACCTAACTGATCAAATCCCAACTTTTAATGGGGTAAAGCAAGGCTGTATACTTGCACCTACTCTTTTTAATTTCTATATCAATTCATTAGTTAAAAGTGTGAGGGAAGTATGTTCCCATCCCCCAAAATTGGCAAATAAGCCCTTGACAGTACTTCTGTATGCCGACGATGCTGTGCTGCTTTCCTTAACAAGTGTAGGACTAAGACGTCTTTTAAAAGCGTTAAATCTCTATTGTAAAAATGAATTACTGTTGATTAACCATCTTAAATCTAAGGTTATGGTTTTTTCCAGAAGAAGGTTAAAGCATAAATGGCAGATTAACAACCATCCCATTGAACAAGTTTCATCCTTTAGATACTTGGGTAGAACATTCCATTCTTCTGGCTTATGGAGTTTGCAAACTAAAAATGCAATTGAGAATGCACAGAGAAGCATCAAGGCTCTCCTCTGCTTTTTCTATACGAAAGGAGGCCAATATATTCCCTCAGCCATTCAAGTTTTCAAGGCGAAGGCCATCTCCCAGATGTTATATGGATCACAGTTGTGCACATACAAAAATTTTGCCCCCTTTGAAGTCACTCAGACTAAATTTTTGCGTTCACTTTTGGGAGTCCCAAGTTGTGTTCCAAATGTAATTGTCCGTTTAGAGACAGGGCAAATTTCTATTGAGGCCCGTATATGGATCCTTAGGATTCATTACTGGCTGAAGCTGATTTTCTCCCCAGTGGGCCTGGCCCCACTGACATTAATTGATACATTCCAGACAAAATGGAAAACTACACTATATGAAAAACTGAGAGTTCTAGGCTTCTCACCAGATGCCCTAGTTGGTCTTGGTTTTGAAAAAGCTAAAATGGCAATTCAACAACGTATTTGGGATATAGAATTGCAAAATCATTTGAGTTTGGCTTCAAGGTATCCTGAATTTAGAGATAATGGGAGGATATTTGCTTATGCAAAATATCTGGTGGACTTGAATATTCCTAAATTCAGGAAAGCTTTCACTCTGGCCAGGTTTAATGTTCTACCTTCAGCCCTTTTGGATGGAAGGTTTGGAAATGTACCCTACCAAGAACGGGTATATCCCTGTGAGATGGGTAAAGTGGAAACAATAGGCCATGTTCTGCTATATTACTCCTTTTATCAAGATTTACGCCAAACCTTTATAACTTCTATCCTGCAGCGAATTCCCGGTAGATCAGATGAATATTACATAAAACATCTTCTATCGGATCAGAATCCTCAGGTTACTCTAAAAGTGGCCAGTTTTTGTGCGGCTGCCATAAGCCAACGGAAATTAATGTTGAAGAATTTTATTGCACCTTAGACTAAGGCTGAGACTGCCGCGTTTTATGGATTTTATGTATGTATTTTATTGTATATTGGGATTTTATGGATTTTATGTATGTATTTTATTGTATATTGGGGGTTTTAATATTATTGTGATGATGTTTTCTGTTGTGCTGGTCTATGACCGAAATAAACAAACAAAAATTTTGTTTCACAAATTTTGTGAACTGCCCAGAGAGCTTCGGCTATTGGGCGGTATAAAAATGTAATAAATAAATAAATAAATAAATAATAAAAACAAAAACATCCTGGCAGTCTTTCATACGTTTCAAGCTCTGCCCACTCATGGGTAGGGCTTAAAGAAAACAAACCCCTTCTAGAGAGCCTGGGAATGTGATATCTTGCTTTTCTTCTGTCTATGCTCTCTTCCTCTTTGGAGGGCAGAGGGCAGACAAAGGGCGAGGGAAGCTGAACTCCCATCCTGCTCAGCTCTCAGCTGAATGAGGATTTTCCTTTCCAAGATTCACATCTTTTTGCATCCCATCCTGAAAATTAAGCTAAATCCATTGATGAGATACTCACGTAGAGGGAGTCACGCAGAGTTTTTCCTAGTGGGACTCCAATCTCGGGCTTGAACAGCGGCGAGTTAAAATCTATTTTCCTTTCGACATATTCTTTATCGTTGGCACTTGCTCCGTACGGGAACAGTGACGCACCTGCAGATAAAACCCAAGCATGTTAATTAGCCCAGATGGCTATTGTGGTCCGTATCTTCCCATCTCTTCATAACCTACGTGCATCATGCATTTAGGTCCTGATGTGTGCTACAGCTACAACTGTGATTCAAGGTAGGACTAGACGTTATAAGAAACGTGGAGCTGCCCCCGACCCCACCCACTTGATGCCTCTTTATTCTCTCTTTCTCATAACCACATGCATGTCATGGTTTTAATTCACTGGGTATCTCCCCACCCTTTCCTCTCATCATTGGCTGATGGAGGTGTGGACATGAAAATGGAGTAACGACACATGGAAGGATGGCAGCCCCATGCGTCCTATATCAGGATCCCCCAACCTAGTTTCCTCCAGTTGTGTGGGACTGCAACTCCCATCATTCTCAGACAGCATGGCCATCGGCATCAGGCTGAGCATCGAGTTGGGCAAGGCTGACCTAGATCGTTGACCTTCAACTCATAAGTCTGGAGGGCCCAACACTGGGTCACTGCTTGACCAAAGCAATACAAATCTAGGGGGGTGTCTACATTGCCCTATATCCCGGGATCGTTCCTGTGCATCCAAATGCCACACAGGGAAACCCAGGAGCAGGCAGGGATGGTCCCTCCATTTCCCTGGGATAACCCTTAGGTGTAGAAAAGGCCTATATAAATAATTAAGAAGCAAGTATCCAAATGCATATTTGGGCTAATCATAGAATCATAGAACAGCAGAGTTGGAAGGGGCCTACAAGGCCATCGAGTCCAACCCCCTGCTCAATGCAGGAATCCACCCTAAAGCATCCCTGACAGGTGGTTCTCCAGCTGCCTCTTGAATGCCTCTAGAGTGGGAGAGCCCACCACCTCCCTAGGTAACTGATTCCATTGTCGTACTGCTCTAACAGTCAGGACGTTTTTCCTGATGTCCAGCTGGAATCTGGCTTCCTTTAACTTGAGCCCGTTATTCCGTGTCCTGCACTCTGGGAGGATCGAGAAGAGATCCTGGCCCTCCTCTGTGTGACAACCTTTCAAGTATTTGAAGAGTGCTATCACGTCTCCCCTCCATCTTCTCTTCTCCAGGCTAAACATGCCCAAATATACGGCTGTCCTCTGACAGACCTTCAAGCAGACCACTATACTATGTAAACTGGTCCCCACACAGCTACAGTAGACAGGAGGGGACAGAGAACCAAGCATTTTATCACTGGGAAGACTTTATCATATCTATAAATATATTAAATGCACTTCTGGGTTCCCAGCCGACCCACCTGATGGCACAGGAATTGAAACTGCAGGCTTCTCATTGGCCGTTGCTGTTTTCCCATTCTTGGAATTCTGGGAACGCGAATCGGGTTTCTTGTCTGATGTCTTGCCGGCGGCTTGTAAGGATTTTGTAGCCAGCGGCCCAACTCCTGAGACTGCAAGGTGGGCATCCAATTGACCTGGGAGAGACACTTTGGAATCGGCAGATTCTCCTTTGCTCATCTCGACAGCCGGTTTACTCTCAGCAGATGAATGGGGCAGCGATGGGCTGCCCGGACTGCTTGAAGATCCTGAGTTTGCAGCCTTTGATCCTGAAGAGGAGCTGCTCGAAGACGCAAGGACAGAAGAGGACGGTTTTCCCGAAAGGGTGTGTTCAGCACTTCCTGTGACTTGAATCTCGGAAGGCGGAGGAGATGTTTCCACTTTGACTCCAGGTCCTGAATTCACAGCAGGCAAGTTCTTTGCAGGCCTTAGTTGTGTGCCAGAAAGAGAGGGATGAGTTTCACCACCAGTAGGTGCTGCGGACACCCCCTTATTAGCTGTTGAATCAGAGCTGCCAACACCACCTTCAGAGGCTGCTAGGGAGGAACCCTTTCCACTCTCCGCAACTGGTCCATTAGAAGAGCTTGGGAGCCCAGCGTTTGGTGAGGGTACAGCTACTTTGGCCTCTGATTCAGAGGAGAAAGAGTCTATTTTGCCTGTTTCTTTGCCAACGGATACCTCCTTCGTCTGAGAAGATGGACCACTGGATGGATTACTGGCTACATTCCCTGTGCTTGCAACACCTGAACCAGAGGAGACTGAGTTACTGGGGGACAATACGGTACCAGAAGATGCCTTTCCTGGTTGTTGATCTATTGCTATGTTTGTGCCTCCAAGCTGCTCAACTACATTTTCTTGACCAAGGTGGGCCTCTGTGGAAGAGGTGGAGCCTTTGGTAGCTGCTGATCCCAAGGTGGCAGTTCCCACCCCTTCAGTAAGCAGGGAAGATTCTCCATCTCCAGAAACTTCTGAACCAGCAGATGTTCCAGCTAATTGTGAGCCTGCAGCTGATGGAACCAAAGACGATTTTCCCCCACTCGCAGTGGAAATATCTTCCAATTCTTCTCTCCCCTCAGAAACTACAGCCCCTGCAGATTGGGACTCTGGGGCTGATTCTCCTCCTGGGAGGGCTGGTGATCCATTTGATGGAGCTTCTGTTGCTTCAGTCTCTGAATCTGAAGGGCCAGGAAGTGTTTCATCATGAGATGTTGAGGGAAGGGGAGACTCTCCTCCTGGAAGGGCTGGTGATTCACCTGATGGAGCTTTTGTTGCTTCAGTCCCTGAATCTGAAGGGCCAGGAAGTGTTTCATCATGAGATGTTGAGGGAACGGCCGATTCTCCTCCTGGTGATCCATCTGATGGAGCTTTTGTTGCTTCAGTCCCAGAATCTGAAGGGCCAGGAAGTGTTTCATCAGGAGATGTTGAGGGAAGGGGAGACTCTCCTCCTGGAAGGGCTGGTGATCCATCTGATGGAGCTTTTGTTACTTCAGTCCCTGAATCTGAAGGGCCAGGAAGTGTTTCATCAGAAGTTGAGGGAAGGGGAGATTCTCCTCCTGGAAGGGCTGGTGATCCATCTGATGGAGCTTCTGTTGCTTCAGTCTCTGAATCTGAAGGGCCAGGAAGTGTTTCATCATGAGATGTTGAGGGAAGGGGAGACTCTCCTCCTGGAAGGGCTGGTGATTCACCTGATGGAGCTTTTGTTGCTTCAGTCCCTGAATCTGAAGGGCCAGGAACTGTTTCATCATGAGATGTTGAGGGAACGGCCGATTCTCCTCCTGGTGATCCATCTGATGGAGCTTTTGTTGCTTCAGTCCCTGAATCTGAAGGGCCAGGAAGTGTTTCATCAGGAGATGTTGAGGGAAGGGGAGACTCTCCTCCTGGAAGGGCTGGTGATCCATCTGATGGAGCTTTTGTTACTTCAGTCCCTGAATCTGAAGGGCCAGGAAGTGTTTCATCAGAAGTTGAGGGAAGGGGAGATTCTCCTCCTGGAAGGGCTGGTGATCCATCTGATGGAGCTTCTGTTGCTTCAGTCTCTGAATCTGAAGGGCCAGGAAGTGTTTCATCATGAGATGTTGAGGGAAGGGGAGATTCTCTTCCTGGAAGGGCTGGTGATCCATCTGATGGAGCTTTTGTTGCTTCAGTCCCTGAATCTGAAGGGCCAGGAAGTGTTTCATCAGAAGTTGAGGGAAGAGAGGATTCTCCTCCTGGGAGAGCTGGTGATCCATCTGATGGAGCTTCTGTTACTTCAGTACCTGAATCTGAAGGGCCAGGAAGTGTTTCATCAGAAGTTGAGGGAAGGGGAGACTCTCCTCCTGGAAGGGCTGGTGATCCATCTGATGGAGCTTCTGTTGCTTCAGTCTCTGAATCTGAAGGGCCAGGAAGTGTTTCATCATGAGATGTTGAGGGAACGGCCGATTCTCCTCCTGGTGATCCATCTGATGGAGCTTCTGTTGCTTCAGTCTCTGAATCTGAAGGGCCAGGAAGTGTTTCATCGGGAAATGTTGAGGGGAGGGGAGACTCTCCTCCTGGAAGGGCTGGTGATCCATCTGATGGAGCTTCTGTTGCTTCAGTCTCTGAATCTGAAGGGCCAGGAAGTGTTTCATCGGGAAATGTTGAGGGGAGGGGAGACTCTTCTCCTGGAAGGGCTGGTGATCCATCTGATGGAGCTTTTGTTACTTCAGTCCCTGAATCTGAAGGGCCAGGAAGTGTTTCATCAGAAGTTGAGGGAAGGGGAGACTCTCCTCCTGGAAGGGCTGGTGATCCATCTGATGGAGCTTCTGTTGCTTCAGTCTCTGAATCTGAAGGGCCAGGAAGTGTTTCATCATGAGGTGTTGAGGGAAGGGGAGACTCTCCTCCTGGAAGGGCTGGTGATCCATCTGATGGAGCTTTTGTTGCTTCAGTCCCTGAATCTGAAGGGCCAGGAAGTGTTTCATCAGGAGATGTTGAGGGAACGGCCGATTCTCCTCCTGGCAATTCATTTGACGGAGCTTCTGTTGGTTCAGTCCCTGAAATTGAAGGGCCAGGAAGTGTTTCATCAGGAGATGTTGAGGAAAGGGGAGACTCTCCTCCTGGAAGGGCTGGTGATCCATCTGATGGAGCTTCTGTTGCTTCAGTCTCTGAATCTGAAGGGCCAGGAAGTGTTTCATCAGAAGTTGAGGGAAGAGAGGATTCTCCTCCTGGGAGAGCTGGTGATCCATCTGATGGAGCTTCTGTTACTTCAGTACCTGAATCTGAAGGGCCAGGAAGTGTTTCATCAGAAGTTGAGGGAAGAGAGGATTCTCCTCCTGGGAGAGCTGGTGATCCATCTGATGGAGCTTCTGTTACTTCAGTACCTGAATCTGAAGGGCCAGGAAGTGTTTCATCAGAAGTTGAGGGAAGGGGAGACTCTCCTCCTGGAAGGGCTGGTGATCCATCTGATGGAGCTTCTGTTGCTTCAGTCTCTGAATCTGAAGGGCCAGGAAGTGTTTCATCATGAGATGTTGAGGGAACGGCCGATTCTCCTCCTGGTGATCCATCTGATGGTGCTTCTGTTGCTTCAGTCTCTGAATCTGAAGGGCCAGGAAGTGTTTCATCGGGAAATGTTGAGGGGAGGGGAGACTCTCCTCCTGGAAGGGCTGGTGATCCATCTGATGGAGCTTTTGTTACTTCAGTCCCTGAATCTGAAGGGCCAGGAAGTGTTTCATCAGAAGTTGAGGGAAGGGGAGACTCTCCTCCTGGAAGGGCTGGTGATCCATCTGATGGAGCTTCTGTTACTTCAGTCCCTGAATCTGAAGGGCCAGGAAGTGTTTCATCAGAAGTTGAGGGAAGGGGAGACTCTCCTCCTGGAAGGGCTGGTGATCCATCTGATGGAGCTTCTGTTACTTCAGTCCCTGAATTTGAAGGGCCAGGAAGTGTTTCATCAGAAGTTGAGGGAAGGGGAGACTCTCCTCCTGGAAGGGCTGGTGATCCATCTGATGGAGCTTCTGTTGCTTCAGTCTCTGAATCTGAAGGGCCAGGAAGTGTTTCATCATGAGATGTTGAGGGAAGGGGAGACTCTCCTCCTGGAAGGGCTGGTGATCCATCTGATGGAGCTTTTGTTGCTTCAGTCCCTGAATCTGAAGGGCCAGGAAGTGTTTCATCAGGAGATGTTGAGGGAAGGGGAGACTCTCCTCCTGGTGATTCATTTGACGGAGCTTCTGTTGGTTCAGTCCCTGAAACGGAAGGACCAGGAAGTGTTTCATCAGAAGATGAGGGAAGGGAGGATTCTCCTCCTGGGAAGGCTGGTGATCCATTTGATGGAGCTTTTGTTGCTTCAGTCTCTGAATCTGAAGGGCCAGGAAGTGTTTCATAAGGAGATGTTGAGGGAAGTACTGGTGATCTATTTGATGGAGCTTCTGTTGCTTCATTCTCTGAATCTGAAGGACCAGGAAGTGTTTCTTCAGGAGATGTTAGGGGGAGGACAGATTCTCCCCCTGGGAGGGCTGGTGATCCATTTGATAGAGCTTCTGTTGCTTCAGTCCCTGAATCTGAAGGGCCAGGAAGTGTTTCATCATGAGATGTTGAGGGAACGGCCAATTCTCCTCCTGGTGATTCATTTGATGGAGCTTCTGTTGGTTCAGTCCCTGAAACTGAACGGCCAGGAAGTGTTTCATCAGAAGTTGAGGGAAGGGGAGACTCTCCTCCTGGAAGGGCTGGTGATCCATTTGATGGAGCTTTTGTTGCTTCAGTCCCTGAATCTGAAGGGCCAGGAAGTGTTTCATCAGGAGATGTTAGGGGGAGGACAGATTCTCCCCCTGGGAGGGCTGGTGATCCATCTGATGGAGCTTCTGTTCCTTCAGTCCCTGAATCTGAAGGGCCAGGAAGTGTTTCATCAGATGTTGAGGGAAGGGCAGATTCTCCTCCTGGTGATTCATTTGATGGAGCTTCTGTTGGTTCAGTCTCTGAAACGGAAGGGCCAGGAAGTGTTTCATCAGGAGATGTTGAGGGAAGGGGAGACTCTCCTCCTGGAAGGGCTGGTGATCCATCTGATGGAGCTTTTGTTCCTTCAGTCCCTGAATCGGAGGGGCCAGGAAGTGTTTCATCAGGAGATGTTAGGGGGAGGACAGATTCTCCCCCTGGGAGGGCTGGTGATCCATCTGATGGAGCTTTTGTTGCTTCTGTCCCTGAATCTGAAGGGCCAGGAAGTGTTTCATCAGGAGATGTTAAGGGGAGGACAGATTCTCCCCCTGGGAGGGCTGGTGATCCATCTGATGGAGCTTTTGTTGCTTCTGTCCCTGAATCTGAAGGGCCAGGAAGTGTTTCATCAGGAGATGTTAGGGGGAGGACAGATTCTCCCCCTGGGAGGGCTGGTGATCCATCTGATGGAGCTTTTGTTGCTTCTGTCCCTGAATCGGAAGGGCCAGGAAGTGTTTCATCAGGAGATGTTGAGGGAAGGGGAGACTCTCCTCCTGGAAGGGCTTGTGATCCATCTGATGGAGCTTTTGTTCCTTCAGTCCCTGAATCGGAGGGGCCAGGAAGTGTTTCATCAGGAGATGTTAGGGGGAGGACAGATTCTCCCCCTGGGAGGGCTGGTGATCCATCTGATGGAGCTTTTGTTGCTTCTGTCCCTGAATCTGAAGGGCCAGGAAGTGTTTCATCAGGAGATGTTAAGGGGAGGACAGATTCTCCCCCTGGGAGGGCTGGTGATCCATCTGATGGAGCTTTTGTTGCTTCTGTCCCTGAATCTGAAGGGCCAGGAAGTGTTTCATCAGGAGATGTTAGGGGGAGGACAGATTCTCCCCCTGGGAGGGCTGGTGATCCATCTGATGGAGCTTTTGTTGCTTCTGTCCCTGAATCGGAAGGGCCAGGAAGTGTTTCATCAGGAGATGTTGAGGGAAGGGGAGACTCTCCTCCTGGAAGGGCTTGTGATCCATCTGATGGAGCTTTTGTTCCTTCAGTCCCTGAATCGGAGGGGCCAGGAAGTGTTTCATCAGGAGAAGTTGAGGGAATGGCAGGTTCTCCTTCTGAAGGAGAATACGGCAATGATCCTACTACATTTTCTACAGGTGACTGACTTGAAGTTTCTACATCATCCATGGTCCCTGATCTTCCACCAGGCAACTGTGTTCCATAAGCCGGGACAAGCTTGTCATCCGAAGGTTGGACATCTACTTCGTTCTGGCCTTCACTGCTACTTTGTGTGGCTTCCTCATTTTGAGCTGGTCCTGAGGCAACATTTGGTTCTGTAACTGCCTTGCTGCCTTCAGAACCAGCATCTCCAGGTACTCCACTTGGGGAGACTTCTCCTCCCTCTGTCTCAGTGGGCGTGTCTTCTGCCTTATCCTCCAGAGCAGAAGGAAAGGTCACTGCAGTATCAGGCAATGTTTCTGGTTCTTTTTCTGCCGCTCCAGCAGAATTTTCTTTGGGCAAAACTAGAGAGGAGGGTTGGGTTTCGCTCCTGGAACTTATACTGCTAGATATGGTGGGTTGCTCATTATCTGCCAACTTTGAACTAGCTGGTTCCCCCCCAGGATTCAAGGAGGAGGCTGTTCCACTTTTAAGATCTGTAGGAACATTTTCTCCCTCCGGTGTCTCTGTTCCTGAAATGGCTGGTTCTTGCTCTGGAGATGATGAAGCAAAAGGTGTGTCGTCGTTGCTGTTTGTTCTTCCGGAACCTTCCTCTGCCCCTTCTTTCGTTATGGAAACTGTTGCTGTCTCACTGTCTTCAGGCAAGAGGGAAGAAGAACCCGGAGCCAGGAAAAACCCAGCTGGAGAAGGAGCTGTTGGATCAATGCCCAACTTTGAAGAGTTATCGGTAGTGTCTCTGACTGAGGTTATATCAAATGGGGCATCTGTTGTGGCATCCACTGGAGGAGAGCTAGGTGCGTTGGCTCCACTTAGGACTTCTAATTCTCCAGTGGGGACCTCTGCTGAGCTTTCTGGGCTAAGCTCTGGGCCTGTGGAGGTGGGAACTGCCATCACTTTTATATCACTGTCGGATGTTTTTGCTGACAATAAGCTATCTGCGTCACCTCTTCCTCCAACAGGAGCAGCTAGGTCAGCCTTGCCATCAGGAGGGGGTTGAACAGAACCTGCGGCAAGTTCGCTTAACTCGGTGGACCCAAAGGTTGGGTCGCTGGGTGACAGCAAATCAGAAAGGGGCAATTGTGACGATGGTGCCTCTTTGGCTGTCACAGAAGCATCCTCTGGAGGTGGTGGAGGAGAACTTCCATCGTCAGGAGCAGCTGCTGTTTCTTCTGTAGGAAGCTCTTCTGTATTGCTAGAACTAAGTGCTGGGGCTAAGGATGGGGCCGCCTCCTCACTGGTAGCAACTGCGGAAAGTTCTGGAGTGTCCTCATTTGCTCCTGAGGTGGCATCTGCCATTACTTCCAATGAAGCGATGGTGGGGTTCACTTCTCCACCTGCATTTGTTTCTTCAGCAGCTGCATCCGATGACTTCTCTCCTTCTGAACCTGATGGTAAAAAAGTTGATTCACTGGGAACAGCGTTATAGGCCTTTTCCCCAGAGGTAGGTGCTAATATCACTTGGTTACTGGTTGCTGCAGGAAAGGATGAATCCACTGCACTGTCATCTGTGTTTGTTAGGAGATCTTCTTCTGGCTGTTTATCAGAAAAAGCAGAGGGTGTTCCCTTAGAAAGCAAGGCATTGGTCGTGGGTGTTTCATCTGAAAGGACTGCAGTTGTTTTAATTGTCCCTTTTTCCAAAAAAGGGTTTGAAGAGTTCCCGTTGGCTAAGACTTCCTTTTCTCCAACATGCATCTCTGTTGTTTCCTCTGTGTGTTCTCTTGGGGGTGTGACTTCTACTTTGTTGGGAGCATCAGTGGCAGAATCAACGTTGCCTTCACTAGAAGCCAACACAGGATTCGGTGTTCCTTTCTCCACGGGGTTCACTTCACTATCAGGATCTGGATTTTCCGCAAACGTTTCTTCAGCCCACGGAGGGGCTGTGCTCTCCGGGTCCTCTGTAGTCATTGTCATTGTGGAACCAACATAGTCATCTTCCCAGGGAGCGTCTGTGGTGGTGAAGCCATCTACGTCCATGGGATGCCACGTGGTGGCAATGGGAATTGCTGCTGCCATCCCTGGCTCTGCAAGGAGTTGATAAAATAAGGCGAAGGTTACACATTTGCGTCAAGAAATGGCTTAGCATTTTCCTATGCTTTGTAAAGGAGTCAGTGGTTTAAATCACAAGAAATGGAGAACAATATTCCAGGCACAGCGCTACCACATCTGGTTGCTTTCAGATGAAAGAGCACTAGAAATTTATAATATCTTTTTAATATTTGCTTTGTTTGCAAATATACAAGCAGTGCATATGGAAGCAAAGAAACACCCCTTCAGCGGGCAGCAGATTCCCAGACAACACCCCTCGTCTCCACTAAAACCATCTATTGGGCCAGTTTGCATGATCACCGCAGCCCACATGGCTTATTTAAGTTACGGTGGGTTGCGGCACGTGCCAGCAGCCATTGTAAATATTAAAGTGCTGTGGGCTGTTACTGAGGCTTATTGTGCCATCTAAACCCAGCAAGGGTGGGGTTTTGCTGTGGTTTAACACAGCGGTCCCCAACCTTTTTGGCACCAGGGACCGGTTTTGTGGAAGACCATTTTTCCATGGACCGGGGGGTGGGGTGTTGTTGAGGGGATGGTTTGGGGAAGCCCCACCCCACCCCACCCACTCCAGCATCCTGGCTTCGCTTCGGCTGGGTGGGCGCCCAGCCGAAGTGAAGCCAGGATGCTGGGGTGGGAGGGCGGCTTTGGAACGGCGCACCCGGAAGACGCTCTCCCAGAATGGCTTCCGTCTGGGCATGCCGTTCCGAAGCCGCCCCCACCACCAGCATACCTGGGCGCGGGGCACCATCTCGCCTGCCCAGCCGAAGTGAAGCCAGGACACTGGGGGTCGGGGCAGCTTCGGAACGGCGTGCCCGGATGGAAGCCATTCTGGGAGAGTGACTTCATCTGGGCGCCCACCCAGCCAAAGCGAAGCCAGGACGCTGGAGGGGGGGGCTTCCCAATACCATCCCCTCAAAATCCACCTCCCCGGTCCGAAGCCACCCCCACCCCCAGCGTCCTGGCTTCGCTTCAGCTGGGCAGGCGAGATGGTGCCCCGTGCCCAGGTACGCTGGGGTGGGGGTGAGGAGGTGGGGGTGAGGGGGTGGGGCGGTGAAAGCAGCTCACCTGCACGGCCCGGTTCCTAACAGGCCACGGACCGGTACCAGTCCATGGCCCGGGGGTTGGGGACCCCTGGTTTAACAAATCACCCACAACCCATGGCCTGTTTTTGGGTTGGGTGGTTTGTTAACCACGGCAACAACCCACACTACACTGGGTTTCGACATGCAGTGATGGCCGGCTGCAGCTTGAATTTTGCAATGCCTGGGTTTGTATGATCACAGAGGGGAAACAGGTTTTGGTGGGTTATTTTGCCTCTGTGGTCATGTGACCCCACCCAATGGCCACAGACATCATGATAAACCTTGGTGGGCTATGAAGAATGTGTGAACCAGGCTAGAAACTCCCTGGGTTTCATGGCGGTTTATAAGTCATCCCAGCCAGCCGCCCTTGCTTGGTTCAGACTTCATGACAACCCACAAGCAGATAATTATGCTAAATTAGGCATCTCACAACGGGTTAGCATTATGAATCCAATCTTTATGTGCTTTCATTTCTTTAAACACTACAGGAGGGGGCTGGAGGGATTGCAGCTGTGACTCATGAATCCACTTTCTAATGTTAGGGCACCTTTTACCAGAGTCTCCAGTCACTGCGCTTTTGAGATGGACAAGGACGAAAACATGAGATGGCCATTCTCCCAACACTATCAGGCTTCACAATGAAAAATACCTTATGCTGATTTTCAATCATCATAATTCTCTAGCCTCTGCACCTATCCTTCTGAAACTTTACAGGTTTCTTGCTTGGGACACATCTGAGATGTGCACTATTTTCATACATATTGCCAAATCAAAAAAAAAAACTGGAGCGGGGGGAAAGAGAAGCAAATCAACTCCCCCTGCAAAAAAAAAATAGGAGCGCTTCCTTTCACATGAACTGCTGCACCTACCCACCTGAAACCTGGCAGCTTTCTTCCTTAGGCATATACACTCCGCACCAAAACATGTACCCACTATTTTTATATTCCAAGAATGTGTCTAGGGCCAGGTTTGCACCAAGCACGATATGACACTTTGGAAATGGTTTGAAAGCTGTATAGTGAGTGTGTTATGAACTAGGGATGTGCTCCGCTCCGATTAGGAGCGTAGAAGCAGTAGCGGATTGGCCTGCTCCGCCTTACCCAGAGGCGGAGTAGGAGCGGACCGCGGACCCCCTAGAAGCAAGGCGAAGAGAAGCGGCCATTTTTCGGAGCTCCGAGTTCAGGCGGAGCGCTCCGGTCACCATCTTGAAAACATTTCGCCATAGGATTGCATTGCGGCAAATAATCGTGCATAACTACGTTGTTTTTGAAGCTATCATTCTGAAAATTCTTATGCACAGAGAGTCGTGGATGGGGGTCATTTTGAGACCACTCTCACCTCTCTGCATCGTACGGGTCACGGGCTATATTTTTGTGAAAATCGGGTCAACCGCGCGGCTCAAACTGCGTTTTCGGCTTTTCGCCCATAGGATTGCATTGAGGGAAAGAATCGGGGATAACTGGGGGGGGGGTTTAAGCTATCATTCTGAAAATTCTTGTGCACAGAGAGTCGTGGATGGGGGTCATTTTGAGACCACTCTCAACTTTCTGCATCGTACGGGTCGCGGGCTATATTTTTGTGAAAATCGGGTCAACCGCGCGGCTCAAACTGCGTTTTCGGCTTTTCGCCCATAGGATTGCATTGAGGGAAAGAATCGGGGATAACTGGGGGGGGTTTAAGCTATCATTCTGAAAATTCTTGTGCACAGAGAGTCGTGGATGGGGGTCATTTTGAGACCACTCTCAACTTTCTGCATCGTACGGGTCGCGGGCTAGAATTTTTTTAAAAATCGGCGGGAAAAATACCTTTTTCAAAGGGCTGAGGGGCAGAGTCAGCTCCCGGTCATGATGATCCCAAAGTTGGAGGAGGGCATAGGCAAAACAGGTAACTTGGGATTCTGGGAAACTTCTCTTTCTTCATCTGAACGGGCTTTTCCCCGTGTTTTTTAACACACCTCGCAGGGATGTTGTGTGTGGGGTGCCCGATTTTCAAAAATTCGCCAAAAATCAGGGGATGATGGGATTGCTTTGAAACTTGGCGTGCGTGTGTATATCCCCATGAGGTGTCATGGTGCCAAACATGAGGTTTCTAACTTGAACAGAAAAAAAGTTGTATACTTTTTTAGCTTTCAATGCAAGCCTATGGGGGGGGGAAACGGAGCTCCGGATCCGGATCCGGAGCTCCGGGCGGAGCGGAGCGGAAGTGGGCGGAGCGGGGGCGGGGCGGAGCGGCCCGATCCGAAAAATGGCGGATCTGCAAGTGAAGCGGAGCGGGGGGTCCGTGCACACCCCTATTATGAACCCCAACAGGTGTCAATTCTGTAATAAGCCGTTTTAAAGCAGTAGCATAGATCCTGCCTAGGGCTCAGGGGTGTTTTTCATAGAATCATAGAATAGCAGAGTTGGAAGGCCATCGAGTCCAACCCCCTGCTCAATGCAGGAATCCACCCTGAAGCATCCCTGACAGATGGTTGTCCAGCTGCCTCTTGAAGGCCTCTAGTGTGGGAGAGCCCACAACCTCACCAGGCAACTGATTCCATTGTCGTACTGCTCTAACTGTCAGGAAGTTTTTCCTGATGTCCAAGTGGAATCTGACTTCCTTTAACTTGAGCCCATTATTCCGTGTCCTGCACTCTGGGAGGATCGAGAAGAGATCCTGGCCCTCCTCTGCGTGACAACCTTTTAAGTATTTGAAGAGTGCTCTCATGTCTCCCCTCCATCTTCTCTTCTCCAGGCTAAACGTGCCCAGTTCTTTCAGTCTCTCCTCATAGGGCTTTGTTTCCAGTCCCCTGATCATCCTGGTTGCCCTCCTCTGAACCTGCTCCAGCTTGTCTGCGTCCTTCTTGAATTGTGGAGCCCAGAACTGTATGCAATACTCTAGATGAGGCCTAACCAGGGCCGAATAGAGCGGAACCAGTATCTCACGTGATTTGGAAGCTCTACTTCTATTAATGCAGCCCAAAATATCATTTGCCTTTCTTGCAGCCATATCGCACTGTTGGCTCATATTCAGCTTGCGATCTACAACAATTCCAAGATCCTTCTCGTTTGTAGTATTGCTGAGCCAAGTATCCCCCATCTTGTAACTGTGCCTTTGGTTTCTATTTCCTAAATGTAGAACTTGGCATTTATCCCTATTAAATTTATCCCTATTAAATTTTGGAAATAAAGTTGGCACTAAGAGCTGGTGCTTTCCTTTGCGGTCTGCGTTAAAAATAATAATTATGATTCCGGATCAGCTATCTGGATTAGGCTTAGGAGGCATTGTTTTGAAGTGCTTCTGATCCTTCCTAGAGGGGCAGTTTCAAAAGCTAGACTTCTGTTCCAGTCCTTGGCCATGAGCCTGTGGAGTGCTGAAAGGTTCCATTCTGTTCCATTCTGGTTTTTAACATCCACATGAAATACCGGGGAAAATACCAGGATGATCAGGGGTCTAGAAACAAAGCCCTATGAAGAGAGGCTGAAAGAACTGGGCAGGTTTAGCCTGGAGAAGAGAAGATGGAGGGGAGACATGAGAGCACTCTTCAAGGACTTGAAAGGTTGTCACACAGAGGAGGGCCAGGATCTCTTCTTCATCCTCCCAGAGTGCAGGACACGGAATAACGGGCTCAAGTTAAAGGAAGCCAGATTCCGGGTGGACATCAGGAAAAACTTCCTGACTGTTAGAGCAGTACGACAATGGAATCAGTTACCTAGGGAGGTGGTGGGCTCTCCCACACTAGAGGCCTTCAAGAGGCAGCTGGACACCCACCTGTAAGGGATGCTTTAGGGTGGATTTTTGCATTGAGCAGGGGGTGGGACTCGATGGCCTTGTAGGCCCCTTCCAACTCTGCTATTCTATGATTCTGTGATCAGGTGGTTTAGGCTGAAGTGCCATCAGAATGCAAATGATACTACATTTTATCTCTCATTTCCATCTATATATCCCAGGGAGGCTGTCGAACTCATGAAACTGTGCCTGGAGGCTGTTACAGGTGAACGAGAGTAAACAAGCTGAAATCTAATCCAGGCAAGATTGAGATACCGTGAGCTGGAAATTTACTTATTTATTTATTTATTTATTACATTTATATAATACTGCCCCACAGCCAAAGCTCTCAGGGCGGTTTACAAAAGTCAAAAACAATGAACATTCAAAACAGATATACAAAATTTAAAACCACCAAAGGTTTTTTTAAAAAACAAAAACAATATCCATTTAAAACAACTATTCTCGGATCAGTTAAAAACTCAGCATATACTGTTAAATGCTGTTAAATGCCTTGGAGAAGAGAAAAGTCTTGGCCTGGCGCCGAAAAGATAATGATGTTGGCACCAGGCAAGCCTCGTCGGGGAGATCATTCCGTAATTGGGGGGGGGGCACCACCGAGAAGGCCCTCTCCCTTGTTGCCATCCTCCGAGCTTCCCTCGGAGTCGGCACTTGGAGGAGGACCTTAGATGTTGAGCTAAGTGTACAGGTAGGTTCATGTCGGGAGATGCGTTCCATCAGGTATGGTGGTCCTAAGCTGTGTAGTACTTCATAGGTTAAAACCAGCACCTTGAATTGGGCTCGGGAACGTATAGGCAGCCAATGCAAGCGGGCCAGAATCTGTGTTATATGCTCAAACCTCCCTGTTCCAGCTATCCATCTGGCCGGTGCATTTTGCACAAGCTGCAGCTTCCGAACCGTCTTCAAAGTCAGCTCCACGTAGAGCGCATTGCAGTAATTTAATCTGGAGGTTACCAGGGCATGGACGACTGATGCTAAGTTGTGCCTGTCCAGATAGGGGCATAGCTGGGCCACCAAACGGAGTTGGTAGAATTGTATGGAGTAGGGAAATGAACTGAGGTACTATGAACTGGGAAATCTGTGGATGGAGGTTTAGTACTGGTCTTAGATGGACTTGCACTTCCCCTAAAAGATGTTGTAATCAAAGTCCTCCTAGACCAGCCTTCCTCAACCTGGGGCGCTCCAGATGTGTTGGACTGCATCTCCCAGAATGCCCCAGCTGGCTGTGGCATTCTGGGAGTTGTAGTCCAACACATCTGGAGCGCCCCAGGTTGAGGAAGGCTGTCCTAGACTCTGTGCTAACTGTTTAGGGTGACCATATGAAAAGGAGGACAGGGCTCCTGTATCTTTAGCAGTTGTTTAGAAAAGGGAATTTCATCAGGGGTCATTTGTAGGCAGGCAGCACCTGGTGAAATTCTTTCTTCATCACAACAGTGAAAGCTACAGGATCCCTGCCCTCTTTTGTATCTGGTCAAGAAAGCGAGGACTCCTGCAGCTTTAACTGTTGTGATGAAGAAAGAATTTCACCAGGTGCTGCCTTCATACAAATGACCCCTGATGAAATTCCCTTTTCTAAACAACTATTGAAGATGCAGGAGCCCTGTCCTCCTTTTCATATGGTCACCCTACCTAACTTAGGAAGTCCAGATGGCTGCATTGTCCAGGAATGTGTTTTACTACCTTAGGCTGGTTCACCAGCTGCAGCCCTATCTGGAGAGGCCAAACCTTGTCTCAATTATCCATGTACTAGGGACATCCAGGCTAGACTACTGTAACGGTCTGTATATTGGGCTGACTTTGAAGACACTTCAGAAACTTCAGCTGGTGCAGAACGCGCACTCTCAAGTGTTGGTGGGGCCATTCAGTTTGATCATATCACACCTATACTGCACCAGCTGAACTGGTTACCAGCGGGTTTCCAAGCCCAATTTAAAGTGCTGTTTTTGACCATTAAAGCCTTAAACGGTTTGGGACTAAGTTCGATACAGTTCAGTAATTATCTGAAACTGTAGGGTCTAGATTTGGTTTCTTCAACAAAAGCCTCACCATTGCTTCTTTCAAAGGTGCAGGAACTTTAACGTCTCTCAAGGTGGCAATTACCACCTCAGAGGACCAGGAAAGGGACGTTGGAGGAATCCGTCCAGGGGGTGAAGTTTGCTGAGCTTTCAGCAATTCCCACACACACACCATGACTTGCTTATATACAAGTTGTCCTGGCTCAATCTGTATCAAGTGGCACCAATGCGTGGATTTTCATGCTTGTTGTGTTTTTTAAAAAATGGTCATTTATGAATGTTAGCTCAATTTGCGTAAATGGCAATTTAAAAAATAAATCCTAGACTGTTCCCCGATTTCAGGGGGAAAGCCAAGCTGGGGACTCTGGAGAAAACAGGGGAGCCCCAAAAGGGCCAGAGATCCCCACGACAGCCATCCATTGTCCAGGTACCCAGTCCAGCTCTGGCAGTGTCCACAATCCAGGATGGAGATAAAAATGTAGGGTGACCCTATGAAAAGGAGGACAGGGCTCCTGTATCTTTAACAGTTGTATCGAAAAGGGAATTTCAGCAGGTGTCATTGGTATATATGGAAAACCTGGTGAAATTTCCTCTTCCTCACAGCAGTTAAAGCTGCAGGAGCCCTGCCCTCTTTTAAATCTGGTCACTCTAGTATAGCTCCTGCACCTTTAACTGTTGTGATGAAGGAGGAATTTCACCAGGTTCTCCATATATACAAATGATACCTGATGAAATTCCCTTTTCTATGCAACTGTTAAAGTTACAGGAGCCCTGTTCTCCTTTTCATAGGGTCACCCTATAAAAATGCAAACTTTCAAAACCTCAGTGTAATTGTTCTTTTAGATTTGGGAAGAAAGGTGAAATATCTTAGAATCGAATTTTAAAAAGCTGCTGCTTCTTGGTAGCAGAAGATGCCAAATTTAGCATTTTCATTTAATATTTAAATGAAATGAAATTTAAAAATGTTTAATTTGTAATTCACAGCTGTGAAGATGTGCATTCTACATAGGCATAACACAGTTGTTGTTGTTGTTATTTGTATGCCGCCTCAAGGTGGCCTTACAAAGTTTAAAATATACATGGGGGGGGGGGGGACAAAACCATAAACGTTTAAAATACACAACAAAATTATAAGACATTAACATAGACGGAGGGCCAGATTATTCTCCAAAGCCCTGCTGGAACAAAAAAGTTTTAGCCTGCTTCCGAAAGCCCGTCAAGGAGGGAGCCAGCCTAGCTTCCCCGGGAAGAGAGTTCCAGAGCATTGGAGCAGCCACCGAGAAGGCCCTCTCCCATGTTTCCACAAAGATGGCGGAACTGAAAGAAGGGCTTCCCCAGAAGATCTCATAACCCAGGCAGACTCATAAGGGAAAATACATTCTTTCAAATAACCTTGACCCAAGTTACCAATCTTTCGGTGGGGAAAGTCAATTTGACTTATTTATTTATTTATTACATTTCTATACCGCCCAATAGCCAATAGCCCACTGCTGCTACTATTGAACCACGATACTAGGGCTTCTGTCATGAGCTCTTGGTAGAAACACACATGATAAAACAGACATGATAAAACAGACAGAAAGATACATCCTTACACACAGAGAGACTGGGTTCAAATAACTAGGGTGACCATATGAAAAGGAGGACAGGGCTCCTGTATCTTTTAACAGTTGCATAGAAAAGGGAATCTGAGCAGATGTCATTTGTATATATGGAGAACCTGGTGAAATTCCCTCTTCATCATAACAGTTAAAGCTGCAGGGGCTATACTAGAGTGACAAGATTTAAAAGAGGGCAGGGCTCCTGCAGCTTTAACTGTGGCAATGAAGAGGAAATTTCCCCAGATTCCCCATATATACCAATGACACCTGCTGAAATTTCCTTTTCAATACAACTATTAAAGATATAGGAGCCCTGTCCTCCTTTTCATATGGTCACCCTAAAATAACACAATAACCAACATTGGTTTTAATAGTCTACAGTTGGTTATTTAACTTACTGTGGGTTATTGTGTTTTGGGGTGGGAGTTTTTCAACCATTGGTTATTTGGCCAAAATAACCGACGCTGTGCAGAGTTGGCTATTTGAACCACGGTTGGTTATCGTGCTGTGTGGAGGGCACCGTCAGCTATTTCCTCAGCCAATGTTGGTTATTTCATCAACCACAGAGTCGCAAGGAAAGAGCAGTCAAACTAGCAGCTGCCACTGTGGTCTAGCCAGCAGACTAGATCTTTTTAGCAACAATGGTTGATGGGATACTAGCAGGAGGACTGAGGGAGTGAGATAGGGTGGAGGATGAGTGAGTCAATTCGGCATGGACTAATAGACAACTCAAGGCTGAACCTCATTCACACCACGATTGATTATTATCGTGTTGTGTGGGGAGTTCCCTGTAGATAAACAACTGTCAAGTTAATTATTACCCCACCGTTGACTGGTGTGTTGTCTGAACCCTACCATCCGCCACCACCCATCCACCATCACCCCTAAATAGTGACCCTTGCATCAGCTGGCATTTGTGCTCATTTCCTTACAAGCATTGCAGCAAAATGTAATTAAATTACATTAACAATACAACTATGGCTGCAATCCTACAAACACTTGCTTGGCAACTCCACACACTACTGCTGGGGGAAACACTTGTGCTTCCTGCAGCCAACATGTAGAATCATAGAATCGTAGAGTTGGAAGGGGCCTAAAAGGCCATCGAGTCCAACCCCCTGCTCAATGCAGGAATCCACCCTGAAGCATCCCTGACAGATGCTTGTCCAGCTGCCTCTTGAAGGCCTCTAGTGTGGGAGAGCCCACAACCTCTCTAGGTAACTTGTTCCATTGTCGTACTGCTCTAACAGTCAGGAAGTTTTTCCTGATGTCCAGACGGATATATGTGGATTACGCATACAAATGTACCTGCATCTTTAAACGCCACATCTGCACACACCTGGGAATACCACATCTGCACACATCTGGGAACCCTAGACCAATTGGCTCTCCTCCAGATACATGTGCATTGGTGTTAAACCTGTGTACACTCATAAGTCACATCCATGCTTCCGTTGTAGAAATGAGTGACGCAAAATAAAATCTCAATCTATCTACTGTTCTACTGTTACTTTCTACTGTTAGTTTTTCCCTACCCTGTGCCTGCTTACCCTACTCTGTACCTGTTTGCATTCTCTTCCCCTCCTTATTGTTTTACTATGATTTTATTAGATTGTAAGCCTATGCGGCAGGGTCCTGCTATTTACTGTTTTACTCTGTACAGCACCATGTACATTGATGGTGCTATATAAATAAATAATAATAATAATAATAATAATAATAATAATAATAATAATAATCTATCATCTATCTATCTTCAGCTTACTATCTTAGGCTGGTTGAGCCCATCCACCTTTTGATCCGAAACAGTAGAAGATAACAAGCAAAGAGGAAACTCACCGCACTGAAGCCATACCCAGAAACCTACAAGGGTCCAAAACATCTCTTTCTGTGTCTTCATCGGCCCGTGAATTGAATTTGCTTAAATGGGTGCTAAAATGGTCCCAGTCCTTTGGCAGGACTTTGTGGACAGCCTCCCAAGAGCACCAAGGTATTTATAGGAGATGTGGGGGGAATAAGTGGGTTGTGGCCACCCTCTCCCACCCTCTAGCTAGGAGGACCGGAAGGGAATTTCGTCTGAGCCACCCCCGCTCCAAGCTGCTCACTTCCCATTAATGTACAACCCACATCAACAAAATTACAGGGTCACAGAGAGCTGGAGCAAACCAGGTACACCTTGCTAAAGGTGCCCATAAGAGATAGAATAAATCATACGAAGTCAGGAGGGTCAAACACCGTTCCTCTGAACTGCAAACTGCTGGAGAAGTGGGAGAGACAGACACCCCACACACACACACACACCTAGGGTGATAGGGTGACCCTATAGAAAGGAGGACAGGGCTCCTGTATCTTTAACAGTTGCATAGAAAAGGGAATTTTAGCAGGTGTCGTTTGTATGCATGTCTCACCTGGTGACATTCCCTCTTCATCCCAACTGTTAAAGCTGCAGGAGCTATACTGCAGCTATACTGTGACCAGATTTAAAAGAGGGCAAGGCACCTGCAGCTTTAATTGTTGCGATGAAGAGGAAATTTCACCAGGTTCTCCATGTATACAAATGACCCCCTGCTGAAATTCCCTTTTCAATACAACTGTTAAAGATACAGGAGCCCTGTCCTCCATAGGGTGACCATATGGAAAGGAGGACAGGGCGCCTGTATCTTTAGAATTGAAAAGGGAATTTCAGCAGGTGTCGTATGTATGCATGCAGCACCGGGTGAAATATAATAATAATAATAATAATAATAATAATAATAATAATAATATATTTCTTACCTGCCTCTCCGATTGGATCGAGGCAAGGAACAACAACAAGCATAAAATGCACAAAATACTGATTAAAAACATAGTATACACTGTTAAAAAACATCCTAAAAACATCCTCAAAGCATATGAAAAGTATCCTAAAATTCTACTGGATAGGCCTGCCAGAAGAGATCAGTTCCTAGAGCAGGACTCTGTCCTGCAGCTTTAACTGTTGTGATGAAGAGGGGATTTCACCCGGTGCTGCATGCATACAAATGAAACCTCTTGACATTCTCTTTGCTATACAACTGTTAAAGATGCAGGAGCCCTGTCCTCCTTTCCATATGGTCACCCTGCCTAACCCATTTAATTTGTAGAAGAGCTGGGGAATTCCTCAACAGCACGTTCAAGTAGAATCTTGAGAGAACTCCTATACGCCTTTTTTCAATATGGATTTTTGAGGTAAACTGGGGGGGCAGGTCTCATTATGCAATTAGCACAAATGTGATAATTTTCAGAATCAACCATTTTGTGAGAAGCACACAGCCTCCATGGTTTTAGGGTGTGTGTTTTTAAAGCTGCAGGAGCTCTACTAGAGTGACCAGATACAAAAGAGGGCAGGGCTCCTGCATCTTTAACTATTACGATGAAGAGGGCATTTCACCGGGTGCTGTATGTATACAAAGGACATCTGCTGAAATTCCCTTTTCTATGCAACTGTTAAAGATACAGGAGCCCAGTCCTCCTTTTCATAGGATCACCCTGCTGTAGGCACAGTGTGAGCACACAATTGCTTCACATTTCACTCACACACACTGCAGAGGGACTATGTATGAACTGGACCCATGTATAAAGTCATTTAAACCAGTTTCATGTCAGGTTCCCCAACCAAGGGTTGTCCATTTGGTCTGTTTGCTCCGTCATGGCTGTGCAGTGTTTATATGACGCAGCCACCAATTTACAGCCACAACAGTCTTCTACCCCAAAACAGTGCTTTTTTGCACTGTGATTTGACTGTAGGCTTCATCCCACGTACCCATTTCCCTCGAATTATCCCCATAGCGTAAAACTCTCATCGTCGTTGTTATCTAAATCACATCCCAGGCGGCAGCGCTCCTAAGATCTCCCGACATGAATCTACCCGTACACTGCGCTCAACAACTAATGTCCTCCTCCGAGTGCCTACTCCAAGGGAAGCTCAGAGGATGGCAACAAGGGAGAGGGCCTTTTCAGTGGTGGCCCCCCAATTATGGAATGATCTCCATGATGAGGCTCGCCTGGCGCCAACATTGTTATCTTTTCAGTGCCAGGTCAAGACTTTTCTCTTCTCCCAGGCATTTAACAGCATTTAACAACACTAAGTTTGTTTGTTTTTTAACGGACCCCAGAACTGTTATTTTTTAAATGGATACCGTTGTTTTTATACTGTTTATGTTTTTGATGGTTTTAAATTTTGTATACTTTTTAATGTTCACTGTTTTTAACTTTCATAAACTGCCCAGACAGCTTCGGCTATGGGGCGGTATATAAATGTAATAAATCAAATCAAATCAAGATCCTTTGCATACCATGAAAGGATTTAAGGGGGAGAAATGTAAAAAATCATAAAAAATCAACAGATGACCCAATCTGATTCAAATTTGGTATGCTGAAAGCCCTCCTTAATATCTATCGCTGTGCCAATTTTGATGTCTTTATCTTTAAAACTTACGCAGTTGTAAGCATTTGTTTAATTTGTACTTTAAACATATCAAATCATCTTCCTGCGCCCCCAGTGGCCGCTCGGAGAACAACAAAAGATTCGCTCAACAACAAAAGAGGTAGCAAAATATAATGGTTCTTTTATATATGAAGCACAATTAAACCAGGATGCCTGGGAGTACTTCAGTCAAAGCAGATTGTAAGTTGGAAAACTTCGGAGCCCTTTGCACGCAATTCGCAGTGATTGCACAGTATAACCCTGGTGGGATGAAGCTATGTGAGTCTGTTGTTGTTGCTCCAAGGTCACCACATTGTTTCCCAGTCTGTCAGTGGTAGCCTTGATTTGGGTTCAGTCGGTGGGCATTGCTGGGAGTGGATGCAAGTCCAGAGTAATACCAGGGTAAGTGTGGGAAGACTAGAGAGTGAACAGGGGGAGGACTTCAGGAGCCAAATAGCCACCGATACTGCGATGATTTGGCTGGATAGACTATGCACCCTCCTGCCGTATTAATTTATCTTTCCTACCCCATAGCAGTGAGACTAAGGGATTTTGAGGGAATCGGGTGCAAAGCAGCAGTGTGTGTAGACAACCCTCCAAGACCTGGGACTTGCAGTTAGGTGAAAGAGTTAAGACTCTCCAAAACAACTCCCAAAATGTCTGGAGGTCATCAGGTTGGGGAAGGCTGTTCTGGAACTTTTATCCAGGTTGTGCATAAGAACGTAAGAAGAGCCCTGATGCTGGATCAGACCAAGGGTCCATCTAGTCCAGCACTCTGTTCACACAGTGGCCAGCCAGCCATAAGCCAGAAATGAACAAGCAGGACATAGTGCAACAGCACCCTCCCACCCATGTTCCCCAGCAACTGGTGCCCACAGGCACTGAAGGTAGCACGTACCCATCAGGGCTAGTAGCCATGGATAGCCTTTGCCTCCAGGAATTTATCCAACCCCCTTTTAAAGCCATCCAAATTGGTGGCCAGCACTCCATCTTGTGTTAGTGAGTTCCATAATTTAACTCTGCGCTGTATGAAGAAGTGCTTCCTTTTAGTTGTCCCGAATCTCCCACCAATCATCTTCATGAGATGACCCTGTTGGGTTCTTGTATTTTGAGAGAGGGAGAAAAATGTCTCCCTACTCACATTCTCCACACCGTGCATAATTTTGTCCACCTCTATCATGGCTCCCCTCAGCCTCCTTTTTCCCAAGCGAAACAATCCCAGTTGTTGTAACCTTCCCTCACAGGGGAGATGCTCCAGCCCCTTCATCATTTGAGTTGCCCTTTTCTGCACTTTTTCCAGCTCTATAATATCCTTTTTTTAGGTGTGGTGACCAGAACCGTACACAGTATTCTAAGCGTGGTCGCACCATAGATTTGTATAAGGGCAGTACGATACTGGCCGTTTTATTCTCAATTCCTGTTCTTATAATGCCTAACATGGAGTTTGCCTTCTTTACAGCAACCGCACAATTGGTGGACATTTTCATCGAGCTGTCCACCACAACCCCAAGATCTCTTTCTTGGTCGGTCATCACCAGCTCAGATCCCATTAGGTTATACTTGAAGTTCCCCCCCCCACCCACCCAGCATGGATCACCTTACACTCGCTTACATTGACCCGCATCTGCCATTTGGACGCCCACTCTCCCAGCTTGGAGAGATCCCTTTGGAGCTCTTCACAATCCCTTTGTGTTTTAACCACCTTAAATAATTTGGTGTCGTCAGCAGACTTGGCCACTTCACTGCTCACTCCTAATTCCAGATCATTTATGAACAAGTTGAAAAGAATTGGTCCCAATACCGATCCCTGAGGGACCCTGCTATTTACTTCCCTCCATCAGGAGAATTGACCATTTATTCCTACTCTTTGTTTTCTGTTCTCTAACCAATTACTGATCCATAAGAGGACCTCTCCTCTTATTCCATGACTACTAAGTTTGTTCAGGAGTCTTTGGTGGGGGTCTTTATCAAAACCCTTTTGGAAGTCCAAGTAACCAATGTCCACCGGACCACTCCTGTCTACATGTTTGTTGACACGCTCAAAGAATTCCAGTAGATTAGTGAGACAGGACTTGCTCTTGTAGAAGCCATGTTGATTCCTTTTCAGCAGGACCTGGCAATTTTATTCTCAATTCCTTCTCTTATAACGCCTAACATGGAGTTTGCCTTCTTTACAGCAACCGCACAATCGGTGGACATTTTCATCAAGCTGTCCACCACAATCCCAAGGTCCAGTTCATCCTGGATGAAGGCTCTCAGAAGGTGGTCCTGGAGAGCTTCTGCTCTACCTCATGGCCATGGGCCTGTGGAATACGACAAGGTTTCATTGCCTCACCTATGCTTTTCAACATAAATATGAAATTCTTGGGACTGCTTGCCTTGGAATCCTGCTGAACTTAGCGAAGCAAGGGAACATTAACAAAGCACATTGTCAGAATGCAAGGTCGAGAGCAAATGCAGAGTTGGGAGGGAGTTCAGGTGACAGCCGTATATATCACTTACTAACTGCTAACACCAAACTCCCAAGGAATCATATGTCATGGACCTTACATAACAGATTATAACACAGCTCCCTGGTGAGCAAACTATGCTCCATGATATGCCACAGTGACTCTGGGAAAGGCCTCCAGTCTTGTACCAGACCCATAAGCTTTACCGCAGATTCACTGTGTGATCTTGGCCAAGTCTTGT
The DNA here is from genome assembly GCF_023053635.1 of Elgaria multicarinata webbii. NCBI lineage: Eukaryota > Metazoa > Chordata > Lepidosauria > Squamata > Anguidae > Elgaria > Elgaria multicarinata. The sequence continues at coordinate 4,858,097 of NC_086178.1, forward strand.
AGCATTTTACTTTGCTTTCAGTGGGGGAGGAAATAGCCTTGGATAAAAGCAGATTTAAAACTACTCAGAAAATGCAGTGGCTTTCAAACTCCCTACGTTCAGGGAACCCATTGCTTGTAGATCGCAAGCTGAAAATGAGCCAACAGTGTGATGTGGCTGCAAAAAAAGCAAATGCTATTTGGGGCTGCATTAATAGAAGTATAGCTTCCAAATCGCGCGAGGTAATGGTGCCTCTCTATTCGGCCTTGTTAGGCTTCATCTAGAGTACTGCGTCCAGTTCTGGGCTCCACAATTCAAGAAGGACGCAGACAAGCTGGAGCGTGTTCAGAGGAGGGCAACCAGGATGATCAGGGGTCTGGAAACAAAGCCCTCTGAAGAGAGACTGAAAGAACTGGGCATGTTTAGCCTGGAGAAGAGAAGATTGAGGGGAGACATGAGAGCACTCTTCAAATACTTCAAAGGTTGTCACACAGAGGAGGGCCAGGATCTCTTCTCGATCATCCCAGAGTACAGCACACAGAACAATGGGCTCAAGTTACAGGAAACCAGATTCCAGCTGGACATCAGGAAAAACTTCCTGACTGTTAGAGCAGTACGACAATGGAACCAGTGACCTAGGGAGATGGTGGGCTCTTCCACACTAGAGGCCATCAAGAGGCAGCTGGACAACCACCTGTCAGGTATGCTGTAGGGTGGATTCCTGCATTGAGCAGGGGGTTGGACTTGATGGCCTTAGAGGCCGCTTCCAACTCTACTATTCTATGATTCTGTTGGCTTCTCTAGCAAGGAACATCTGTGCATCAGAGCACCATAGAGTATTGTTTTTGGAGGGAACTGGAGTGTGTTCTAAAGTGGGGGGTCCCCAACCTTTTTGGTCCCATGGGCACATTTGGGAATTTGAGAAACTGCTGTTGGCACCAAAACGAAACGGCTCCTGCGGAGAACGTGGCCAGGCACATGATGGTTGCCATGGGGGCCTGGCTAGCCAAAATTAAGCTAAAGACATGTGGAGGGGGTGGTGGAGAGAAACAGTGAGGCTAGAGGCTGAGAGGAAGGAGGAAATAGCAAGGTGAAGGGGGAGAGAAAGAGCAAGTCTAAAGTCTAAGAGGGAAAGAAACGGCGTTTTTAAACAAGGCATGTATCGTGTGCTCGTGATTGTTCACTCATGAAAGTTCGCGGGTCCGTTTCATGATGTCATCAACCTCCGGTGCCTCTCCTGCCATTTCTTAGGTTTATTCCGCCACTATATAAATCACCGAAAATGCAGTAACAAACACATGCACACTGCCAAAAACCACCATCGAAGCGATGGTGTAATTCAAGAATCATACGATAATATAGAAATCTTGCAGTGCCATCTACTGTGACGGCACATTACAGGAGAAAATGGGTAGTGGTGGGCAAGCCATTTTCTTCTGATCTTCTCAGTAAGGAACCCCTGATAAATTTCCAGAGAATCCAGGAATTCCCCATTAGATTGGGCTGCGAGATTTCGCTGCGAGGCCTGCAAATGCGCTGATGCAGTGAGAGGTTCAAGACAGTTTTGCAAGCAGTCACCTGATGTTTCCTGCAAGAGCCACCCACTCAAACAGGGCTTGGAATGTACATGTCAACAGAATCTCAAGTCACGCCTCATGGGCCTCAGAGGTATAAACATGGTAATTCTGCCAATTCCGGCATGGCCCATTAACTCAGCTGATGAGGTCACAGACCATGAATCGCTAAGGGCTCTCTGCTCACCTGGAACAAATGCCTTGGCTGGTCTTGCAAAGTAGAAGAGGGCTTTTATGTTGCTAGCCAATAAAAAGTAGCATCACTGATAACAGACATACCTTTGGAACACGACATGCAGATGGACGTCACAGCATCCTGTTGATATCAGAAGAATCTCGTAAGATTGAGAAAGATGGAAGGAGATATAAATGGCTCCCCAAAGGTTGAATTCCAGTTTTCATTCTCATTCAAAGCTCATGAATTACACATTTTCCTTCAAGGCTGGAATTTCCCCGGATTTGGCTGGGCTTTCGAAACCAGGGATCTTAGGCTTAGCTTTGGAACATGTGATGAAATAAATAAAGGCGATAGTGCCACTGAACACATGAGAAGTGCCTTCCACGTTTGCTGCAGATACAACAGGCAAAAAGAACACAAAGAAGTCTTTTGACTGCTTCATTTGGACTTTTTGGGAGTTCATGTTATTCTGTTATATCAGCTCCTGAAGAAGGATCGGCAGATCCAAAACATTGAGCTTTTATTCCAAAGTCTTGTTACAACAATACATTTTTAAACGTTTGAGATATCAGTATAAAGAGATTAAAACTTTTCTACATTTTAACACTAGAGACTATCTCTTCCTTTTTTTGGTTCCACACATCGCCATGGGTAGTTACAAGCAGCCTCAACACATCTGGGATTTGTGAGAAAGAGATGGAGCATGTTCAGAGGAGGGCAACAGGATGATCAGGGGTCTGGAAACAAAGCCTTATGAGGAGAGACTGAAAGAACTGGGCCTGTTTAGCCTGGAGAAGAGAAGATTGAGGGGAGACATGATAGCACTCTTCAAATACTTCAAAGGTTGTCACATAGAGGAGGGCCAGGATCTCTTCTCGATCCTCCCAGAGTGCAGGACACGGAATAACAGGCTCAAGTTAAAGGAAGCCAGATTCTGGCTGGACATCAGGAAAAACTTCCTGACTGTTAGAGCAGTACGACAATGGAACCAGTTACCTAGGGAGGCAGTGGGCTCTCCCACCCTAGAGGCATTCAAGACAGCTGGACAACCATCTGTCAGGGATGCTTTAGGGTAGATTCTTTTATTGAGCAGGGGGTTGGACTCAATGGCCTTATAGGCCCCTTCCAACTCTGCTATTGTATGATTCTATGAGATCCAGGCCAGAAGGTTTTGTAAAGTCTTTGCAAAAAAAACCCTCTCTGGGTATTTGATAGTTAATTTTGGAGGAAACCCTTCTGCCTCTTAGGACAAAATTATATGCCATGCCTTTTAAAGGCACTTAAATCACTCTTCCTCAAATGCTGCCCTCCGGTGACCATCTGGAAAGGAGGCCTGGGCTCCTGTATCTTTAACATGTGCATAGAAAAGGAAAGTTTCAGCAGGTGCTATTTGTATGCATGCAGCATCTGGTGAAATTCCCTCTACATTACAACAGTTAAAGCTATAGGAGCCCTGACCCTCTTTTGTATCTGATCACTCTAATATAGCTCCTGCAGCTTTAACTTTTGCAATGAAGAGGGGATTTCACTAGGTGCTGCATGCATACAAATAACACCTGCTGAAATTCCTTCTTCATCACAACTGTTAAAGATACAGGAGCCCAGGCCTCCTTTCCATAGGGTCACCTACTAACACTGCTTTGCAACTAGAGTTGGATGGAGTCCCACATTTCAGGTATCCTTCTTTCCTTCACCCACACACCTTCTCTACAAAACTGACAAGGGGAAAGAATTGTCAGTTTCATCAGGGAGACGAGAAGGAACAGTGAATGATGGTGACATTTGCATTTGGTGAAACTGACAATTATTTCCCTGGCCTACATGAACTGTAGCTGGTGAAACTGACAAGCATTTCAATATCTGCATGAAACAGCTGGGAGAGGTTATCCAAACATGTGGTCTGAGTTGTCATTAATATGCGGATGACACCCAGCTCTACCTTTCCTTTTCATCAAACCCAGGTGAGGCGGTGGCTGTTCTGAATCAGTGCCTGAGCATGGTAATGGACTGGATGAGGGCCAACAAACTGAGGCTCAATCCAGACAAGACGGAGGTACCGTTAGCGGGTGGTTCATCTGTCCAGCGAGGTGATGTTCAACCTGTTTTGGAGAGGGTCGCTCTCCCCCGAAAGAATTGTTTTTTAGTTTGGGGGTGCTCTTGGGATCCAGAACTGTCACTTGAGGCACAGGTGAACTCAGTGGCACCTTTTATCAGCTTAAGCTGATATACCAACTGCACCCTTATCTGGACAGAGATAGCGTAGCTACAGTTATCCATGTTCTGATAACCTCTCATCTGGATTACTGCAATGTGATATACATGGGGCTGCCATTGAAAATGGTCTGGAAACTCCACCTGGTACAAAACAGGGCAGCACGGTTACTAACAGGGACTGGCCAATGAGATCACATTACACCAGTCCTTTCCCAGCTTCCCTGGCTGCCAGTATTAACATTCAAAGTCCTAAATGACTTGGGGCCAGTTTATATTCTAAAGCATTGCCTCTTCCCTTATGTACCATGACCTTAAGATCATCTTCATGAGTTCTTGTCCGTGAGCCCTTGCCAAAGGAAGTGAGGCAGGTGACTACCAGGAGGAGGGCCTTCTCTGCTGTGGCACCCCGGCTGTTGAATGAGCTCCCTAGACAGGTTCGCCTGGCACCTACGTTGTACTCCTTTCAACGTCGGGTGAAGACATTTCCAGTATTTTAACAGTTTACGTTCTTAGTCTTTTAACTTTGCTGTTTTAAATCTGTATTTTAAAACTGTATAAACCTCTACATTGCTGCTCAGTTTTATCCTGGTTGTGCTTTTATATTGTACTTTTATATTGTGGTTGTTTTATACCTTGAATTGTACTTGATGGATTTAATTTTTGTGAACCACCCAGAGAGCTTTGGCTACTAGATGGGATGGAAATGCAATAAAAAAAATAAATAGTCAGTTTCAATAGGGGGAAGAAAAGTTGCTTCTATGAAATTGATTTTTCCCATCTTCATCTTTTTCACCAGAGTATCAATGAAACAAACAAAGTTTGTCCACCATGCTCCCATAGAGGGAGAAGTTAAAAGTGTGAAAAGGCATTACAATCTTGCATTGTATTTTCACCTTGTAATGGCAGCGCTCCTGTCCAGGGTTCCTGCCAGCCGTGCCCTCCTCCAGTACACCATTCCATCATCACCCCTTTTACCATTTTTATTTTTCTACTGACACTCAGTACTACTGAGCTATTGAGTATGTTTAACCCTCATTGGACTATTTTTTTGGTGGGGAGAGGTTGGCCCGGTAGGGTTTCTCTGTACTTCTGCAAACCTCAAATTTCCTCTGAGCATGGTAATACATCCCTTTCCTTTCCAGTGGTTCCGTAGGGTGACCATATGAAAAGGAGGACAGGGCTCCTGTAACTTTAACAGTTGTATAAAACATAGAATTTCAGCAGGTGTTATCTGTATGCATGCAGAAGCTGGTGGGATTCCCTCTTCCTCACAACAGTTAAAGCTGCGGGAGCCCTCCCCCTTTTGTATTTGGTCAAGAGGGCAAGGCTCCTGCAGCTGTAACTGTTGGGATGAAGAGGGAAATTTCACCGGTGCTGCATGCGTACAAATGCCGCCTGCTGAAACTCCTCTTTCAATACAACTGTTGAAGATACAGGAGCCCTGTCCTCCTTTCCATACGGTCACCCTAGTTTTGGCTCCACTTCTCTTGGCACTCATTAACTGGCTTCACTATTACAAGTGGTGGTGGTGGTGATGATAATGATGATGATGATGATGAGCACAGTTCTGTCATATCTGATTCATAGAAGGAACCATCTCATGACTTCAAATGGACTTAGTCATAACAAGGGAGATATCTCCTGGAGGAGAAGGCTATCAAGGGCTACTAGCCGTGATGGTTATGTGCTACGTCCAGTATCCGAGGCAGTACACCTGTGTGCACCAGTTGCTGGGGAACATGGGCGGGAGGGTGCTGTTGAACTCATGTCCTGCTTTGTTCGTCCCTGGTCGACAGCTGGTTGGCCACTGTGTGAACAGAATGTGGACCAGATGGACCTTCGGTCTGATCCAGCAGGGCTCTTCTGATGTTCTTATCTTGCCTGCATAGAGTTCCCCATGTTTTAGAGATAAACCAAGAGGCTAGAAGCATTCCCCTGAACAGGAGGATAGGGCTTACTTTGCACTAAAACCTCATCTGTAGAACTCCCTGCCTTTGTCTTTTCACCAAATGCCAATTGTGTTTAATTTTAAGGCACCACCTAAGAGCCATTTTGGGTTTTGTATCTTTTACTGCAGGGCTGGGCAAATGGTGGCCCATTAGATCTTTTTGTGCTGCCTGGAGATGATGGGAGTTGTAGGCCAAAAATCTGGAGGACCACACATTGCCCTCTCAAGTTTTACTGTCACTGGTTAAAGAGCTCTTGTAAATGGACATAGAATTTGTTTCTTTAAAATAGCTTAGAAGAAGAATGGGAAATTCCCTACTGTTGTTTCTTGGGGAAATGCTTGATGCGAACTGCAGTGAATGCAAGTTCATGTGGGATTTCCAGAGTCATCTATGGAGAAGAGAATGCTTTGTTCATGTCTCACGCAGCGGATTCTCCTTGTCCCCCGGCCCATGGACGGCTATGGAAACCCACACACACATCAGAGGAGGGCAACCAGGATGATCAGGGGTCTGCAAACAAAGCCCTATGAGGAGAGACTGAAAGAACTGGATATCTTTTCGATCCTCCCAGAGTGCAGGAAACGGAATAAAGGGCTCAAGTTACAGGAAGTCAGATTCCGGCTGGACATCAGGAAAAACTTCCTGACTGTTAGAGCAGTACGACAATGGAAACAGTTACCTAGGGAGGTTGTGGGCTCTCCCACCCTAGAGGCCTTCAAGAGGCAGCTGGACAACCCTCTGTCAGGGATGCTTTAGGGTGGATCCCTGCATTGAGCAGGGGGTTGGACTCGATGGCCTTGTAGGCCCCTTCCAGCTCTGCTATTCTATGATTCTATGAACATGCTGGTTGCAGGAATTCTTGCAAAGAATTATGGGCTAGATCTTGCTCTGATCCTGCAAGACACTTCTTAAGTTCTTAAGCAAAAGATGAAGCTGATTGGTGGGAGATCCAGGACTAATAAAAGGAAGTCCTTCTTCACACAGCGCAGAGATAAATAACAGAACTCACTACCACAAGATGTCGTGATGGCCACCAATCTGGATGGCTTTAAAAGGGGGTTAGATAAATTCCTGAAGGCAAAGGCTATCCATGGCTATTAGCCCTGATGGTTGTGTGCTATCTGCTGTATTCAAGACAGTAAGCCTGGGTGCACCAGTTGCTGGGGAACATGGGTGGGAGGGTGCTGTGGCACCATGTCCTGCCTTGTTGGTCCCTGGCCAATGGCTGGTTGGCCACTGTGTGGACAGAGTGCTGGACTAGATGGACCCTTGGTTTGATCCAGCTGTTCTATGATTCTATTATCATCTTCCAAGATGGGCTGCCATTGCTTTAGTTTGCTGGGGGCGGGGGGGGGGAACTCCACTCTCTTCTCAGAACCATTTCCAAAATCTGGAAGTGCAACCAAAAAGCACTTGACATTCCTCCAAGGTGACACTTAACCAAACAGTTGGTATTCAGAAGTTTTTGGACTGCTTTTACCAAGCTGATTAAAGAGTTAATGGGTGACTAGGCCGTTGTATAAGCCGATGCATGGAGCAGAGGGTTGCCTCCAAGTAACTTTCCAAATTAATGAGCTGGATGCCAGCAGTGGCAGCACAGAGTTAGGTAAACTCGTGAACCGTTAAGCTGGACACTAATGGCCCGAGGTGTTAGAACGTTTTCTAATGGGGAGGACATCGAGTCTTTACAGGTCCCAGGTTTTCCACTGATTTGGTTCCCAAACGCCCACGGCACACGGTTTCTAATCAAAGTGATTCACCTTCCTTGCTGCCAGGATCATTTAAGAATGATCTGTGTTGCTCCTCTAGAATCCATGTAAGGCAAGGCATAGCAATAAAATGGCTGGGTTCGGACGACATGAACGAGTCCATTGTGTTGCTTATCGTGTCATGGCGGGGGACGACGACGACACTCAACGGGCATACAACTCACAGTACGCTACTTTTTCCATTTAACCCATGGAGAAAAACAGGCTGCTCCGTCTATTATCCGGAGACCCGTTGATTAGAATGTCATGTGGCGGGCTCCGTTGGGTGTACCGTGCGTTATTCCCATTTGTCATAGAGTTCTGCGACAGGAGCAGCCGAAAGCGCCCTGGCCGCTCCTGTACAGCCAGCAGAACTTGCAATGCATGATGGGATAGGGCCGGGAGGACTGAGGGAGGAGCGCCAGTCACCCAGAAGGACGACAGGACTTTTGGCCGCACAACAGGGGGCAACGCAACGTGTTGTGCGGAGAGTACCAGATTGATAACTGGAACCAGAAGGTTCGAACATATAACACCGATTCTGGCCCGCTTGCATTGGCTTCCTATACGTTCCTGAGCCCAATGGTTTTAACCTATAAAGCCTTACATGGCTTGGGACCACAATACCTGATGAAACCCCTCTCCCGACATGAACCTACCCATACGCTGCACTCAACATCTAAGGTCCTCTTCTGAGTGCCGACTCCGAGGGAAGCTCGGAGGATGGCAACAAAGGAGAAGGCCTTTTCAGTGGTGGCCCCCCAATTGTGGAATGATCTCCCCGATGAGGCTCGCCTGGCACCAACACTGTTATCTTTTCGGCGCCAGGTCAAGACTTTTCTCTTCTCCCAGGCATTTAACAGCATTTAACGCTAAGTTTGCTTGTTTATTTGTTGTTTTTTTTAACAGACCCCAGAACTGTTGTTTTTTAAATGGATATCGTTGTTTTTATACTGTTGTTTTATGTTCTTGATGGTTTTAAATTTGGTATACTTTTTAATGCTCACTGTTTTTAACTGTTGTAAACTGCCCAGAGAGCTTCGGCTACGGGGCGGTATATAAATGTAACAAATAAATAAATACCAGAAACATCACACACGGTGAGTTGCCTATTCCACCCATCCACACCCCGCATTGCCTAAAGTGTCATCCGAACTCAGCCACTGACTTCTACTACGACCAGATATAAAAGAGGGCAGGGCTCCTGCAGAGTGACCAGATATGAAAGAGGGCAGGGCTCCTGCAGCTTTGACTGCTGGGATGAAGAGGGAATTTCACCAGGTGCTGCCTGCATACAAATAACATCTGCTGAAATTCCCTTTTCTACACAACTGTTAAAGGAACAGGAGCCCTGTCCTTCTTTCTATATGGTCATCCTACCTCTGATGGGAGTTTGTTCCAGAGGCAAGGGGCCACTGCAAAGAAGGCCTTCTCATGTGTAGGCTCTCACAGTTGGGTTAAACACCCCAGTGCCTTTGAATTCGTTAGCCCAAAACTTAGAAGCTGGGAACAGGTTTACTTCGCTCACAATTTGATACACCTTCCCATATCAGCTTGAGTAAAAGAGCTAAGTAGAAACTTTCAAGCAATGTCGAGTAACGGAACAATCCTAAGCAGGTCTACTCAGAACTATGCCCCATTGAGTTCAATGGGACTTACTCCCTTAACAGGAGGACAGGGCTCCTGTAGCTTGTATTGAAAGAGGAATTTCAGCAGGCGGCATTTGTATGCATGCAGCATCTGGTGAAATTCCCTCTTCATACCAACAGTTAAAGCTGCAGGAGCCCTGCCTTCTTGACCAAATACAAAAGGGGGAGGGCTCCTGCAGCTTTAATTGTTGTGAGGAAGAGGGAATCCCACCAGCTTCTGCATGCATACAAACGACACCTGCTGAAATTCCCTTTTCTATACAACTGTTAAAGATACAGGAGCCCTGTCCTCCTTTCCATAGGGTCACCTAGTTGAAATTAATGGGGTTTATGGTTTTCAAAGACTTCTTGTGCCATTGGTTTCAATGGGACTTAAACACAATTAACTTAAATTCGATTAGAACCCATTGTCTCTGCAAGGTTAAATATTAAAACTGGCACTGATTGAGAGCAGAAAGAAGATTCTCATTCAATCAAAAATACAAACATTCAGTTTGAAAATTATTTTTCATATGGTCACCTTATTTCAACTAGCTTTATGTGGGTAGAGGCCTTTCTATCAATTTTGTGTAGTCAAAACAGGCCGCATTCTCTGTATATGATGACACTCAGCACTTATATAGCGCTTTGCGTGCGTCCAAAGCACTTCACATACAGTATATTATCTTGTTGCAATACTTACAACAATCCTGTAAGGTAGGTATTAAGGACCCCATAAGGTATTATTGTCCCCATTTTGCAGTTAGGAGGCTGAGAGGGTTGATTGCAGAAGTGATATTTAACTTCTGTAATTATGGAGTTCTGGGCTCCACAATTCAAGAAGGACGCAGACAAGCTGGAGCATGTTCAGAGGAGGGCAACCAGGATGATCAGGGGTCTAGAAACAAAGCCCTATGAAGAGAGACTGAAAGAGCTGGGCATGTTTAGCCTGGAGAAGAAAAGATGGAGGGGAGACATGAGAGCACTCTTCAAATACTTGAAAGGTTGTCACGCAGAGGAGGGCCAGGATCTCTTCTCGATCCTCCCAGAGTGCAGGACACGGAATAACGGGCTCAAGTTAAAGGAAGCCAGATTCCGGCTGGACATCAGGAAAAACTTCCTGACTGTTAGAGCAGTACGACAATGGAATCTGTTACCTAGGGAGGTTGTGGGCTCTCCCACACTAGAGGCCTTCAAGAGGCAGCTGGACAGCCATCTGTCAGGGATGCTTTAGGGCGGATTCCTGCATTGAGCAGGGGGTTGGACTCGATGGCCTTGTAGGCCCCTTCCAACTCCACTATTCTATGATTCTAAGATCTGCAGGTGGATTTCCTGATTCGCAGCTCAGTCTCTATGCCACAATACTATGCCAACTCTTTGGTACACTAGCAAAAGAGCACAGGAAAAAAGCTATGCAAGTAGAGGGTCCATATTGAGGAATAAGGATATATGTTTACACATGAAGGAAAAACCAATTCACTGCACCCCATTAAATCATCACTGATGTTCAGCAGCCAAAGATGAATCTCTGCTCCTTTAGTGGGATTCGTTTTGCCTTAATTTCTGATAAGCAAGTGGGTGTGAATCTTCTAGTGCGTTGCCTTTCACCTCCTCTGCTGTCCTATCCACGTTAGATGGAAGCCAGCATCTGGGAACTTTGCATGCAGACCTTGGCCAAGCTGGAGAGGAGAAAACAGAAGTGCAGGAATAAAATTTCCATGCAAAATGTGAATGCTTTTTTAACGGTATCAGTAATTTTTTTGTATGTGACCTTTGTATACGACCTCTTACCCCAAAACTCCTTACACTGCTCAGACGTTTGGGGGAGTTATCTTTATTTTAAAGTCCTATAAGATCCGCGGGGAAATTGCTACTGAGCATTCAGACTTGAGTCAAACCTTTCAGGAAACACTGGGCTCCGTCACACCTACATTTTTTTCCTGGTCTGCATCCACAATTTCCACCTGCGAACTAGCCCTGTGGAAGAGATCCACTGGAGGGGACCTGAAAATGCTGCCCCCCCCCGCCCACATCATCTAAAGAAGGGCCCCCCTGTGTGGTGCAATTTCAAAGGAAGTTAACCGCGTAGTCTCACCTTCTTCAAAACCAAGTCTCTGACAGTGGGGTCTGTGATGTTCAGGGAAGTGATCAGACTCACAGATAAGATGAAGAGAGTCCCATTCCTGCCTGCAAACGGTGAGGGGAGAGAAACACAGCACTTTATTTCTTAATTATTTGCACCCTTTTAACCACAATATGCTAACAGAGAACATAAGAATATGAGAAGTGCCATGCTGGATCAGACCGTGGGTCCAACTAGTCCAGCACTCTGTTATTATTATTATTATTATTATTTATTTATATAGCACCATCAATGTACATGGTGCTGTACAGATAACACAGTACATAGCAAGACCCTGCCGCGTAGGCTTACAATCTAATAAGTTGTAGTAAACAATAAAGAGGGAAGGAGAATGCAAACAGGCACAGGGAAGTGTAAACAGGCACAGGGTAGGGGAAAACCAACAGTGTAAAGTCAGAACAAACTCAATATTTGAAGGCTATAGGGAAAAGAAAAGTTTTGAGCTGAGTCTTAAAAGCAGTGATTGAGTTTGTAGTTCTCAAGTGTTCTGGAAGAGCGTTCCAGGCGTAAGGGGCAGCAGAAGAAAAAGGACGAAGCCGAGTAAGGGAAGTGGAGGTCCTTGGGCAGGCGAGAAGCATGGCATCAGAGGAGCGGAGAGCCCGAGCGGGGCGATAGTGTGAGCACAGTGGCCAACCAGCCATTGGCCAGAGACCAACAAGGCAGGACATGGTGCAACAGCACCCTCCCACCCATGTTCCCCAGCAACTGGTGCACACCGGCTCACTGCCTCGAATACTGGAGATAGCACACAACCATCAGGGCTAGTAGCCATGGATAGCCTTCACCTCCAGGAATTTATCCAACCCCCTTTTGAAGCCATCCAAACTGGTGGCCATCACTACCTCTTGTGGTAGTGAATTCCTGCTGTGTGAAGAAGTACTTCCTGTGCATGAAATCTCCACATCTACAAGGCATGTGATGAACAAAAGCCGGTTCTACCAGTAAATGCATGACCGGTGTCAGCAAAAGGCTGGGTCAGATGGTTGCCAAAGAAAGATGTTAAGGTGGTAGGTCTTAGAGTCTACTAAGAACATCAGCAGAGCCCTGATTACTGGATCAGGCCAAGGGTCCAGCTAATCCAGCACTCTGTTCACACAGGGGCCAAACAGGAACCCACAGATAGGGTCTCAACATCAATGTTCACTGCTCCCTCTCCTGCTGGTGTGCACACATGGTGGCTGAGAATGATAGGACTTCAAGTCCATCCGATCTGTAGGGCACTGGGTTGGGAAAGGCTCTTCCACAACCAAGAAGTCTTGATGGACTGGTTCCCAGTGCTAATGTTATTTCCCCCCTTTAAAACCACTTTATCTGGTGACAGCAGATTCCTTTGGGCCAGTCACTGACTCTCAGTCTAACCTACCTCGCAAGGTTGTTGTGAGGATAAATTGGAGAGGAGGTAGACTTTTACCCCACCTTGGGATCCTTGCAAGAGGAAAAAGAGGTAGGATATAAGGGCAATAGTAAGTGAACAAACTATTAGTCAGAGTGAGGAGACTGAAACCAGTCCCCCATGATATTCGGATTAACAACCCAGTGCCTGTTTACCCTACCCTGTGCCTGTTTGCTTTCTCTTCCCCTCCTTATTGTTTTATTATGGTTTTATTAGAATGTAAGCCTATGCGGCAGGGTCTTGCTATTTACTGTTTTACTCTGTACAGCACCATGTACATTGATGGTGCTATATAAAATAATAATAATAATAATAAACTAGCTAAAAGTGGGCTACATGGAACAACTATTAGGTGGATTCACAGTTGGCTACAGAATCGGACTCAAAGAGTACTTATCAATGGAACCTTCTCAAACTGGGGAGAGGCAACGAGTGGGGTGATGCAGGGCTCAGTCCTGGGCCCAGTGCTCTTCAACATTTTTATTAATGATTTGGACGAGGAGGTGCAGGGAACGCTGATCAAATTTGCAGATGACACCAAATTGAGTGGGATAGCTAATACCCTGGAAGACAGAAAGTAATCTTGATAGGCTGGAGTGCTGGGCTGAAAACAACAGAATGAAATTTAATAGGGATAAATGCCAAGTTCTACATTTGGGAAATAGAAACCAAATGCACAGTTACAAGATGGGGGATACTTGGCTCAGCAATACTACAAACAAGAAGGATCTTGGAATGGTTGTAGATCGCAAGCTGAATATTAGCCAACAGTGCGATATGCCTGCAAGAAAGGCCAATGCTATTTTGGGCTGCATTAACAGAAGTAGAGCTTCCAAATCACGTGAGGTCCTGGTTCCTCACTATTCGGCCCTGGTTAGGCCCCATCTAGAGTATTGCGTCCAGTTCTGGGCTCCACAATTCAAGAAGGACGCAGACAAGCTGGAGCGTGTTCAGAGGAGGGCAACCAGGATGATCAGGGGTCTGGAAACAAAGCCTATGAAGACAGACTGAAAGAATTGGGCATGTTTAGCCTGGAGAAGAGAAGATTGAGGGGAGACATGATAGCACTCTTCAAATACTTAAAAGGTTGCCACACAGAGGAGGGCCAGGATCTCTTCTCGAACCTCCCAGAGTGCAGGACACGGAATAACGGGTTCAGGTTACAAGAAGCCAGATTCTGGCTGGACATCAGGAAAAACTTCCTGACTGTTAGAGCAGTACGACAATGGAACCCGTGACCTAGGGAGGTGGTGGGCTCTCCCACACTAGAGGCCTTCAAGAGGCAGCTGGACAACCCTCTGTCAGGGATGCTTTAGGGTGGATTCCTGCATTGAGCAGGGGGTTGGACTCGATGGCCTTGTAGGCCCCTTCCAACTCTGCTATTCTATGATTCAATGATTCTATGAAATATCCCCCCTCCCCAGCCACTGCGCTCTCTTGAAGGACAGGGCTGTGTGTGGCACACGGTCTGTCCTGCCCTCCCTAAACTAGCCGGTTGCCCTTGGGTGGAGGAAGCGGCCCTGCTGGCGATACTCAAGACCTAACTGCAATTCCTAGCAGCTTCTGTACGTGGAATGGAGGGGGGAGGCTGCCAACTTCTCCTTGGCTCCACGCACCGCGTTCTCTTGGGTCAGCCCTGGCAGTGCCGTCCATTGCATACCAGCGTCTCATTCCCTGGTCACATCGCCTGCAGTGGGCAAGGGCTTTCCTTCCTAAGGAAGCCAGCCGCAAAGGCCGAGCTGCGCCTGTCATCCTTGTGCGCGACTTTCCTTTCCAACGGTTCAGGCAGCTTCAAAGACTCACCACCCTTACCTGGGGGGGCAACTGGATGTTGAATAACTGTGGCTGTAGTTGGGGTGGATGGCGCTACAGTCGTGGCCTTGGTAGTGGGCGCTGTACTTCGCGTGGAGGCGTGCGGTCGCGCTCTTGTGGTCGCTGGGGTTTCTCGTGGCCTAGGGCTGGTTCTGCCGGTCGTGGTCTCAGCTACTGAAGTGGGAGCTGTGGTCTGAGTTGGTGCGGTGGGAGGAAGGAGGGTTGTTGCATTTGTTTGGGTCAACGTTGTGAGCTCCACGGTGGTTTCTCCTGGAGAGGAGGAAGAGGGCCAGCCAGTAGTTGGAGTGACCGATTCTTCTACAGATGTGGCAACTGGTGGTGTGCGTTTCCCCGGAGCATAGGAAGCGACTGCAGGAGTCTGGGCAAGGGAAGCGCGCAGAGTTGTGGTTCTCCTTGGAGAGGGAGACGGTTGGTCTGTCGTTGGAGCGACTGACGCCATTTCCTTGACTGCAACACTGGTTGTATTAGTTCTACCTGAAAAGAAATGCTAACAGTCAAGCACTGCTATATCACGGACGATAACAACGACCCACTGTTATGCTCAGAGGCCCGGAGACATTTTGAAATCAGAATCTGTATTCTGCCTGAACTTAGTACATGGAGAATCCTATTTTGCAAATCTCTCCTTCCATTCAGCCACAAGCAGACCAGGCTTCTTCTTTCTAGAATTCTTGTTTATTTTATCCTGCCTTTTTTCCTCCCTCAAGGAAACCAAGACGTACATACTCTACTACCTCTCCATTTTATCCCCGCAACAATCCTGCCAGGTAGACTAGGCTGAGAGTCAGTGACTGGCGCAAATTCACTCCGTCCTTTCCTTGCATAGCAGCATCTCAACTCCCAGTCCCATGGCCTGCAGCGGCCAAAGGCTTTCCTTTCTGGGGGAGCCAACTGCAAAGGCCTAGCTGCACTTGGAAGAACATAAGAGCATAAGAAGAGCCCTGATGCTGGATCAGACCAAGGGTCCATCTAGTCCAGCACTCTGTTCACACAGGGGCCAGGCAGCCATCACCCGGGGACCAACAAAGCAGGACACAGGTGCAACAGCACCCTCCCACCCATGTTCCCCAGCAACGGGTGCACACAGGCTTCTGCCTCAAATACTGGAGATAGCACACAACCATCAGGCCTAGGAGCCACTGATAGCCTTGTGTCCGACTTTCCTTTCCGACGCTTCAAGCAGCTGCAAAAAAATCACCATGATTACCTGACGTTGGATATTGAATAACTGTGGTTGCAGTTGGTGTGGACGTGGTGGTGGATGGAGCTACGGTTGTGGTCTTGACAGTTGGCGGTATAGTTTGCGGTGCAGTGGTCCGTTGCACTGTTGTGATGGCGGTGGTTTCTCCGGGAAAGGAAGAAGGCCGGCCAGTAGTTGGAGTGACCGATTCTTCTTCGGATGTGGCAACTGTTGTGCGTTTCTCCGGAGCATAGGAAGCGACTGCAGGAGTCTGGGCAAAAGATGTGAGCTCAGTTGTGTTTCTCCCCGGAGAGGGAGACGATTGGGCTCTGGTTGGAGTGGCGGATCTATCTGTCCTAGAGATTCCGGCCGCATGGCTTTCACCTCTTGGAACTCCTGGCGAGGTAGCAACCAGCTTTGCTGTGGATGTTTCTGTCCCTGGAGGAATGGAACTAGCAGTCATGGCTTCAGGTGTGGTGTCTTCCTGAGCGCCTGAAGACAGGGTTGTTGAGCCGGTCCCTCCCCATCTCCCGCTGATGGTTTCTGGCGTAGGTCTGGTTGGGCCGGTTGTGGTCTCAGCTACCGAAGTGGGAGCTGTGGTCTGAGTTGGTGCGGTGGAAGGAAGGAGGGTTGTTGCATTTGTTTGGGTCAACGTTGTGAGCTCCACGGTGGTTTCTCCTGGAGAGGAGGAAGAGGGCCAGCCAGTAGTTGGAGTGACCGATTCTTCTACAGATGTGGCAACTGGTGTGCTTTTCTCCGGAGCATAGGAAGCGACTGTAGGAGTCTGGGCAAGGGATGTGCGCTGAGTTGTGGTTCTCCTTGGAGGGGGAGACGGTTGGTCTGTCGTTGGAGCGACTGACGCCATTTCCGTGACTGCAACACTGGTTGTCTTAGTTGTACCTGAAAAGAAATGCTAACAGTCAAACACTGCTATATCACGAACGATATCAACAACCCACTGTTATGCTCAGAGGCCCGGAGACACTTCGAAATCAGAATCTGTATTCTGCCTGAGCTTAGTAGATGGAGAGTTCTATTTTGCAAATCTCTCCTTGAATTCAGCCACAAGCAAACTAGGCTTCTTCTTTCTAGAATTCTTGTTTATTTTATTATCAGGTTTAAATCCTGCCTTTTTTCCTCCCTCAAGGAAACCAAGACGTACATACTCTACTACCTCTCCATTTTATCCCCGCAACAATCCTGCCAGGTAGACTAGGCTGAGAGTCAGTGACTGGCCCAAATTCACTCCGTCCTTTCCTTGCATAGCAGCATCTCAACTCCCAGTCCCATGGCCTGCAGCAGCCAAAGGCTTTCCTTTCTGGGGGAGCCAACTGCAAAGGCCTAGCTGCACTTGGAAGAACATAAGAGCATAAGAAGAGCCCTGACGCTGGATCAGACCAAGGGTCCATCTAGTCCAGCACTCTGTTCACACGGGGGTCCACCAGCTTCTGGCCAGGGACCAACAAAGCAGGACACAGGTGCAACAGCACCCTCCCACCCATGTTCCACAGCAACGGGTGCACACAGGCTTCTGCCTCAAATACTGGAGATAGCACACAACCATCAGGCCTAGTAGCCACTGATAGCCTTGTGTCCGACTTTCCTTTCCGACGCTTCAAGCAGCTGCAAAAAAATCACCATGTTTACCTGACGTTGGATATTGAATAACTGTGGTTGCAGTTGGTGTGGACGTGGTGGTGGATGGAGCTACGGTTGTGGTCCTGGCAGTTGGCGGCATAGTTTGCGGTGCAGTGGTCCGTTGCACTGTTGTGATGGCGGTGGTTTCTCCGGGAAAGGAAGAAGGCCGGCCAGTAGTTGGAGTGACCGATTCTTCTTCGGATGTGGCAACTGTTGTGCGTTTCTCCGGAGCATAGGAAGTGACTTCAGGAGTCTGGGCAAAAGATGTGAGCTCAGTTGTGTTTCTCCCCGGAGAGGGAGACGATTGGGCTCTGGTTGGAGTGGCGGATCTATCTGTCCTAGAAATTCCGGCCGCATGGCTTTCACCTCTTGGAACTCCTGGCGAGGTAGCAACCAGCTTTGCTGTGGATGTTTCTGTCCCTGGAGGAATGGAACTAGCAGTCATGGCTTCAGGTGTGGTGTCTTCCTGAGCGCCTGAAGACAGGGTTGTTGAGCCGGTCCCTCCCCACCTCCCGCTGATGGTTTCTGGCGTAGGGCTGGTTCTGCCGGTCGTGGTCTCAGCTACCGAAGTGGGAGCTGTGGTCTGAGTTGGTGCGGTGGGAGGAAGGAGGGTTGTTGCATTTGTTTGGGTCAACGTTGTGAGCTCCACAGTGGTTTCTCCTGGAGAGGAGGAAGAAGGCCGGCCAGTAGTTGGAGTGACCGATTCTTCTTCAGATGTGGCAACTGTTGTGCGTTTCTCCGGAGCATAGGAAGCGACTGCAGGAGTCTGGGCAAAAGATGTGAGCTCAGTTGTGTTTCTCCCCGGAGAGGGAGACGATTGGGCTCTGGTTGGAGTGGCGGATCTATCTGTCCTAGAGATTCCGGCCGCATGGCTTTCACCTCTTGGAACTCCTGGCGAGGTAGCAACCAGCTTTGCTGTGGATGTTTCTGTCCATGGAGGAATGGAACTAGAACTCATGGCTTCAGGTGTGGTGTCTTCCTGAGCGCCTGAAGACAGGGTTGTTGAGCCGGTCCCTCCCCATCTCCCGCTGATGGTTTCTGGCGTAGGGCTGGTTCTGCCGGTCGTGGTCTCAGCTACTGAAGTGGGAGCTGTGGTCTGAGTTGGTGCGGTGGGAGGAAGGAGGGTTGTTGCATTTGTTTGGGTCAACGTTGTGAGCTCCACGGTGGTTTCTCCTGGAGAGGAGGAAGAAGGCCGGCCAGTAGTTGGAGTGACCGATTCTTCTTCAGATGTGGCAACTGGTGGTGTGCGTTTCTCCGGAGCATAGGAAGCGACTGCAGGAGTCTGGGCAAGGGATGTGCGCTGAGTTGTGGTTCTCCTTGGAGAGGGAGACGGTTGGCCTGTCGTTGGAGCGACTGACGCCATTTCCATGACTGCAACACTGGTTGTCTTAGTTGTACCTGAAAAGAAATGCTAACAGTCAAACACTGCTATATCACGAACGATATCAACAACCCACTGTTATGCTCAGAGGCCCGGAGACACTTCGAAATCAGAATCTGTATTCTGCCTGAGCTTAGTAGATGGAGAGTTCTATTTTGCAAATCTCTCCTTGAATTCAGCCACAAGCAAACTAGGCTTCTTCTTTCTAGAATTCTTGTTTATTTTATTATCAGGTTTAAATCCTGCCTTTTTTCCTCCCTCAAGGAAACCAAGACGTACATACTCTACTACCTCTCCATTTTATCCCCGCAACAATCCTGCCAGGTAGACTAGGCTGAGAGTCAGTGACTGGCCCAAATTCACTCCGTCCTTTCCTTGCATTGCAGCATCTCAACTCCCAGTCCCATGGCCTGCAGCGGCCAAAGGCTTTCCTTTCTGGGGGAGCCAACTGCAAAGGCCTAGCTGCACTTGGAAGAGCATAAGAGCATAAGAAGAGCCCTGATGCTGGATCAGACCAAGGGTCCATCTAGTCCAGCACTCTGTTCACACAGGGGTCAACCAGCTTCTGGCCAGGGACCAACAAAGCAGGACACAGGTGCAACAGCACCCTCCCACCCATGTTCCCCAGCAACGGGTGCACACAGGCTTCTGCCTCAAATACTGGAGATAGCACACAACCATCAGGCCTAGTAGCCACTGATAGCCTTGTGTCCGACTTTCCTTTCCGACGCTTCAAGCAGCTGCAAAAAAATCACCATGATTACCTGACGTTGGATATTGAATAACTGTGGTTGCAGTTGGTGTGGACGTGGTGGTGGATGGAGCTACGGTTGTGGTCCTGGCAGTTGGCGGTATAGTTGGCGGTGCAGTGGTCCGTTGCACTGTTGTGATGGCGGTGGTTTCTCCTGGAAAGGAAGAAGGCCGGCCAGTAGTTGGAGTGACCGATTCTTCTTCGGATGTGGCAACTGTTGTGCGTTTCTCCGGAGCATAGGAAGTGACTTCAGGAGTCTGGGCAAAAGATGTGAGCTCAGTTGTGTTTCTCCCCGGAGAGGGAGACGATTGGGCTCTGGTTGGAGTGGCGGATCTATCTGTCCTAGAGATTCCGGCCGCATGGCTTTCACCTCTTGGAACTCCTGGCGAGGTAGCAACCAGCTTTGCTGTGGATGTTTCTGTCCATGGAGGAATGGAACTAGAACTCATGGCTTCAGGTGTGGTGTCTTCCTGAGCGCCTGAAGACAGGGTTGTTGAGCCGGTCCCTCCCCACCTCCCGCTGATGGTTTCTGGCGTAGGGCTGGTTCTGCCGGTCGTGGTCTCAGCTACCGAAGTGGGAGCTGTGGTCTGAGTTGGTGCGGTGGGAGGAAGGAGGGTTGTTGCATTTGTTTGGGTCAACGTTGTGAGCTCCACGGTGGTTTCTCCTGGAGAGGAGGAAGAGGGCCGGCCGGTAGTTGGAGTGACCGATTCTTCTACAGATGTGGCAACTGGTGTGCGTTTCTCCGGAGCATAGGAAGCGACTGCAGGAGTCTGGGCAAGGGATGTGCGCTGAGTTGTGGTTCTCCTTGGAGGGGAAGACGGTTGGTCTGTCGTTGGAGCGACTGACGCCATTTCCTTGACTGCAACACTGGTTGTCTTAGTTGTACCTGAAAAGAAATGCTAACAGTCAAACACTGCTATATCACGAACGATATCAACAACCCACTGTTATGCTCAGAGGCCCGGAGACACTTCGAAATCAGAATCTGTATTCTGCCTGAGCTTAGTAGATGGAGAGTTCTATTTTGCAAATCTCTCCTTGAATTCAGCCACAAGCAAACTAGGCTTCTTCTTTCTAGAATTCTTGTTTATTTTATTATCACGTTTAAATCCTGCCTTTTTCCTCTCTCAGGGAAACCAAGACGTACATAGTACAATACATAGTCTACTACCTCTCCATTTTATCCTCACAACAATCCTGCAAGGTAGACTAGGCTGAGAGTCAGTCAGCAGGAGGTTGGTCTCGATGGCCTTATAGGCCCCGTCTAACTCTACTATTCTATGATTCTATGACTGGCCCAAACTCACTCCGCCCTTTCATTGCACAGCAACATCTGATCCCCTAGTCCCATGGCCTGCAGCGGGCCAAGTCTTTCCTAGACTTCTTCTTTCTATTTATTTATTTATTAGTTATTTTTATAGTTATTACATTTATGTCCAGCCCTTTTTCCCCAAGGAACCCAAGGTGGAGTACATAGTCTACAACTTCTCCATTATATCCTTACAACAATGCTGTGCGGAAGGTTAGGTATAGATTCCGTGATTGACCCAAACTCACTCAGTGAGCTTCACGGCCAAGTGAGGAGTAGAACACAGATCTTCCAAGTCCCATTTCAAGATCTCACTGATTCTCAAGGCCTAATATGGTTCCATTCATTGAGAGAGCTTAGATGGGTTCTTCCCAGTAGGAGGAGGAACCCCCTGTACTCTCCTCTCTTGTACTTACCACTACATAACCTCTAGGTGATGCTGTGCCACAGCAGAATAACACAACTACACTAGTGGGGATTAGCGTCTTGTTCCACTTTCACAAAAATACTGGATTTTCTTTGCTCCAACCACCACTACCCATTGCTTTTAATAACCAGAAGTGAAACTGAATGGTGCCTATATTGTATAAAGTACCCGAGAACAACCATGAGTGAGGACTGAAGCACACAATAAAAGCCTTGTCTAGAAAGCCTCAACATCTTCACTCCCAAGTCAGCTCCATTCTGTGACCTTTAAAACAGTTGTTGAAAATAATTATTTTAATGTTCCAGGGCTGGAGCTTAAATGTCTTCTGTTTTGTTTTCTAAAATAGATACATATATATTACGAGAATACAGCAAGCCTGTCCCATATCATACACGGACTTATCACGCTACGGCCAATTGATCAAGATGAGTGTGTGTATACAACTAAAGGGAAAACCTTCCCACACAGGAAAGCTAATTTTAGCTAAGTCCGGAGGAGGGCAATCAGGATGAACAGGGGTCTGGAAACAAAGCCCTATGAAGAGAGACTGAAAGAACTGGGCCTGTTTAGTCTGGAGAAGAGAAGATGGAGGGGAGACATGAGAGCACTCTTCAAATACTTAAAAGGTTGTCACACAGAGGAGGGCCAGGATCTCTTCTCCATCCTCCCAGAGTGCAGAACACAGAACACTAGAGGCCTTCAAGAGGCAGCTGGACAACCATCTGTCAGGGATGCTTTAGGGTGGATTCCTGCATTGAGCAGGGGGTTGGACTCGATGCATTGAGCAGGGGGTTGGACCCTTCCAACTCTGCTATTCTATGATTCTATGATAACGGGCTCAAGTTAAAGGAAGCCAGATTCCAGCTGGACATCAGGAAAAACTTCCTGAATGTTAGAGCAGTGCGACAATGGAATCAGTGACCTAGGGAGGTGGTGGGCTCTCCCACACTCTCCCACACTAGAGGCCTTCAAGAGGCAGCTGGACAACCATCTGTCAGGGATGCTTTCGGGTGGATTCCTGCATTGAGCAGGGGGTTGGACACGATGGCCTTAGAGGCCCCTTCCAACTCTACGATTCTATGATTCTACATGTTGGCTGCAGGAAGTGCTGAAATGAATGGGCTTACTCAGATGCGTAGCTGAATGCCTGCTGGTGAGCAAGGATGTGGTGGTGCCAGATGTGGTTGGGACATGATCAGTCCTTGTGGTGGCCGATGACAATAATGAGCTTGACTTTCCACTTGCACTGACAGGAAGGCCAACAGTGACATCTGTAACGATCCCGGCTTTTGTGGCGGCTCCGACTGGTGACGGAGTGGAAGGAAAGCTGGATGAATTGGTTTTTGCAGTGGTGCTGAGGGCAGGTGAGGCTGCAGATGGTGAGGTGGAAGGGAAAGGCAGTGTAGTGGGTTCCTCTGCAAAAGTGCCTGGAGTACCTGAAGTGCCAGTGGTGGTAGTGCCAGTGGTGGCTATGTCAGTGGTGGTTGTGTCAGTGGTTGTGCCAGTGGTGGCTATTTCAGTGGAGGTTGTGCCAGTGGAGGTTGTGCCAGTGGAGATTGTGCCAGTGGTGGCTATGGCAGTGGTGGTTGTGTCAGTGGTTGTGCCAGTGGTGGCTATGCTAGTGGTGGTACTGCCAGTGGTGGCTATTTCAGTGGAGGTTGTGCCAGTGGAGGTTGTGCCAGTGGTGGCTATGGCAGTGGAGGTTTTGCCAGTAGTTGTGTCAGTGGTGGTTGTGCCAGTGGAAGTTGTGCCAATGGTGGTAGTGCCAGTGGTGGTTGTGTCAGTGGTGGTTGTGTCAGTGGTGGTGCCAGTGGTGGTTGTGCCAGTGGTGATTGTGTCAGTAGTGATTGTGTCAGTGGTGGTTGTGCCAGTGGTACTGCCAATGGTGGTTGTGCCAGTGGTGGTTGTGTCAGTGGTTGTGCCAGTGGTGGCTGTGCCAGTGCTAGTGCCAGTGGTGGTTGTGCCAGTGGTAGCTGTCATTTCAAGTGGTAAGATGGCAGAAGGGCAAGCTGCTGAAACAATGTCTACAGTGGTGCTCAAGGCAGATGGAGTTTCATCCTCAGGGGTGGTCAGGTGTGGTTCTGGAGTATTTGTACCTACAGAAGTGCCAGTCATAGCTGTCATTTCAACTGTCATTTCCGCTTGTGAGGGTAGGATTGTTGGACCCAGTTCTTCTACTATGGAGATTATGGTAGTGGTCATATCTGTTGTAGCGCTGGTAGCCACGTCTCCTGAAGTGCCAGTGCCCGCTGTGCCTCGATTTGCTAAAGTACCAGTGGTAGCTGTTGTTTCACACGATATGGTAAAGGAAAGATGGTGTGTTGGTTGGGCTTCTACTGCTGGAGTTCCAGTAGTGGCTGTTATTTCACCTGTGGTCTCAGCAAGTGAGGAGGAAGGGAGTGCTGTTGGTGTGACAGCCATAGTTTGGATAAAAGTTGTGAGCTCAGCTGCAGTTGTGGTACCAGTTGTTAGGGTTTCAGTTCTGGCTTTGCCCTGAGCGTGTGAAAATAGGGGTGTTGAGCTAATCTCTCCTCGTTTACTGCTGATGGCACGGGCGATCTCTTCTCCAGTGCTGGTAGCCACGCCGCCTGAAGTGCCGGTGGTGGCTATGTCAGTGGTGGTTGCGTCAGCAGTGGTTGTGCCAGTGGTAGCTGCCATTTCAACTGCTAACGTGGTGGAACGGAAAGCTGCTGTAATGCCTCCTGTAGTGGTGCTGATGGAAGACGGAGTTTCAGCAGCTGATTTGGGAAAGAGGACTGGCAGGGCTGACTTTTCAGTTCTAGTATCACTGGTAGCAACGTTTTCAGTTGTGCTTTCCGTATGTGACGCAGCAACAAGTTCCATTGTGGATGAGGCTTTTTCTTGAGTGGGTGACGATAGGATTGTTGCAGAAGCGGCTGTGTTCGCTCTCGCTTCAAGTGCAGAGGGGGAGGAGAGTATTGTGGCTTCATGTGTGATTATTTCTTCTTCGGGAGCGCTAAAGGGATTTGTCGCTGCAGCGGCGGTTTCAGCTGGTGGAGCGATGGAAGGCAGGCGAGACTGCATGGCCTCAACTGCTGGAGTGCCAGTAGTGGCTGTTATTTCACCTGTGGTCTCGGGAAGTGAGAAGGAAGGAATCGTTGCCGGTGTGATGGCAGTAGTTGGGACGAAGGTTGCGAGCTCTGCTGTAGTTGTGGCACCAGGTGTTATGGTTCCAGCTGTGGTTTCGTCTGGACCGTGTGAAAATGGGCGTGTAGAGCTCACCGCTTCTACTCTGGCCGCTCCTGCTGAAGTGCCAGTGGTGGTGGTGGTGCCAGTGGTGGTGGTGCCAGTGGTAGCTCTCATTTCAAGTGGTAAGACAGTGGAAGGGGAAGCAACTTCTGGAATGGTGCTGAAGGCAGATGAAGCTTCATCCACTGTGGTGGTGGAATGAGGTGCTGGAATAGTTTTATCTGCAGAAGTGCCGGTCGCAGGTGACATGTTAATTGTGTGTTCAGCTGGTAGGGGTGGGGTTGTTGGGCTAAGTTCTTCTGCCATAGAGATCCTGGTAGTGGTCATATCTGCGGTAGTTCTGGTGGCCACTTGTCCTGGAGTAACAGTTGTGGTTTCACCTGGAGAAGAAGCAGCATGGCTTGTTTTTGGAGTGGCTCCTTCCTCTGCAGATGTGAGAACAGAGGTGTCGTTGCCTTGAGCATAAGGTGTGTTGACCTTGTATAGGTGTGTTGAGCTTGTGCCTTTTAAAGTAGTGCTGGTGGCAGCAGTGATTTCTCTCACAGTGCTGGTAGCTACTTTTGCTGATGTACTGATTTCAAGTTTGCTTTCAGTTGGTGAGGAAGTACTATGAGCTTCTGAAAGGAATTCAATAGAACTGATCAAAGTTGTGCCGTGAACTGTAGTTTCACCTCAACAGGAAGGTGGACAGGGGGCTGACAGCGTGCTACAGGAACGAGTTCAGAACTTCTAGGGCCTGTAGAGATAGTCAACACTATGCTATTCTGGATGGACAAGTTGTATTTATTATTTATTTTATTCACTATTGCATTTATATCCCGCCTTTTTTCTTCCAAGGAACCCAAGGTGGCGTACATAACCCTCCTGTCCATTTTATCCTCACAACAACAACCCTGTGAGGTAGGCTGGGCTGAGAGTCTGTGACTGGCTCAAAGTCACCCAGTGGGTTTCCACGGCCAAGTGGGGACTCGAACCCGGATCTCCCGAATCCCGATCCAACACTCTAACCACTACACCACACTGGCTGTATGGCCTGGCATGGGGAACATTCCTATGCACTGTTCACACCCCTGTTCAGCAACTAGAGCCACCATGGTGTAGTGGTTAGAGTGTTGGCCTGAGTATCAGGAGATCTGGGTTCTAGTCCCCACTTGGAGAAGAAACTCCCTTGGGTGACTTTGGACCTGTCACTGACTCCCAGCCTAACCAACTTCACAGGTTTATTGTGAGGCTCAAATAAAGAGGAGGAGGAGGATCATGTACACCACCTTGGGCTCTTTAGAAGAAAGGTATGAATTAATTAAACAGACTAGTTATTTCTTGTTTTGTTTAAAAAACATTTACTTATTATTTACCTTGCTCTTACCTGGGGCCTTGAGTGGTCTGCCACCTGTCCCTCACCCTTCCAACAAATCCCTCACTAAAAGCTACCTTTGCTGCATCGCCTTCAGCTTATTTTAATTCAAGAAAGCTATCAAGACTGATCTCTTCTGGCAAGCCTATCCAGTAGAATTTTAGGATACTTTTAGTTATCCTAAATATCCAGGTTATTTGAAGGAACTCCTCCTCCCATATGTGCCTGCCCGGACCTTAAGATCATCTACAGGGGCCCTTCTCCGTGAGCCCCTGCCAAAGGAAGTGAGGCAGGTGGCTACTAGGAGGAGGGCCTTTTCCGCCGTGGCACCCCGGCTGTGGAATGAGCTCCCCAGAGAGGTCCGCCTGGCGCCTACACTGTACTCCTTTCATCACCAGCTGAAGACCTTTTCATTCTCTCAGTATTTTAACACTTAATTTTAACTTAAATTTAAATTTTACTGTTCTAACTCTGTATTTTAATCTTATATCAATTTTGCTGCGTGGTTTTATCCTGGTTGTGCTTTTCATACTGTATTTTGTATTTGTGCTTTTAACATGTTGGTTGTTTTATTATGGTTTTAATTTTTGTGAACCGCCCAGAGAGCTTCGGCTATTGGGCGGTATAAAAATGTAATAAATAAATAATAAATAAATAAATTTTAGGATGTTTTTAACAGTGTATACTATGTTTTTATCAGTATTTTATGCTTGCTGTTGTTCCCCGCCTCGATCCAGAGAGGCAGGTAAGAAATATATTGTATTATTATTATTATCTCCATTCCCAATGGCTACCAAGCTTTAAGCAATGGCATTCGCTCACATTCTCCCTTCTCTCTACTTTTGACCCGTTGTCTGCAGGAACTATTGTTTCAGACCATTTTCGGAACCCCATAAGAACATAAGAATAGAGTTGCCATACGTCCCGGAAAACCGGGAATGTCCCAATTTTCAGGAGATTCTGAAATGTCCCGACCAACTGGGCAAGAATCCCGGATTCCTGGTCCAGCTGGCTGGAGAAATTCTGACCTCCAAAATGGTGCCTTGAGCTTGCTCAGTGGAGCGGCAGAAGGGCATCAATCCGGTGCTTTTTCCAGAGCATCACCGCTCCTCCACAGGGTCACCTGAGTCACTCGCTGTGACTCACCTTATTGCGCCTGCCGCTGCATGGAAGTGGAACAACAGCGAAGAAAGGCGCACGTGCTCTGCTCAGGCTACCCGAGTCCCAGGCAATGCAAAGGAGTTTGGTGCGCTTGGCTGGATGGGGTCAGACCTTTAGGGTAAGCGCGGGGTGGAGCTGCTGGGTTATTTGTGGGGGAAGAAAGAGACTTTTGTGGGGGACAGGAGGAAGGGAGTGAGTGGGGGTCGAGGGGGCGAAGGAGAGGAAAGGAGAGAGGGCAGAAAGGAAAGGAAAGTCACTCCCCCAAAAATCGCCCTCCAAAAATCCACCTACTTGGATTTGGGTTGCAAGCCTCAAATCTGTTACTTGGAAGTAAGTTGCAGCGAATTTAAGATGTCTGGTTTTACAGAGGTTGATGTCTTAATTGAAAAATTGGGCTTTCCCTAGACCTTGACATATTGCTCAGTTTTTTTAAAAAAAAATCTTTGTTGTTTATTCGTTCAGTCGTTTCCGACTCTTCGTGAATTCATGGACCAGCCCACGCCAGAGCTTTCTGTTGGCTGTCGCCACCCCTAGCTCTCCCAAGGTCAAGTCTGTATACCAACATATCTGTGGTTGTACTGATCCATTTAGTTTTCACGGCAAGAGTACTGGGGTGGGTTGCCATTACCTTCCCCAGGGATCGTATTTAGTCTGACCTCTCTGCCATGACCTTCCCGTCTTGGGTGTCCCTTCATGGTTTAGCTCATGGCATCCTTGAGGTGCTCAAGCTCCAGCACCACGCCAAGGTAACGATAGCCCCCCACAAAAAAAATTGTCCCGGTTTTGTGGATTCAGAATATGGCAACCCTACATAAGAACATGAGAAGTGCCCTGATGCTGGATCAGACCAAGGATCCATCTAGTCCAGCACTCTGTTCACACAGGGGCCAAACAGCCACTGTGTGAACCCCAACATCAGCAACTGGTTTTATGTGAGGAACACTTTGAGGAGGGGTTGGTGGGTGAGAAGGTAGCCCTGTTCCCGATTCCCTAAAACAGATTTCTAGCAGGTCCTGGTGCCAAGCCCACCCCTCCATCCACACACGTCTCTTGCCCCTGAATTGGTATCAGGGCAGGGGAAAGTTGAGTGGCAGTCCTCGCCTAGGGCAGACTTGGCTCTAGAGCACCCAGTGGCTGATCCCCAATTTATTTATTTATTTATTATTTATTTAGTTAAAACATTTATATCCCGCCCTATATCATTAAGATCTCAGAACAGCTTACAGATAAAAGCATACAGTATAAAACAATAAATATGTACAGTTAAAAACAAATTAAACCATGAACCAAGTTAAAACAATATATAATTTAAAAGCAGTAAAAGCAGTTAAAACAGTTAAAACAATGTGCCATCTTAGTGAATTTAACCACCAAAGGCTTTGTTAAAAGGCCGTGTTTTTACTTGGCGTCGAAATGAAATCAGTTTTGGCTAGGGTGACCATATGAAAAGGAGGACAGGGCTCCTGTATCTTTAACAGTTATATTGAAAAGGAAATTTCAGCAGGTGTCATTTGTATATATGGAGAACCTGGTGAAATTCCCTCTTCGTCACAACAGTTAAAGCTGCAGGAGCCCTGCCCTCTTTTAAATCTGGTCACTCTAGTATAGCATAAGGCAAGGGCGGAACCAAGGAATCTCCTACAATAATATTATTAGTGAAAGGTTTATTAAAGTGCCAGGTGCCTACACGTTTCAAACACAGTTGCGTTCTTCCTCAGGGCTTTATAACGTTAGTGCAGTTGTCTGCAGAAGCTGGCTTATTTTTTACTCTCCTACGGGGTTTTCCTTCTTTTCGCACGCACTCTAGTATAGCTCCTGCACCTTTAACTGTTGTGATGAAGAGGGAATTTCACCAGGAGCTCCATATATACAAATGACACCTGCTGAAATTCCCTTTTCTATGCAACTGTTAAAGATACAGGAGCTCTGTCCTCTTTTTCATATGGTCACCCTAGTGCCGGCGCCAGTCTGGCCTCCAAGGGGAGGGCATTCCACAGTCAGGGTGCCACAGCAGAGAAGGCCTTCTCCCTTGTCCCATCATAGCGTATGTGTTGCGTTGGTGGGATGCGGAGAAGGGCTCCTCCAACAGATCTAAGGTCTTGGGCAGCACTAGATTAAAGAGCAAGGCAAGAGTAAATCCCTGAAAGTATATTTCAAAAGAGACATTGACATGGAATTGACAGAGATCGAAGGTAACTTAACAGATGGGTCTTAAAATCTATGTGAAGATAAAGCACCATCAGTAGCTGTTTCTAGGCTGAACAGTGCCTGCACAGAATGCAAAAAGCCTTGAATGTGTTTCTATATTATTATTATTAGGGTGACCATATGAAAAGGAGGACAGGGCTCCTGTATCTTTAACAGTTGTATAGAAAAGGGGATTTCAGCAGGTGTCATTTGTATATATGGAGAACCTGATGAAATTCCATCTTCATCACAACAGTTAAAGGTGCAGGAGCTATACTAGAGTGACCAGATTTAAAAGAGGGCAGGGCTCCTGCAGCTTTAACTGTTGTGAAGAAGAGGAAATTTCCCCAGGTTCTCCACATATACAAATGACACCTGCTGAAATTCTCTTTTCAATACAACTGTTAAAGATACAGGAGCCTGTCCTCCTTTTCATATGGTCACCCTTATTATTATTATTATTATTATTATTATTATTTATACACCGCCACATAGCCAAAGCTCTTCCGAGTATTTTACTGCCTCCCAGTGTGTAAAAATTTAGCCCTGGTTGCCAAAGCTGCCAAAGTCCACTGGTGGGCATGGAATAAAATGCAGCACACAAAAAACTGAATGAGAAACAGGTTTCTGCTGGGATCTTGTTTCTTCTCTGCCTTTTATGCTGCAAATTATTCATATGTTGCATAACAAGATTCCTGTCATCACAAAAGAATCGTACACTGTGCTATTAGTAAGAACATAAGAACGTAAGAAGTGCCCAGATGCTGGATCAGGCCAAGGGTCCATCTAGCCCAGCACTCTGTTCACACAGTGGCCCACCAGCCATCGGCCAGGGATGAAAAAGCAGGACATGGTGCAACAGCACCCTCCCACCCATGTTCCCCAGCAACTGGTGCACACAGGCTTACTGCCTCGAATACAGGAGATAGCACACAACCATCAGGGCTAGTAGCCATGGATATCCTTTGCCTCCAGGAATTCATCCAACCCCCTTTTAAAGCCGTCCAGATTGGTGGCCATTACTACATCTTGTGGTAATGAGTTCCATAATTTAACTTTGCACTGTGTGAAGAAGTCCTTACTTTATTTGTCCTGGATCTCTCACTAATCAGTTTCAGGGGGTGACCCCTGGTTCTAGTATTTGGGGACAGGGAAAAATATGTCTCCCTCTCCACATGCTCCACACCAGGCATAATTTTGTACACCTCTATCATGTCTCCCCTCAGCCTCCTCTTTCTCAGGCTAAACAATCCCAGTTGATGTAACCTTCCCTCATAAGGGAAATGCTCCAGGCCCTTGATCATTTTAGTAGCAAGGTGTATGAGACAGTCTGGTGTAGTGGCTAAAGTGTTGGACTGGGAGTTAGGAGATCTGGGTTCTAGTCCCCACTCAGCCATGAAAACCCACTGGGTGACGTTGGGCCAGTCACAGACTCTCAACCCAACCTACCTCACAGGATTGTTGTTGTGAGGATAACATGGAGAGGAGGAGGGTTATGTACACTGACTTGGGCTCCTTGGAGGAAAAAAGGTGGGATATAAATGCAAACATAAATAAATAAACGCTACTAGATTAGCAGTGATTAGTAGAACTCCCTCTTACTCACAGGCCCTCTAGTTTTCAATCAATTTTAAGATATTGCCTGCCCTCCTGGTATGTATCTTTTCATAGAATCATAGAATCATAGAACAGCAGAGTTGGAAGGGGCCTCTAAGGCCATGGAGTCCAACCCCTTGCTCAGTGCAGGAATCCACCCTAAAGCATCCCTGACAGACGGGTGTCCTGCTGCCTCTTGAATGCCTCCAGTGTGGGAGAGCCCACAACCTCCCTTGGTAACTGGTTCCATTGTCATACTGCTCTAACAGTCAGGAAGTTTTTCCTGATGTCAAGCCAGAATCTGGCTTCTTGTAACCTGAGCCCATTATTCTGTGTCCTGCACTCTGGGAAGATCGAGAAGAGATCCTGGCCCTCCTCTGTGTGACAACCTTTCAAGTATTTGAAGAGTGCTCTCATGTCTCCCCTCAATCGTCTCTTCTCCAGGCTAAACATGCCCAGTTCTTTCAGTCTCTCTTCATAGGGCTTTGTTTCCAGACCCCTGATCATCCTGGTTGCCCTCCTCTGAACACGCTCCAGCTTGTCTGCGTCCTTCTTGAATTGTGGAGCCCAGAACTGGACGCAATATGAGGCCTAACCAGGGCCGAATAGAGAGGAACCAGGACCTCACGTGATTTGGAAGGTATACTTCTATTAAGGCAGCTCAAAATAGCATTTGCCTTTCTTGCAGCCATATCGCACTGTTGGCTCATATTCAGCTTGTGATCTACAACAATTCCAAAATCCTTCTCGTTTGTAGTATTGTTGAGCCAAGTATCCGCCATCTTGTAACTATGCATTTGGTTTCTATTTCCTAGATGTTCCCATATCTTTGATTTTGTTTCCTTTTGCCAGGGCTTGTTACAGCCGATGCAATTTTGAAATAAAGCTGATGAACCAACTGAAGCATCTGGGCTGATTCCGGAACTTCTGCCTCCATCTGCCACAAGCTTCTATTATGCATTTGTCTGTGAGGCTTTCCATCAGTCACTTACCATTGATGTTGGCATTCTGGAGCCATAAGAATAATAAGAGCAAGTGATGGCTACCCATTTCCAGCGATGCTTTGACCTGGCCCTTCTCATCTGGCGCCAGCAGCTGCTCTGATGACGCTACTAGAAACCCTTCCTTTTCATTTACCTTTTCAGAATGTTTTCCTGGTTCAATTGCTTGTCGGGAGGGTGGAGAACTAAGGTTTGTTTCGTTTTTCACGCCATGGCTCTTGATAATCAATGGATGAGATCTATGTTTATTTTTCAAAAGCTGAAGATCAAGCACAGCAAACTCTGAGCACGGGAGAAATACCAGCGCTCACATTTGCTTAAAAATCATATTATCTCACCTGGAACCTGTTTTCCTAATTCCGGGTGTATCGGGTGGAGGGCAGCGGTGGGATACGTCCATCCTATTACATTTGACACAGCCTTGCCCATGTCGAGGGCCTGGCGGCTGAAATCAATATCTAGTTTTCAGAGGGTTAATCCTTCAGGGCTGCTTGGCATTCATAGTGGAACCTTAGGTAAACATGCAGCCATACCTGGTACAAGGGGATTAGCACGGGTAACTCTGCCAATGTAATCTGACAGCAGGTCAAATCTCTTGAAACCAATCCAAGGAGCTGAGCGTTGTTAAGCACTTCAAAGACTCTGGGCTCAGTCTTCCTATTGGTATCCATGGAAGGAGGGTGGCCATTGACGCATCTTTACAAAAGAGGAGATGTATCACAAAAGCAGAGGACAAGAGAGAACACTGATTGGCATAAAACATGCAAATGTATATGTAACACAGATGCCAATTTAAAAATCATTATAATAACTTCAATTGAAATACAATACGTCTTACCCAGAGACCAGGGAACGGATATGCCTGCTACATTTGCTGCCCAGGGGGCTAACTGTGGGTGAGCAACTTCAAGGCGCCCTTAGCTCTCCCTTCTGACGGTCCTTTATCTTTAGCCTGGACTTGGGAGGGACAGCTCTTCAAACAGAGGACTGTCCAATGTAAAGTAGGACATCTAGAAAGCTTAATTACCAGTTGGAGGGGCTGCAGTGCACAGAGAAAGGAGGGTATCATAGAATCGTAGAATAGTAGAGTTGGAAGGGGCCCCTAAGGCCATTGAGTCCAACCCCCTGCTCAATGCAGGAATCCACCTTAAAGCATCTCTGATAGATGGCTGTCTAGCTACCTCTTAAAGGCCTCAAGTGTGGGAGAGCTCACGACCTCCCTAGGTAACTGGTTCCATTGTCATACTGCTCTAACAGTCTGGAAGTTTGTCCAGCCGGAATCTGGCATCCTTTCACTTGAGCCCATTATTCCGTGTTCTGCACTCTGGGATGATCGAGAAGAGATCCTGGCCCACCTCTACATGACAGCCTTTTCAAGTCTTTTAAGAGTGCTCTCATGTCTCGCCTCAGTCTTCTCTCCCCAAGGCTAAACATGCCCAGTTCTTTCTGTCTCTCCTCATAGGACTTTGTTTCCTCATAGAGTACCTTTTCCTCCATCAGTGATACTGCTGGAAATCCCCACCCCATATGCCAGCTAAGTTTAGGAAGCTCTCCCATTGACACAAATGGAAAGATTTCTTTGATGTGTGGTTGCTAGGCAGAGGGTGGGGTTGTAGAACATGGGATAGGGGGTTAAGCTATACAGTGACCAGATTTAAATGAGGGCAGGGCACCTGCAGCTTTAACTGTTGTGATGAAGAGGAAATTTCCCCAGGTTCTCCATATATACAAATGACACCTGCTGAAATTCCCTTTTCAATACAACTGTTAAAGATACAGGAGCCCTGGCCTCCTTTTCATATGGTCACCCTAAGAGCGACAGCAGACAGACACACTCACACCATCTGCCTGCATGTCCCAGTCACTGAGTCCCAAAATGGCCATCTAGGTAAGCTTATGCTGTGTTCTTAGTACAGCTTCTTAGGCAGTTATTAACGAGGGAGAGATTGTGGCTGGGATTTCCCCTGCCTGGTGTATGTTTTTAGAGACCTCACTTCCTCCAGGCTCATAAAGCCACCCTTTCCTGTAAAAGGCGCCCCTCATGCCAGGTTCCTCATTCCAATCCTGCTTGAATGAAAAGGACCAACGTCTCTCTCCCTGCCAAATAACCAGTTTTAAAATGTCTGTTTCTCACAAATGATCAGTATATTTTTAGAATCGTTTATATTCATTTTGGTTTTGCTTCCTACACCTGCTCTGGCTGAAATCACACACCCGTTTGCCGGGTGGTGGCTGGATAAAAACTTACCATGGTAGCCAACCATATCATAGAATAGTGGAGTTGGAAGGGGCCTATAAGGCCATCGAGTCCAACCCCCTGCTCAGTACAGGAATCTCCCTTAAAGCATCCCTGACAGATGGTTGTCCAGCTGCCTCTTGAAAGCCTCTAGTGTGGGAGAGCCTACAACCTCCCTACGTAACTGATTCCATTGTCGTACTGCTCTAACAGTCAGGAAGTTTTTCCTGATGTCCAGCCGGAATCTGGCTTCCTGTCACTTGAGCCCATTATTCCGTGTCCTGCACCCTGGGATGATCGAGAAGAGATCCTGGAGGACACGTGGACTTCTGGGAGCAGCCAGCCACAAACGGGCTTTATTTAGGGTGACCATATGGAAAGGAGGACAGGGCACCTGTATCTTTAACAGTTGCATAGAAAAGGGAATTTTAGCAGGTGTCATTTGTATATATGGAGAACCTGGTGAAATTCCCTCTTCATCACACCAGTTAAAGCTGCAGCTTTAACTGCTGTGATGAAGAGGGAATTTCACCAGGGTCGCCTACTTTATTTTGCTTGCATGAAGAAGCCCTAATGGGGAAACCAATGAATGGTCTGTAGCGGAGTGGGGTGTCCTTTGTATTCAGGCAGCCCCTGGTGAAATCCCCTCTTCATCACAACAGTGAAAGCTGCAGGAGCCCTGCCTAGCATGGCCAGATACAAAAGGGGGAAGGGCTCCTGCAGCTTTCACTGTTGTGATGAAAAGGGAACTTCACCAGGTGCTGCCTGCATACCAATGACACTGGCTGAACGAAATAGTTCAAGACACGGGAGCCCTAGTCCTTCTTTCCATATGGTCACCCTAATCAGGAGCAGCTCCCATGCAGGGTTCTCCCTCAAGCTTGGATTTGTAGTCCAACCATGGGGAAGGCCCTGGGTTCGGGGGTGGCTGCTCTTGGCCTACCAGCCTGGAGCAAGTCCTGGGGTTCTACCTGCACCCGCTGGATGCGAATTAGTTCCGTTGCATTGGCGGGATGGCAACGGAACTCCGCCCCTCCCAGCACGTGTCCCCACACACACACACACACACCCGCCACGCCAAAGCAAGTGACGTCAGAGCGGGCAATGTTGCAACGTTCGATCCGCCGATTCCCATTCATAAAAGCCGCCTGGTGCGGACGGAGCGCGCGGGGCAGCCGCTCGGCCGGATCTGAGCTGGGTGGGCAGAGCTCGCTCCCCTTCTGGGCGGGGAAGGCTCCTCCGCGCCACGCCCGCCCCTTTCCCCGCCCAGGGGCCGCCCCCGCGTTGTGTAAGCCGGGCCTGGCGAGCGAGCGAGCGAGCGAGCGGCGGAAGCCCACCCGGGGAGCTCTGGCGCCCGGTGAGTGTCTTTGCAGCCTCCTCCACGCCCGCCCCAGGCTGGTCTCTGCCCCGGAGCGCCCGCCCCCGACTCCTCCGGATGCACGGTGGGAGGGAGCCGCCCTGGCCTACCTGGCAGGGCTGCCGTGCAAGTGGAGGAGATCAGGAAGGGGAGGGGGCGCCTCCTCGGAAGGGAAAGAAAGAAAGAAGTGGGATGGAAGGGGGTGGTTGGGAACAAAGAAAGAAAGCAAGGAAAAGAAGCATGAAGGGATTATTAGAAAGAAGGAGACAGAGATGTTCCAGCGGGACATCAGGAAAAAACTTCCTGGCTGTTAGAGCAGTATGGCAATGGAACCAATGCCCTTGGGAGGTTGTGGGCTCTCCCACACTAGAAGCCTTCAAGAGGCAGCTGGACAACCATCTGTCCGGGATGCTTTAGGGTGGATTCCTGCATTGAGCAGGGGGTTGGACTTGATGGCCTTGTAGGCCCCTTCCAACTCTGCTATTCTGTGATTCTATGGAAGGGAAATGGGTTTGCCTTGCAACAGAGAAGTAAAAAGGAGCTGTTAATATAGTCTTTCTTCAAGGCTAGGAAGGCTGGAAGAAACCAGCATCCAGCTTTATTTTCTTCCTCTCCTGCCTCCTTTTCTCCTCCTGCCTTCCCTTGTCATTCCTTCCTAAACCCCACAGAAGCAGAGGAATCCCCCCCGCCTTGCAGAACGTGTCTCTGCACAGCACAGGCGTTGCCCAGCCTCACCCAACCTGGGGCCCTCCGGATGTGTTGGACTGCAACTCCCATCATTCCTAGCCAGCATTGGCCCCGTTGGCTGGGAATGATGGGCATTGCACTCTGGAGGGAAGGCTGAGCTACACTTCAGAATGGCCTTTCCCAACCTGGTGCCCTCCAGATGTTTTGGACATCAACTCCCACGTTCCCATTGGAGACATTGGGGCTGATGGGAACTGTAATCCAAAACACCTGGAGGGGAGCAAGTTGGGGAAAGCCGCTTCAGAATCAACTCTAGTATAACTCTTGGTGGTTGGATTCTGAGGAAGGGGGCATACGTTGATGGTAGAAACCCACGGTTTGCATCCAGAAGGTCCCAGGTTCAATCCCAGGCACCTCCAGGTAGGGCTGGGCTGTGTCTATACAATGCAGCTTTTGCCTCCTGCTTCCCCCCAAAACCACGCAGCGTCGCTGCTACAAAGCGGCATCAGAAGAGTTCCATGGGCAGGAGTGAACATGGGCTCTCCAGCCTGGGAAAAATTGCAGCGCTGTCGTCAGATGGTGGGAATGGGAAACCATGCAAACTTTTTTTCCTTTATGGCAACTCTGCACAACTCTGCAAGTCCGTAGCAGCGTATTTGCGCTGCTACAGTTCATTTGATTTATATAGGGTGGCCCTATGGAAAGGAGGACTAGGGCTCCTGTATCTTTAACTGTTGCTTAGAAAGGGGGATTTCATTCAGCAGGTGTCATGCGGCACCTGGTGAAGTTCCCCCTTCCTCACCACAGTGAGGTCTGCAGGAGTTATACAAGAGTGATGAGATACAAAAGAGGGCAGGGCTCCTGCAGCTTTAGTTGTTGTGATAAGGAGGGAATTTCACCAGGTGTTTGCTTGCATACAAATGACCCCTGCTGAAATTCTCTTTTCCATACAACTGTTAAAGATTCAGGAGCCCAGTCCTCCTTTCCATAGGGTCATCGTAGCATCATATGTCTTAACTGCCCTTACTTTTGTTCCCCGGCTTTTACATTGTCATGGCAGCCATTCAGAGGCTTATTCAGCCGTTCCCTGCATTCCTGCACCCACTTTCTTGACCCGAACCAAAGCCGCCACTGACAGATGAAGAAACAACGTGGTGACATCGGTGCAATTTAAAAAGTCGCGGTAAAACAGCGCTTTGAAAAAGCGCCATTTCACGGGGAAAGCCCAAGGGGGCTGCTAGTTGGCGGCTGCGTCATTTAAACAATGGGGCGCAACTGCACAGCCACGACGGGGTATATAGAGCATATAGACAAGCCCCTGGACAAATTCCTGCCTGAAACCTTGAAGAACCGTTGCTGCCTGTCAGTGTTGACCATACTGGGCTAGGTGGACCGAAGCTCTGATTCAGTATACAGCTGCTTCTAATGTTCCTGTGCTGCTCCCAGCTCTCTAGAAGCTGCCAAACGCTGATTCAGATCATGAGTCTATCTGGTCCAATAATGACTGGGAGCAGCAGCCCAAACGTGGGGCAAAAATGTTTTCCAAACCAGGTACCTAAGATCCTTTTAACTAGAGTCCTGCCCCCACCCCCATCATTTTAAACTCTTTATTTATTTTTATTTTATTACATTTATAGACCGCCCCATAGCCGAAGCTCTCGGGGCGGTTTACAAAGGTTAAAAACAGTGAACATTAAAAGCAAATATAAAAATTTAAAATGATCAAAAGCATAAAAACACAATATCCATTTAAAACAACTATTTTAGGGTCAGTTAAAAACTCAGCATATGTTGTTAACTGCCTGGGAGAAGAGAAAAGTCTTGACCTGGCGCCAAAAAGATAATGTTAGTGCCAAGTTAGAGATCGTTTCATAATTGGGGGGGAGACATGAGAGCACTCTTCAAATACTTGAAAGGTTGTCACACAGAGGAGAGCCAGGATCTCTTCTTGATCCTCCCACAGTGCAGGACATGGAAGAATGGGCTCAAGTGACAGGAAGCCAGAGTCCGGCTGGACATCAGGAAAAACTTCCTGACTGTTAGAGCAGTACAATAATGGAATCAGTTACTTAAGGAGGTTGTGGGCTCTCCCACACTAGAGGCCTTCAAGATGTAGCTGGACAACCATCTATCAGTGATGCTTTAGGGTGGATTCCTGCATTGAGCAGGGAGTTGGACTCGATGGCCTTGTAGGCCCCTTCCAACTCTACTATTCTATGATTCTATGCACTTATGTGCTACCGGTGGGTTCCCCCCGGCCACAGATACCCTCTCCCTTGCTGCCATCCTGAGAGCTTCCCTCAGAGTAGGCACACGGAGGAGGACCTTAGATGTTGATCACAGTGTACGGGTAGGTTCATGTTGGGAGAGGCGTTCCATCAAGTATTGTGGTCCCAAGCCGTGTAGGGCTTTATAGGTCAAAACCAGCACCTTGAATTGGGTTCGGAAACATAGAGGCAGCCAATCTTTGCATGCTTAAAATGATATGTATTTGTACCATTTATGTACCGCTGAATATAATAGAATCAGCGGTTCACAACATTAAAACACAATGTTAAAACGCTTCCAACTACAGTAAAGGAGCAGTAAAATAGGCCCTCAGCGGTATGCGTGCTGTTCATGTCCCACCAGCTCCCTTCTGGATTATGCCCCAGTATCCTGCTTTCAGCAGGGTGTTCCCTCTTCTCTCTTGCGTAAGAAGCTTTTATCCGCTCCGCTCCTCAGGTCTCCCTCCTCCCCACCACAAAAAGTACGCCAGGCAGGTGGGCATGACTCAGACTTTTAATGCCTAGCTGTAGGTCATGGCTTAATTGTCAACCCCCCTGGACTTGTTTTGAATGCTAGGAATCAGCCCCGGAGCATGTGACGTAATAGCAAAGCAGGAAGTGCCTCAGGGCATGTGCAGAGTGCCTTTCTCTCACAGTAAACCCTCTATGGAATTTATTTCAGCGTTCCTGATTTAATCAGTTAAAAGGTAGGCAGCAAAAGATTTTGATCAGTTGTTTAATAATTAGCAAATGTTTACTTATAGCAATCCTTGTTGAAAAAAGCAAAACAGACAGTCAGTTGTGAGCTTAAAGTAACATCTTCCCTTTGATCCTAAGTTTATGAGAAGGGGCAAGCGCACCAGTGGCCAAAATTGTGGACACTTCGAAATTTTCATGTTTTGCAAATTTGCATGCTAATAGAAAATGTTCTGTTTCATGAAATTCAAATGTTTATGTATCAATTGAAAGAGAATATCATGCTGAATTCAATACAAAAAACAGAATGCAAATACCTGCAGTACAAAAAAAGTTATGCTTACTTTAGTCTAAAAAAATAAGACTAAAGCTGCAGCTCGTGCAAAATGCAGCAGCCAGATTGATTTCGGGAACCAGAAGGTTCGACCATATAACACCTGCTCTGGTCCGCTTGCACTGGCTGCCTGTATGTTTCCGAGCCTAATTCAAGGTGCTGGTTTTGACCTATAAAGCCTTACACGGCTTGGGACCACAATACCTGACGGAACGCCTCTCCCGACGTGAATATACCTGGTCACTACATTCAACATCTAAGGTCCTCCTCCGGGTGCCTGCTCCGAGAGAGGCTCGGAGTGCGGCAACGAGGGACAGGGCCTTTTTGGTGGTGGCACCCAGACTATGGAACGATCTGTCTGACG
Organism: Elgaria multicarinata webbii; assembly: GCF_023053635.1. Classification (NCBI taxonomy): domain Eukaryota; kingdom Metazoa; phylum Chordata; class Lepidosauria; order Squamata; family Anguidae; genus Elgaria; species Elgaria multicarinata. Next base: position 4,897,872 of record NC_086178.1, read on the forward strand.
AGGCTGCTATCTTTCCGGCGCCAGGTTAAGACTTTCCTCTTTGCCCAGGCATATGGCGGCACATCTTAATCACCCACATGTTTAGTTTTTTAACAGTTTTTAATGCTTTATGTGTGTATGTTCTGTGTTTTAGAATTTTAAATTTTGTATACTCATTTTTATCTTAATTTTAGAATTTCTGTAAACTGCCCAGAGAGCCCTGGCTATGGGAGCGGTATATAAGTGTAATAAATAAATAAATAAAATAAACAGGTGTGACTGAGTGAAGAAGTGGATTGGAATTACAAACTCTACTGGCCAATCACAGCCCTTGTTCTGGGGACCAATCACACAGCAGTAGCTGCGATACATCCTGTTTCAAGTGGGGGAAAGTCAGTTTTGCTGTCTGTTCTGTAACTGAAGCGCAATTGGAGATGGTGTGAATATTTGAAGTATTTCTCAAATATCATAAATAACATCATAAATACAGCAATGGCACCAAACAAAAGAGTTGATTGGACACCCAGGAAAAGAAGCAGGGTTGTTGTGTTATGTGAATCAGGTCTTTCAAATGATATATAAACATTTGAATTTCGTGAAACAGAACGTTTTCTATAAGCATGCAAAGTTGCAAAACATGAAAATTTCAAAAAGCGTCCACAATTTTGGCCACCACTGTAGCTATGCTTGCGGAATGGGACTTCCCATGTCCAAAGGCAAACTGTTACTTATTTATTTAAAATATTTCTTGGCTGCCCTTCAGGGCAAGAGCCCACTCACGGTGGTGTACAAAAGTAAAACACCTCATAAAAGCCGATGCAGTATTAAATATTTATTTATTTTGTTTATTAATTACATTTCTATACCGCCCAATAGCCGGAGCTCTCTGGGCAGTTCACAAAAATTAAAAACATTCAAAGTATAAAACAACAGTATAAAACCATACGATAAAATACAATATAAAAGCTCAAACAGATAAAAACAGCAGCAATGCAAAATTACAAATTTAAAACACCAAGTTAAAATTTATTTATAGACTGTTAAAATGCTGAGAGAATAAAAAGGTCTTCACCTGGCGTCTAAAAGCATATAATGTAGGTGCCAAGCGAACCTCCTTAGGGAGCTCATTCCACAGCCGGGGTGCCACAGCAGAGAAGGCCCTCCTCCTGGTAGCCACCTGCCTCACTTCCTTTGGCAGGGGCTTGTGGAGAAGGACCCCTGAGGATGACCTTAGGGTCCGGGCAGGTACATATGGGAGGAGGCGTTCCTTCAGATAGCCTGGCCTCAAGCCGTTTAGAGCTTTAAATGTTAATACCAGCACTTTGAATCGGGCCCAGACCTGCACTGGCAGCCCATGAAGCTGGAAAAGGACTGGCATGATGTGGTCTCGTCGGCCAGTCCCTGTTAGTAACCGTGCTGCCCTGTTTTGTACCAGCTGAAGTTTACGGACCATTTTCAAAGGCAGCCCCACGTATAACGCATTGCAGTAATCCAAATGAGGGGTTATCAGAACGTGGATAAGTGTAGCGAGGCTATCTCTGTTCAGATAAGGGCGCAGTTGGTATATCAGCCTAAGCTGATAAAAGGTGCTCTTTGCCACTGAGTTCACCTGTGCCTCAAGTGACAGTTCTGGATCCAAGAGCACCCCCAAACTACGGACCTGATCCTTTAGGGAGAGTGCAACCCCGTCCAGGACAGGGCAAACATATATAGTAAAAGCACAAGAAAAACAGCAACAGCAGGAAGCATTCTTAAAAATCAGGAAACACCAGCATAAAACTAAAGATAATTAGAGGAAGGCCAAGGTAAAGTAGTAGGTTTTCAGGCCCTTCTTAAAAGCCTGCAATGATGGGACCTGGTGGACCCTGATGGCAACTGCCAGTGTGGTGTAGTGGCTAAAGTGTTGGACTTTGAGTCGGGAGATCTGAGTTCTAGTCCCCACTCAGCCCTGGAAAGCCACCTGGTGACTTTGGGCCAGTCACAGACTCTCAGCCCAGCCTACCTCACAGGGTGGTTGTTGTGAGGCTAAAATGAGGAGTTCCTCGGAGGAAAAAAGGTGGGGTATAAATGCAATAAATAAATAATAACTTCTTTCGTTGGTGTGGGGCCACCGTGGAAAAGGCCTCTCTCATGTGGCCATCCGTCTAACTGCCCTCACAGGTGGGGAAGTGAGAAGAGCATTATTATTATTATTATTATTATTATTATTATTATTATTATTATTATTTATTTATATAGCACCATAATGTGTGGGCAGGCTGATATGGGTAAAGGCGGCCCTTCGGGTAATTTGGTCCCAAGCCGTTTAAGGCTTTAAAGGTCAAAACCAGGACTTTAAATTGAGCTCAGAAACACACCAGTCACCAGCGCAACAACAACTGGGATTGTTTAGCTTGGAAAAAAGGAGGCTAAGGGGAGACATGATAGAGGTGTACAGAATTGTGCATGGTGGTGTGGAGAATGTGGACAGGGAGACATTTTTCTCCCTCTCTCAAAATACTAGAACCCAACGGGGTCATCCCATGATTGCGGGGGAGGTTCAGGACAAATAAAAGGAAGGACTTCTTCACACAGCGCAGAGTTAAGTCATGGAACTCACTAGCACAAGATGTAGTGATGGCCACCAATCTGGATGGCTTTAAAAGGGGGTTGGATAAATTACTGGAAGAGTGTCCATGGCTACTACCCCTGATGGTTGTGTGCTGTCTCCAGTATTTGAGGCAGTAAGCCTGTGTGCACCAGTTGCTGGGGAACATGGGTGGGAGGGTGCTGTTGCACCATGTCCTGCTTTGTTGGTCCCTGGCTGAAGGCTGGTTGGCCCCTGTGTGAACAGAGTGCTGGACTAGATGGACCCTTGGTCTGATCCAGCAGCACGGCTCTTCTGATGTTCTTTGCTGGTGCACTATAGGCGTTATATGATCAAATCTCCCCACCAACACTCGGGCAGCCACATTCTGCACCAGCTGAAGGTCCTGGTCCGTCTTCAAAGGCAGCCCCATGGACAAACATGGGGCAAGCTGTTGCCTTCATGCCCTGCATGTGGGTTTCTGGTTGGCCACTGCTTGGTGCGGGGAGGAAGGTCTGAGACTACATGAGCCTTTGTTCTGATCCATTGGAGCTTATTTATTTATTACATTTATATACCACTTTCTAGTGAACTCTCAAAGTAGTTTACAGGAATAAGTACGTGTCAATAAAACAATTGCTCTTCTCCTTACAGGCTGCTTCCATTCTGCTGCCTGGAAAGTTTGCCAGCGCCGGTTGGGTTCTCCCTGGGGTGTGTGGGGACTGTGCATCCTCCCTAGTGTGGCATCCGCCATGTCTCAGAAGAGGCGGAAGCGGAAGCCGCCTGGCTCAACGGAGCCTGAAAACGACGTGGCGGAAGGCAGAGCTCCGGCAGGCAGCACCGGGACAGCGGCTGCGGCAGAAGCACTCTCTGCGTCTAAAAGGAAGAAGGTGGAAAAGGAGGCTGGAAACGGAGCAGCTGGGTCCTTGGCAGAGGCGGTGAGGCAGGGCCGCCTTAAAGTGGCCCCCTCCGTGGCAGAGTTCAAGTATAACAAGAAGCGGGTCCGCCTGGTCTCGAAAGACTGCAATCTCAAGGAAGGGCCCCGGAGCGTCTTGTACTGGATGTCACGGGATCAAAGAGTGCAAGGTGAGCGCTGAGCCTCAGCGTGGAATGCAATCCGTCTGGGCTTCCGGCAGGCCTACCCAGCTGAATTTTAAGCCATGGTTTAAAGTGCCTTCTGAACACAGCCTGGCTTTCTGGCTTAACCACCATGGTTAAAGCCGTGGTTTAAGGTGCCTTCTGAACACGGCCCGGCTTTCTGGCTTAACCACCATGGTAAAAGCCATGGTTTAAAGTGTCTTCTGAACACGGCCCGACTTTCTGGCTTAACCACCATGGTTAAAGCCGTGGTTTAAAGTGTCTTCTGAACACGGCCCGGCTTTCTGGCTTAAAGAGCATGGTTAAAGCCATGGTTTAAAGTGTCTTCTGAACACGGCCCGGCTTTCTGGCTTAAAGAGCATGGTTAAAGCCATGGTTTAAAGTGTCTTCTGAACACGGCCCGGCTTTCTGGCTTAACCAGCATGGTTAAAGCCATGGTTTAAAGTAGGGGTGTGCACGGACCCCTCGCTCCGCTTCACTTGCAGATCCGCCATTTTCCGGATCGGGCCGCTCCGCCCCGCCCCCGCTCCGCCCACTTCCGCTCCGCTCCGCTCGGAGCTCCGGATCCGGATCCGGAGCTCCGTTTTTTCCCCCCCCATAGGCTTGCATTGAAAGCTAAAAAATTATACAACTTTTTTTCTGTTCAAGTTAGAAACCTCATGTTTGGCACCATGACACCTCATGGGGATATACACACGCACGCCAAGTTTCAAAGCAATCCCATCATCCCCTGATTTTTGGGGAATTTTTGAAAATCAGGCACCCCATTCACACCCCTTTCCATAGCTCCGTCAATTTGCACGTTAGAAACCTCAAACTCACCACCATGAAAGCTTATCCAGGGATACATATGCACGCCGAGACTCAAGGCAGTCCCATCATCCCCTGATTTTTGGGGAATTTATGAAAATCCAACACCCCTTCCATAGCTCCATCAATTTTGCACGTTAAAAAAAAACCTCAAACTCACCACCATGACAGCTTATCCAAGGCAGTCCCATCATCCCCTGTTTTTTGGCGGGGCTTAAACCTGCAAAATTTGGAACTTCCAAAACTCCAAGTGAGCGCAGGAAGGACTTCTCCCCTGAGTCAAAGCCACACACACACAACATCCCTGCGAGGTGGGCAGGGGAGGAGGGAGGGAAGGCAGGCAGGCATGCAGCTGGCATTTCTGGGGGCATAAGGAAGTGAGCCAAGGATAAGCCAGTAATGCATATAAAATGGAATAAATCAATAAATAAACAAAGGAGGGGTGGAATTAAAAGCAGCAGTGTTGCTCAATAAACAGCAAGAAGATTTTTTTTAAAAAGGCTATATCTGTCTTTTACCAGCAATAGGGGGACGTGCCCAGGGGAGGGGGAAGCAGCTGCCAGTTCAACTCAAGACAGCCACCAACAGCTCTGAGCTTGAGAGGTAAACGCTCACTTCAACTCATAACAGGCATCGCTCCACCACTAAGAAGTAAACGCTCACTTCGACTCATGATAGGCATTGCTCCACCGTTTTACTCTTTTTGGAAGGCTCTAATGGCCTTCCAGTGCAGGAGAGAGTGGGGGCACGTCCATGATGAGATGCCCTAGGGGAGCTCATCCCCTTGCACCACATCTTTTCAGTTGTTCCCCAAAGTTAGGGTGGGTAGCAGTGCTGTGTTTCTATCTCTTATTCTTGGCTTAGTATATGATTTCAGGTTGTGTTTGTGCATTTGGTGGGGCTACTGTGTTAAAAAGCACTGGGAAAAGCCCGTTCAGATGAAGAAAGAGAAGTTTCCCAGAATCCCAAGTTACCCGTTTTGCCTATGCCCTCCTCTAACTTTGGGATCATGTGATCATGACCGGGAGCTGACTCTGCCCCTCAGCCCTTTGAAAAAGGTATTTTTCCCGCCGATTTTTTAAAAACTTCTAGCGCGCGACCCGGACAACGCAGAAAGTTGAGAGTAGTCTCAAAATGACCCCCATCCATGACTCTCTGTGCACAAGAATTTTCAGAACGATAGCTTAAAAACCAACCCAGTTATGCCCGAGTCTTTCCCTCAATGCAATCCTATGGGCGAAAAGCCGAAAACGCCGTTTGAGCTGCGCGGTTGACCCGATTTTCAAAAAAATATAGCACGCGACCCGCACGACGCAGAGAGGCGAGAGTGGTCTCAAAATGACCCCCATCCACGACTCTCTGAGCACAAGAATTTCCAGAACGATAGCTTCAAAAAGAACGTAGTTATGCGCGATTATTTGCCGCAATGCAATCCTATGGCGAAATGTTTTCAAGATGGCGACCGGAGCGCTCCGCCTGAACTAGGAGCTCCGAAAAATGGTCGCTTCTCTTCGCCTTGCTTCTAGGGGTCCGCGGTCCGCTCCTACTCCGCCTCTGGGTAAGGCGGAGCAGGCCAATCCGCTACTGCTTCTACGCTCCTAATCGGAGCGGATCACACCCCTAGTTTAAAGTGTCTTCTGAACACGGCCCGGCTTTCTGGCTTAAAGAGCATGGTTAAAGCCATGGTTTAAAGTGTCTTCTGAACACGGCCCGGCTTTCTGGCTTAAAGAGCATGGTTAAAGCCATGGTTTAAAGTGTCTTCTGAACACGGCCCGGCTTTCTGGCTTAACCACCATGGTTAAAGCCGTGGTTTAAAGTGTCTTCTGAACACGGCCCGGCTTTCTGGCTTAAAGAGCATGGTTAAAGCCATGGTTTAAAGTGTCTTCTGAACACGGCCCGGCTTTCTGGCTTAACCAGCATGGTTAAAGCCATGGTTTAAGGTGTCCTCTGAACACGGCCTGGCTTTCTGGCTTAACCACCATGGTTAAAGCCATGGTTTAAGGTGTCTTCTGAACACAGCCTGGCTTTCTGGCTTAACCACCATGGTTAAAGCCATGGTTTAAGGTGTCTTCTGAACACGGCCCAGCTTTCTGGCTTAACCACCGTGGATAAAGCCATGGTTTAAGGTGTCTTCTGAGTAATCCAAGATCTGGATCTACACAAGGGGAGGTTTCCGTTGCCTTGCGGTGGCTGCAACAGTGTCTGCTCCACAGCTCAGTGTAAAATACGAGACCTTCCCCGCGAGGTCTCTGTAGGTCAGCCTTCCCCAACCTAGTGCCCTCCAGATGTGTTTGACTACAAGGTCCATCATCCCCCAGCCAGCAACGTGAGGGGCACGACAGCCTGGGGTGATGGGGGTTTGTAGTCTAGGGAGTTTTGGTGGGCAGCTGTGCACCCCCTCTTGAAGGTGTGGGCCCTGCAGGCGCCCGGCTCTACCGCCTGCAAGGAGGAAGGCACCTCGCCAGAAGACCAGCGTTAATTTCTCCTGGCCTGCGGATGGGCAGCCTGATCCTGGAGTGCGCTGGGGTGGTCCTCCCTGGCCCCTTGCAGCCACTGGCTGCCTCTTGCAGACTGACACTTTGCCTGCTGCTTTCTCTTCCCAGATAACTGGGCCTTCCTCTACGCCCAGCGCCTGGCCTTGAAGCAGAAGGTCCCGCTCCGCGTCTGCTTCTGCCTGGTGCCCAAGTTCCTGGAAGCCACCATCCGCCATTTTGGTTTCATGCTCCGCGGCCTCAAGGAAGTGGCTGAGGTACGGGTGCGAGGGAAGGCGTGGCCTAGGGATGGGCAGGAAGTACTGGGGCGTGTGTGTGTGTGTGTGTGCAAGTGACCAGTCCATCGTATGATACCTTTTGTTTGTTTGTTTATTTATTTATTGCATTTATATCCCGCCTTTTTTCCTCCAAGTAACCCAAAGCGGCATACATAATCTTCCTCCTCTCGGTTTTATTATCATCACAACAACCCTGTGAGGTAGGTTGGACTGAGAGTCTGTGACTGGCCCAAAGTCACCCAGTGGATTTCCATCCATGGCCAAGTGGGGGACTAGAACCCGGCTCTCCCGACTCCCAGTCCAACACTTTAGCCACTACACCACACAAAGGCCATTACAACCACAACAATAAAACAAGATGTCTCTATGACAGCCAAAATTCTTGCAAACTCGTAGGGAGAGAATTCATATAAAAGAACCAAACTGAGAGAAAAGAGGAGACATGAGAGCACTCTTCAAATACTTAAAAGGTTGCCACACAGAGGAGGGCCAGGATCTCTTCTCGATCCTCCCAGAGTGCAGGACACGGAGTAACGGACTCAAGTTAAAGGAAGCCAGATTCCGGCTGGACATCAGGAAAAACTTCCTGACTGTTAGAGCAGTACAACAATGGAATCAGTTACCTAGGGAGGTGGTGGGCTCTCCCACACTGGAGGCCTTCAAGAGGCAGGTGGACAGCCATCTGTCAGGGATGCTTTAGGGTGGATTCCTGCATTGAGCAGGGGGTTGGACTCGATGGCCTTGTAGGCCCCTTCCAACTCTGCTATTCTATGATTTTATGATTCTTTCTAGAAAAGCTTCTAAGTATATTTCAGAAGGCAGCAGATTTTTTAATTGCTTAAACCACCCGGTTCTTTTCTTCCTGGTGTCAGGGCAAAATGAGCTTTGTGGCTCTAACTAATGTCCCATTCCTTTCAGTGGATATACTCTAAGTAGGGATAACGTTGGATACAAGCCTTTGCGTGCAACAGACATTTCTTGTGGGCTCTCCCACACTAGAGGCCTTCAAGAGGCAGCTGGACAGCCCTCTGTCAGGGATGCTTTAGGGTGGATTCCTGCACTGAGCAGGGTGTTGGACTTGATGGCCTTGTAGGCCCCTTCCAACTCTGCGATTCTATGATTCTAGGCTGGTAAAGAATGATACGGACCCTAGTAGTAATAATCACAGAAAATTACAGCAGGTGATCCCCTCTGCAATCTACACCTGATTTCTTTAGGGAACTTTTGGTGGGTTTTTCGAGCTGCTGCTTTAGCAAACGTTGCAACCTTGATTGCCATCGCTTTGCTGTAATCTGCTAACAGATCACAGATCATATTAGCAGTGGTCCAACCCGCTCTCAGGAGATCTCCCAGAAAACGATTCCTGATATCGTTATACTGGTGGCTCCGGTGTCAGTGGGGTGGCGAGTCCGCTCTGGGTTTTAGTCAGAACTCTTAACGGAGCTATTCGTGGTGATTGGAGAGCTCCTTTAGCGTTCTGACTGAAACACGGAACGGATTCGCCGCCCCACTGACATCTGAGCCACTGGCCTCCACTGGTTTTAGGAACTGTCACAATGGAACAGTGTAAGAACATACGAAGAGCCCTGATGCTGGATCAGACCAAGGGTCCATTTAGCCCAGCACTCTGTTCCCACAGTGGCCAACCAGCCATCGGCCAGGGACCAACAATTAGGACATGGTGCAATAGCACCCTTCCACCCACGTTCCCCAGCTTACTGCCTCAGATCCTGGAGGTAGTTTCTGTAACGGTTGTGTTTCTGTGCTCCAGAGTGCTAAATCCCGCTTTCTATTCTTTGCTTTCTAGGAGTGCAGGGAGCTCAGCGTCCCCTTCCATCTGCTCATCGGCTTCGCCAAGGACACGCTGCCCCCCTTCGTGACGGAGCACGGCGTCGGCGGGGTGGTGACGGACTTCGCCCCCCTCCGCGTGCCCCTGCAGTGGGTGCAAGACGTCCGGGACAGGCTGCCCCTTGACGTGCCCTTCGTCCAGGTGGGGGAAGTGGGGAGGGAGCCTGGCCGGGGGCTGGAGGGGGTGATCCATGCAGGGCTAGAGGATGTGAGTGTCTGAACAGACAAAACAGTTCACCACCGTTTTTTTCAAGTAAAGCAGATTTTGTCACCTGGATTCCTGGATAAGAACATCAGAAGTGCCATGCTGGATCAGACCAAGGGTCCATCTAGTCCAGCACTCTGTTCACACAGAGTGTGAACCAGCCATCAGCCAGGGACCAACAAAGCAGGACACGGGACAACAGCACCCTCCCACCCATGTTCCCAAGCAACTGGTGCACACAGGCTTACTGCCTCGAATACTGGAGATAGCACACAACCATCAGGGCTAGTAGCCATGGATAGCTTTCTACTCCTCCAGGAATTTATCCAAGCCCCTTTTAAAGCCATCCGGATTGAATCATAGAATAGGAGAGTTGGAAGGGGCCTACAAGGCCATCGAGTCCAACCCCCTGCTCAATGCAGGAATCCACCCTAAAGCATCCCTGACAGATGGTTGTCCAGCTGCCTCTTGAAGGCGTCTAGTGTGGGAGAGCCCACAACCTCCCTAGGTCACTGGTTCCATTGTCGTACTGCTCTAACAGTCAGGAAGTTTTTCCTGATGTCCAGCTGGAATCTGGCTTCCTTTAACTTGAGCCCGTTATTCCGTGTCCTGCACTCTGGGGGTGTGGTAGTGAGTTCCATAATTTAATTATGCACTGTGTGAAGAAGTCCTTCCTCTTGTTTGTACTGAATCTCCCACCAATCAGCTTTAGGGGATGACCCATTGGGGTTCTAGTATTTTGGGAGAGGGAGAAAAATGTCTCCCTATCCAGATTCTCCAGACCATCCATAATTTTGTACACCTCTATCATGTCTCCCCTCAGCCTCCTTTTTTCCAATTTATTTATTTATTTATTGCATTTCTATACCACCCAATAGCCGGCGCTCTCTGGGCAGTTTACAAATAACAGGGACTGGCTGGCGAGATCACATTGCGCCAGTCCTTTTACAACTTCGTTGGCTGCCAGTCCAGGTCCGGGCCCGATTCAAAGTGCTGGTATTGACATTTAAAGCCCTAAACGGTTTGGGGCCAGGTTATTTGAAGGAACGCCTCCTCCCATATGTACCTACCCGGACCTTAAGATCATCTACAGGGGTCCTTCTCCGTGAGCCCCTGCCAAAGGAAGTGAGGCAGGTGGCTACTAGGAGGAGGGTTTTCTCCGCTGTGGCACCCCGGTTGTGGAATGAGCTCCCCAGAGAGGTCCGCCTGGCGCCTACACTGTATTCCTTTCGTCGCCAGCTGAAGACCTTTTTATTCACTCAGTATTTTAACACTTAATTTTAACTTAAATTTAAATTATACTGTTTTAACTCTGTATTTTAACCTTATATCAATTTTGCTGCTTGGTTTTATCCTGGTTGTGCTTTTTATATTGTATTTTGTATTTGTATTTTTAACTTGTTGGTTGTTTTATGATGGTTTTAATTTTTGTGAACCGCCCAGAGAGCTTCGGCTATTGGGCGGTATAAAAATGTAATAAATAAATAAATAAATAAATAATAAATAATCCCAGATGATGGAACCTTCCCTTATAGGAGGAGATACTAATATGGATAATATTTGTTTGTTTATTACATTTTTATACTGCCCAACAGACGAAGCTCTCTGGGATGTTCACAACAATTAAAATCACAAAGTACAAGACGATAAGATACAATTTAAAAGCTTAAAAATGCAATTTAGAAGTAAAAATATATATCACCGAACAGAAGCCAGCAGCAGTTCAAAAATTTTAAATACAATACCACTTTAAAAAAGAAACTGATACGTTATCGGTCAGTTTCATTGTCTGTTTTATGTGTCGAACAATAATAATAATTAATATATTTCTTACCTGCCTCTCCCTCTGGATCGAGGCGGGGAACAATATTAGATACAAATACCATAAAATCCACAAAACTGATTAAAACATAAAACTTATACAACATTAAAATAACAGTCAAATACCTTAAAATTTGACTGGGTTAGGCCTGTGGAAAAGAGGGTTTCAGATGTCCCGATGAACTGGTGAGCTTATAACCAGTTGCTGGGGAACATGGGTGGAAGGGTGCTGTTGGGCCATGTCTAAGGTGACCATGTGAAAAGAGGACTGGGCTCCTGTATCTTTAACAGTTGTATTGAAAAGAAAAATTCAGCAGGTTCCATTTGTATATATGGGGAATCTGGTGAAATTCCCTCTTCATCACACCAGTTAAAGCTGCAGGTGCCCTTCCCTCTTTTAAATCTGGTCACTCTAGTATAGCTCCTGCAGCTTTAACTGTGGTGATGAAGAGGGCATTTCACCAGATTCTCCATATATACAAAAGACACCTGCTGAAATCCCCTCTTCATCACAACAGTTAAAGCTGCAGGAGCTATGCTAGAGTGACCAGATTTAAAAGAGGGCAGGGCACCTGCAGCTTTAACTGTTGTGATGAAGAGGGAATTTCACCGGGTTCTCCACATATACAAAAGACACCTGCTGAAATTCCCTTTTCTATGCAACTGTTAAAGATACAGGAGCCCTGTCCTCCTTTTCATAGGGTCACCCTAACCATGTCCTGCTTGTTCATCCCTGGTTGATGGCTGGTTGGCCACTGTGTGAACAGAGTGCTGGACTAGATGGACCCTTGGTCTGATCCAGCATCAGGGCTCTTCTTATGTTCTTAAGCTGCCATCAGACTGGTAGCAAGGCTTCGGACTAGTTCTGGCGTGCACCCACATCGCTGCCACAATGATACTTACCTGTATCAGTGGGCCGTCACAGGTAGAACTTCCACATGACCACAAGTTCTGTGGGGTTCCTGTCCTAACTTTTCAGCTGACTGACAACACGTGTGGAGAAGTCGGACCATGGGCAGGCATCTGGGAACAAACCGATTAAGTCAAGGGGCACCCAAGTTCCGGCCTGTTCAGAAGACACCTTAAACCCTGCTGGTGGCAGCCTTCGGTGAAGCAGCAGAGTTTAAGGCGTCTTGTGCGCTGCGTTTTGCTAAACCCTGCTCACTCACTAACCACAGTCGGACCGTGGCTTAAGGTGTTGTGTGCGACAGAACGGCTTGTGGTTAGTGCTAACCCCAGAGAACCACAGTTTCGCTAACCACAGAGCCTCGAGTGTCGTCTGTGCTAGAGCTCCTTGTTAATGGGGAAAATAAAATAGAAGAATTGAAGGAGATTTTTGTAGTGGCTTGAAACCCCCGGGCCCACTGCCACTTCAGAGTTGCAGCTGCTCAGATATTTTGGAGAAGTGCATAGAATCGACCTTGTGCTCCCCCTTCTGCCTTTCAATTGCCTTCCTTTTCGTTTTTACCTCTCCAGGTTGATGCCCACAACCTGATCCCTTGCTGGGTTGCCTCAGACAAGCAGGAGTACGGGGCAAGGACGATTCGCCGGAAGATTCACGACCGGCTTGCAGAATTCCTTACCGAATTTCCACCTGTCGTGAAGCACCCTTACCCCGCTGAGTTCCAGGCAGAGGTAACTGTTATTTGGTTTGGGTGTGTGTGTGTGTGTGTGATCCTCAGACTTTGGCCCACGGCTGCAGTCATTCTGGTGAGTTTCTCTTCTCTGCAGGCTGGGAATGATGGGAGTTGTGGTTCAGCACATCTGGATGGCGCCAGGTTGGGGGCAGCTGGGCTAACCAGATGTTTTCAGATAATCCACCACCAGGACACAAAGGCAGCAGGCCTCTGCTGCTGTTTGTCCCTCAGCAGTGTATTTAGGGGTAGACTCCCTCTGAAGCTGGAGGTTCCATTTAGTTAGTATAGGAATAGCCATTGCTAGACCTTTCCTCCTCTGCATTTATAGCCATATATGACAATGGCCGTTGTCACATCTTATGTTGACAAATTCCAGCAGTTCCAGATGACTTGCACGAAAGATTTTCTTTTGCACAATGCACTAATTATCTTGAGGAATTTGTTACATGGGAGAGGGCCTTCTCGGTGGCTGCTCCAGTGCTCTGGAACTCTCTTCCCAGGGAAGCTAGACTGGCTCCCTCCTTGATGGGCTTTCGGAGGCAGGCAAAGACTTTTTTGTTCCAGCAGGACTTTGGCAAATAATCTGGGCCTCCGTCTATGCTAAGGGCTTTTAAAATTATCATGTATTTAAAACGTTTAATATTTTGATACTGTAATATATTTAAAATATTTCTTTGTTTTAAACCAGTATTTTCTGTATTTTATGCTTGATGTTGTTTATTTATTTATTTATTTATTTATTACACTTATATACCGCTCCCATAGCCAGGGCTCTCTGGGCAGTTTACAGAAATTCTAAAATTGAAATAAAAACAAGTATACAAAATTTAAAACTCTAAAATACACAACATGCACACATAAAGCATTAAAAACCGTAAAAAAAAAAGGTGTTCCCCACCTTGATCCAATCAGAGAGGCAGGTAAGAAATAAATTATTATTATTATTATTATTATTATTATTATTATTATTATTATTATTGGTTTTAAAATGTATACATTTTAAATTTTGTAATGCTGCCTTGAGGCCCAGCATTGGATAAAAAGCAGGATATAAATAAATATAATAATAATAACAACAACAACAACCTCCAAATGTCTGCATTGATCAGGTGCAGATGCTGGGGAACATGGGTCATGGGGTGCTGTTGCACCCGTGTCCTGCTTGTGGGTTCCTGGTCGACAGCTGGTTGGCCACTGTGTGAACGGAATGTGTAGATGGACCCTCGGTCTGATCCAACAAGGCTCTTCTGATGTTCTTAGGAGAAGGAAGTGTCATATTGCTGTTCATGCAATTGGGTGTTTCAGCTAGCTCTCGTGAGCCCCCAAACCTCACACACACTTTCTGCAGAGCAGAAACTCACACACAGCGCTATGGGGAGGGCTGTAGCCGTTTACTAACAGGGACTGGCCGGCAAGATCACATCATGCCAGTCCTTTTACAACTTCATTGGCTGCCAGTCCGGGCCGATTCAAAGTGCTGGTATTGACATTTAAAACCCTTAACGGTTTGGGGCCAGGTTATTTGAAGGAACGCCTCCTCCCATATGTACCTACCCGGACCTTAAGATCATCTACAGGGGCCCTTCTCCGTGAGCCCCTGCCAAAGGAAGTGAGGCAGGTGGCTACCAGGAGCAGGGCCTTCTCTGCTGTGGCACCCCGGTTGTGGAACGAGCTCCCCAAAGAGGTCCGCCTGGCGCCTACACTGTACTGCTTTCGTCGCCAGCTGAACACCTTATTCTCTCAGTATTTTAACACTTAATTTTAACTTAAATTTAAATTGTACTGTTCTAACTCTGTATTTTAATCTTATATCAATTTTGCTGCGTGGTTTTTATCCTGGTTGTGCTTTTAACCTGTTGGTTGTTTTATTATGGTTTTAACTTTTGTGAACCGCCCAGAGAGCTTCGGCTATTGGGCGGAATAAAAATGTAATAAATAAATAAATAAATAAATTTCTCCGCTGTGGCACCCCGGTTGTGGAACGAGCTTCCCAGAGAGGTCCGCCTGGCGCCTACACTGTACTGCTTTCGTCGCCAGCTGAAGACCTTTTTATTCACTCAGTATTTTAACACTTAATTTTAACTTAAATTTAAATTTTACTGTTTTAACTCTGTATTTTAATCTTATATCAACTTTGCTGCGTGGTTTTCTCCTGGTTGTGCTTTTGATACTGTATTTTGTATCTGTGCTTTTAACCTGTTGGTTGTTTTATTATGGTTTTAACTTTTGTGAACCGCCCAGAGAGCTTCGGCTATTGGGCGGAATAAAAATGTAATAAATAAATAAATAAATAAATAGCTCACTGTGGTAGAGCGCCTGCTTTGCGTGCAGAAGTTCCCAGGTTCGAGTCTCGGCAGCATCTCCAGGTAGGGCTGGAAAAATTTATTTATTTATTACATTTTTTTTTATACCGCCCAATAGCCGAAGCTCTCTGGGCGGTTCAAACCTCTTGCCTGCAATCCTGGCTTCCAGCCAGTGTCGACAAGCTTGGGCTAGATGGACCCAGGGTCTCACTTTGTATTAGGCATCGTCCAAAGTTCATACGGACCTCAGGATGTGCTTGTCCCAGGAAGCCATTCCTTGCCACGGACGCTCACCGCCGTGCCTTCCGTGACTCTCTAGCCCATCGACTGGGAGGCCTGCTACGCCAGCCTGGAGGTCGACCGCACGGTGGAGGAGGTGGATTGGGCCCAGCCGGGCACGGCTGCCGGCCTGAGGATGCTGGAGCAGTTCATTCAGCAGCGGCTCAAGTTTTTCGGCACCGACAGGAACAACCCCAACCGGGCAGCTCTGAGCAACCTTTCGCCGTGGTTCCACTTCGGTGAGTGGGCAGCGGGACACTTCCTGGAGGTTGGCTGCACCGCCCGGCTTTTAATCCTTTGGGGGGCTACCCTAGGTGGGGTAAGGTGTCCATTCTGCCCCATAGGGTGCAAGAGTGGCGGCAGTCTTCATCAATACAAAGCCCAGAGATCTCTGCTGGAGTTAGAAATTGTGATGGGACAGGAGGAGGAAGATAATTGGGCCCAGGTAATTTAGGACAGAGGTAGGCAGCCTGGTGCGCGCCTGATGTTTCAGGCCACAGCTCGCATCATTCCAGGGGTCCCAACCTTTTTAGGTCACTGGACACGTTTGGAATTTTGAGAGGGTGCTGTGGCCGCTCTCACAAAATGGCTGTCCTGAGAGGGCTTGGCCATTCCTAAAATGGCGGCCTTGGTGGGCAAGGCTGGGCCCAAAACGCTCATTTCCCTGAAGGCAAATTGGTGAGACTAAAATCTCAGAGTTGGGGTCTGACCTCAAACACAAGTCCACTCTTTTGAACCCAAATGAAGATGGCGCTCGAGGCCAGCCCTGCACTTTGTAGCGTGACCACCTCCCAGTTGAAAATAAAAATCTGGGCGTGGAGCCTGCCAGGCGCCAAGAGAGGTGTCCATGGGTGCATTGGTGCCCACAGGCATGGAGGCCCCAGCCTTTGCCTCATTGACCATGCTGGCTGGGGCTAATGGGAATTGTAGTCCAAAATATCTGGAAACCACAAGGCCGCCTACCCCTGAATTCGGCCCTTTTTTGGCGGTCGGTTTCCCAGAGGGGTGCTGGCGAGGTCCGTGTCACCAACCCCACGATCTTGAGGGTGGTGTGCCGGTGAGTGGTGTGTGGTTCCTCCCGCAGGCCAGGTTTCTGTGCAGCGCGCCATCTTGGAGGTGCGCAAGCAACGGGGCCGCTACAAAGAGTCAGTGGAGGGCTTCGTCGAGGAGGCCGTGGTGCGGAGGGAGCTGGCGGACAACTTCTGCTATTACAACCCCAACTATGACAAAGTTGAAGGTAACTGAACCGGCTGCTTTTGCTTCCCTCTGTTCTGTGCGGCAGCAGCTGGGGGCTCGCCTCGCAGGGTTGTTGTGTGTGAGGGTAAATGAAGTTATATCCAACAGAGGACATTTTAAAGCATTGCTTTAACCATAGTGATTAAGCCAGAAAGCCAGGCTGTGTTCAGAAGGCACCTTAAACCATGGCTTTAACCATAGTGGTTAAGCAGAAAGCCAGGTTGTGTTCAGAAGACATCTTAAACCATGGCTTTAACCATGGTGGTTAAGCAGAAAGCCGGGCCCTGTTCAGAAGACACCTTAAACCATGGCTTTAAGCCAGAAAGCCAGGCCGTGTTCAGAAGGCACCTTAAACCATGGCTTTAACCATGGTGGTTAAGCCAGAAAGCCAAGCCGTGTTCAGAAGGCACCTTAAACCATGGCTTTAACCATGCCGGTTAAGCCAGAAAGCCAGGCCGTGTTCAGAAAACCCCTTAAATAATGGCTTTAACCATGGTGGTTAAGCCAGAAAGCTGGGCTGTGTTCAAAAGACAAGTCCCACCCACCCACCATGGTTAAGCCAGAAAGTTGGGCTGTGTTCAGAGGACACCTTAAACCAGGGCTTTAACCGTGGCGAATAAAGCAAAAGGTGTTATTCACTGTGGTTAAAGCCATGGTTTAAGGTGTCCTCTGAACGGGCCCACAGTGTCCTCCTGCTAGCAGAACGGACATCAGTGGCAGATCAAATGCCCCCCGCTCTCTAGAGGTGGGAAGGTGCATTGCTTCCGTTAATTTCAACGAGGCTTGTGCAAGGAGAACTGTCCCATCCCCCCTGAAATTTGCCCCCTATCAAGGCGTGGGTGTTTAGGGAGTGGGCTATTCAGCTTTGTTGCACCCAGCACCGTGACGATTTGGTCCTAGCCTGCCCTTTGAAACTCTTCCCTATTCAACAAGAACGCAAGGAACAGTTTCCAGTTCAAAGTTCGCCTACTGGGCGTCTTCAGAACCATCCGCTCCTGGGCATATACGCTGGGAGTTGGACTCCGAATTGGGTTCCCGAGTGGACGCTCTGCTGACCTCTTCCCCCTCCTTCCTGGTTTGTTTGAGGGGAGGGTGCGGGTGGGATTTGGCTTCACCCCTTCCCTTTCCAGGCCTTGCCGGAGCCAGCGCTGTGCTCCGCCCAGACACCTTACATTGCCTGTCGCCCTTCAAAGGTGCTTACGACTGGGCCAAGACGACCCTGAAGCTCCACGCCAAAGACAAGAGGCCGTATCTGTACTCACTCAGGCAGCTAGAGGAAGGGAAGACGCATGACCCTCTCTGGAACGCTGCGCAGGTAGTCTAAATTCTGAAGGTGCAGGAGGGAGACACCATCAACATGGGTTGGCCAGCTCCCTTCGGTGGGGGCTTCCCCACACACCCAGCTCTTCTGTGGAGGGGTCTCCCCCTTTTAGGGTTTCTGGTCGGCTGGATGCTGTGCCCTCTCCGACATACAGCGCAACACCTCCACCAGTACACCCTTCCTTGTCTTCATATCCAGGGATGACCAAATCTCATGGATTCTGTGTTCAAATATTTGAACGGTTTTCACACAGAGGAGGGCCAGGATCTCTTTTCCATCATCCCAGAGTGCAGGACACAGAATAACGGGCTCAAGTGACAGGAAGCCAGATTCTGGCTGGACATCAGGAAAAAATTCTTGAATGTTAGAGCGGTACAACAATGGAATCAACTCGCTAGGGAGGTTGTGGGCTCTCCCACACGAGAGGCCTTCAAGAGGCAGCTGGACAACCATCTGTCCGGAATGCATTAGGGTGGATTCCTGCATTGAGCAGGGGGTTGGACTCGATGGCCTTGTAGGCCCCCTTCCAACTCTACTGTTCTAGGGTTCTCTCCATTCCACCAGGTTTCTGTTATATCTAGGTTCTCCTTTAAAACGAGGCACTCCAACTCTCCCTTTTGGCTCAGAGGCTTCTGCTATTAGCATAGAAACACCTATACATGGTGTCCCTCCCCAGGTGTCTCTGGCGTCTGCCTCTTGCTCCATGGCCTTTTGGACTGGCTATCATATTTCACCATATGCTCATGGCTTATTCTCTCCCTGTCCCCATTTGGCTTTCAACCTGAACCCAATGCCTCCCAGCTCCTACTGGCTTTCCCCCAGTTTAAGAGCTGCTTGGCCACGTGTTTTATGTCAAACGCCAGCGGTTTCTGGTTCAAGTGGAGCCCGTCTCTCCTGTACAGGTTTGACTTGTGCCAAAACGTCCCCAGTGCCTAACAAATCAGCTTTGCCTATGTGGCTGGTCCTGGGAGTGCAACAGGTAGCATTTCAGAGGAAGCCACCTTGGTGGTCCTGGCTTCCTCAGTCTGATCCAGCAGGCCTCTTATGTCTTTATCAAAGTAAAGCCCAATCTCTATGCAATAATGTGTAGAACATGAGAAGAGCCTTGCTGGATCAAACCAAGGATCCATCTAGTCCAGCACTCTGTTCACACAGCTGTCAACTAGGGACCAACAAAGCAGGACATGGTGCAACAGCACCCTCCCACCCATGTTCCCCAGCAACTGGTGCACACAGGCTTACTGCCTTGGATACTGGAAGTAGCACATAACCATCAGGGCTATTAGCCCTTGATAGCCTTCTCCTCCAGGAATTTATCCAATCCCCTTTTAAAACCATCCAAATGGGTGGCCATCACCACATCTTGTGGTAGTGAGTTCCATAATTTAACTCTGCGCTGTGTGAAGAAGTCCTTCCTTTTACCTGTCCTGAATCTCCCACCAATCAGCTTCATGGGAAGACCCCGTTGGGTTCTAGTATTTTGAGAGTGGGAGAAAAATATCTCCCTCTCCACGTTCTCCACACCGTGCATAATTTTCTGCCCCTCTATCATGTCTCCCCTTAGCCTCCTTTTTTCCAAGCTAAACAATCCCGGCTGTTGTAACCTTCCCTCATAGGAGAGATACTCCCATGATTCCATGCCTTTGAGCACGGAAATGTGCTGCTATGGTAGCTCACCAGCCCTTCCCAACCTCTCTTGTCTCAGCTGCAGATGGTTCACGAAGGGAAGATGCATGGCTTCCTGCGAATGTATTGGGCCAAGAAGATCCTGGAGTGGACCAGTTCACCAGAAGAGGCCCTACAATTCTCCATCTACCTTAACGACCGTTATGAACTGGACGGCAGGGACCCCAATGGATATGTGGGTGAGTGACAGGGAGAAGCTGGGAGGTCCTCTAAGGCTGGGCAGAGATTTCTGGATATTGAGACTTCTGCTCCTAGAAGCCCCTGCCAGCATGGTCAATGGTCAGGAATGCTGGGAGTTGAAGTCCAAAACTGCCCACCCTTGATTGAAGGAACTTTTTGACAGCACATGACTACCAGACAGGTTAGTTCTCAGTCTCCATTTTGGGTCTTCCACAACCAACATGAGAATCACTAGCTCTTTTCTCCATTGCAGAAGAGAAAGGGAAGAATCTTGTACTGCCAGCTACTGTGGAGAAGGCAACCTTCTCCAAGGCCCACCTTGACACAAGACACCCCTCCTTCATTCTTTGGCACACACACAGATGACTTGGGAGGATGAGCGGGGTAGCGGGGGATCAATGGCGACCCAAAATCAGGATTGGCTAGTCATCCAGAACTGATGGACCCCTGATGAAGCTTATGGATCATCAGTGGTTAGGAGATAGTGTCAATCCTGTACAGGGACAGGCAGGCCTGGAGGCAAAGAGCCAGGTAGTACATCTTCCAGGCTTCTTCCAAGCTGTGCTGTGGGCTGGTCTCTCGTGCTGTAGACTAGAGGCAAAACCACACTAAGGCACAAGAAGGGCACATGAAATAGATGTACTTTCACCTGATTTGGGCTTGATTTTTCTCCCTCTTTCCTAATACTAAAACCCAACAAGGTCATCGCATGAAGCTGAATGGCGGGAGATTGAGGACAGATAAAAGGAAGTAGTTCTTCACACAGTGTATAGTGAAACTATGGAATTCACCACCACAAGATCTAGTGATGGCCACCATTTTGGATGGCTTTAAAAGGGGGTTGGATAAATTCCTGGAGGAGAAGGCTATCAATGGCTACTAGCCCTGATGGTTGTGTGCTATCTCTAGTATTCGAGGCAGTAATCCTTTGTGCACCAGTTGCTGGGGAACATGGGTGGGAGGGTGCTGTTGCATTCATGTCCTGCTTGTGGGTCTGTGGTCGACAGCTGATTGGCCCCTGTGTGATGGACTAGAAGGACCCTCGGTCTGATCCAGTAGGGTCCTTATGATAGAGCACCTTTGCCCAAAAGGCTAACAAGGCAGTGTTGTAGTTCTTTCTCCTCCCATAATGGGTCAGCTATTATAAGCTGTACGCAGGGCTTCCCGTTATCCCTATCGCTTCCAAATCACGTGAGGTACTGGTTCCTCTCTCTTCGGCTCTGGTTAGGCCTCATCTAGAGTATTGCGTCCAGTTCTGGGCTCCACAATTCAAGAAGGACGCAGACAAGCTGGAGGGGGTTCAGAGGAGGGCAACCAGGATGATCAGGGGTCTGGAAACAAAGCCCTATGAAGAGAGACTGAAAGAACTGGGCATGTTTAGCTTGGAGAAGAGAAGATGGAGGGGAGACATGAGAGCACTCTTCAAATACTTCAAAGTTTGTCACACAGAGGAGGGTCAGGATCTCTTCTCAATCCTCCCAGAGTGCAGGACACGGAATAGGTGGCTACCAGGAGGAGGGCCTTCTCTGCTGTGGGACCCCGGCTGTGGAATGAGCTCCCTAAGGAGGTTCGCTTGGCACCTACATTATATGCTTTTAGAGGCCAGGCGAAGACCTTTTTATTCTCCCAGTATTTTAACTGTCTATAAATAAATTTTAACTTGGTGTTTTAAATTTGTAATTTTGCACTGCTGCTGTTTTTATCTGGTTGAGCTTTTATATTGTATTTTATATTATGGTTTTATACTGTTGTTTTATACTTTGAATGTTTTTAATTTTTGTGTACCGCCCAGAGAGCTCCGGCTATTGGGCGGTATAGAAATGTAATAAATAAATAAATAAATAATAACGGGCTCAAGTTAAAGGAAGCCAGATTCCAGCTGGACACCAGGAAAAACTTCCTGACTGTTAAAGCAGTACAACAATGGAATCTGTTACCTAGGGAGGTGGTGGGCTCTCCCACACTAGAGGCCTTCAAGAGGCAGCTGGACAACCATCTGTCAGGGATGCTTTAGGGTGGATTCCTGCATTGAGCAGGGGGTTGGACTCGATGGCCTTGTAGGCCCCTTCCAGCTCTGCTATTCTATGACTCTACATCCTGAATTGCTCCAATTTCAAGGGAGGAATTTGGGATGGGTCTGAGAATCCTGCATCCTGGGATTTTCAGGAAGACTTGGATGTGATGTGTGCGGGTCCAACCTGTGAATAATGGTGCTTCTCCTTTGCCTCTATCTGTTGCCTTGCTCAACAGCATGTGCCTGCATACCTCAAACAGAAAGGCACAAGCTGAGACTTTTTTGTTCTCTTTTTGCCTCCACTAGGCTGCATGTGGTCCATTTGCGGGATCCATGACCAAGGGTGGGCTGAACGGGCTGTCTTTGGCAAGATCCGCTACATGAACTACGCCGGCTGCAAGCGGAAGTTTGACGTTGGCCAGTTCGAGCGCAAGTACAGCCCGTGCAAATTCACCCAATAGCCTCTGCAGGGCAGCGGTGATGACAGAAACTGGAAACACCAAGGACATTCTAGCTTTGCTGGCAAGTCAAGATTTGCTTTTCCGTTCCTGAAGAGCAAGAATATAGCTGCTCTTGGCTGGAGCACAGGCCATTTTCCTTGGGTGACCTCTAGATCCATCTGGAGTAGAAAAGAATCCCTTCCTCCAAAAACTTGTGCTTCTCTGATTGGTGCAGTCCTGATGATCTCTGAGACAGAGGATTGTTGGAAGCGAAATCTAGAGCAGGTAGAGGCAACTGAGCCGATTTAAGTGCCTGGAGTGGTGAATTGCCCAGGTATTGAAAAACCCACCCAGTGGAGACTCTTACCTGTTGCAACTGTGGCTACACTACAGAAGTAGTGAGTTTAAGTAGCATGGCAGCTGCGTTCAGACAACACGATAGTCAATGGTGGGGTAATAATCAACTCGACAGTTTACCTAGGGGGTACTCCCCATACAACATAAATAATCAACTGTGGTGCGGATTAGGATCAGCATTGAGTTATTAGTCCACGCTGAGTTGAGTCATTCATTCCCCATCCAGTCCTCCAGCAAGTATCCCATCAGCCATTGCTGCCGAAAACCTATCCTGCCAGTTGGACTAGAGCGGCAGCTGTTGCTTTGACCTCTCTTGCCATGCGACTCTGTGGCTGAGAAAATAACCAACAGTGTCCTCCACGTGCCACAATGACCGATGGTGGTTCAAATAGCCAACTCTGCACAACGTTGGTTATTTGCAGTTACTTCAGCCAAATAACCAACTGTTGGTTAAAAAAACCTCCCGCCACACAACACGATAACCTGTGGTGGGTTAAATAATCAACTGTCGACTATTTAAACCACCATTGGTTATCATGCTGTCTGAACTCAGTTGGCCTCTCCAGGGGAGCCTGGGAATTGTAGATTAGTGAGGAAGCTGCAGAACATCAAAGAAATCACTTGGATTTGGAGCTGGTTGAACCTCCCATTCCAGATGTGTCGCATGGACCAGGCTGCCCAAGAGCTCCACCCACCACATTGGTTCATAAGGGGACAGAAGTGGGCGCCTTGTAGCCCTCCAGATGTTTTGGCCTACAGGTTGCCGACCCTGTGGTACCTGACCAGCTTCCTACAATGAAAACAGGACATCTGGAGATGAAAGGGATGTTCCCCCATGGCTGCTTGGGGATTGGCACTTGAAACTTTTGCCGTTCTCAAAAGTTCTTTGGGGAGAAGCATGAAGATCAAATCTGATTCCAGAGAATCCTACAATTATAGTACAGCCAGAGTCTTAGAATCCCCCACCCTGTTCTGTAGGGGTTCACTAGCCTTGTGGCCTAATTCCTTCCTTGGCAGCGGCATTCCTTTTATGGCAAGGGTCCAGGCTTGGGGCCTCTTGCTATACTTTACTCTCTGCTCATCTTGCGTGAGGGCTGGACTCACCCAGCACTAGCTGCCTTGGTGCTCTGGGATGAGCCATGCTGTAGGCTAAAAAGCTCCAGGCCTCTGGAAATTATGCTGGGAGCAAAGAGAGGCTGGTTGCTAGCTCTAGGACAGCCTTCCTCAACCTGGGGCGCTCCAGATGTGTTGGACTGCATCTCCCAGAATGCCCCAGCCAGCTGGCTGGGGCATTCAGGGAGTTGTAGTCCAACACATCTGGAGCGCCCCAGGTTGAGGAAGGCTGCTTTAGGTAGCACCGCAGTGCAGAGAAAGCAGCCATGTGAGAGGAGGCAAATGTCTGCTTCTGTGGGTGTTGGGATGTGAATTGGCTGCTTGTCACACTTAATCTTAAGAATCTGAGGACAAGCAATCTACAAAGTTCTATTTTCCATATTCTGGTACTCAAGGCTGATACAGCTTCAGTGGTACAGTCTCTGCTAATGGCTTTTGATTCATTTGGTGGCAGAAGCAATGGTTTGGGAGTGACTGTTACGGGAGTGCCGCGCAAGGCATTTTCTATGAATTCATTGTGCTCCTACAGTAAAACGTTTTAGTAAAAACCAAAACAGTTGTGCATTCGTATTTTAGATAAGTGAGGCTTTGGATAATTGAGGGTGGTGTTTGGGTAAAATGTGTCACTTACTGTAAGGCCAGGCAGTATTGCAGCCATGTGTAATGCCGGCCAGGTAGACCTTTCACCATTGCAAGGGCATTTTCTACCAGGGAAGAATATAGCCACCTAGTCAGCTGCTGTTACCTTGTAAATATGGAGATCTGGAACAGTGGCAGAGAAGGATAAAGCCAGCTGGGGGAAGGGGAGTTTCAGGGGAGAAGTAGCTGAGGGACAAACCATGCCCTGCCAGAAGTTTTTTTTTTTACACAAGAGAAGTGAGTGTCAGGCTAACATTGCACACTGGGCTTCACAATTCAAGGACGCAGACAAGCTGGAGCGTGTTCAGAGGAGGGCAACCAGGATGATCAGGGATCTGGAAACAAAGCCCTATGAGGAGAGACTGAAAGAACTGGGCAGGTTTAGCCTGGAGAAGAGAAGATTGAGGGGAGACATGATAGCACTCTTCAAATACTTAAAAGGTTGTCACACAGAGGATGGCCAGGATTTCTTCTCGATCCTCCCAGAGTGCAGGACACGGAATAACGGGCTCAAGTTACAGGAAGCCAGATCCCAGCTGGACATCAGGAAAAACGTCCTGACTGTTAGAGCAGCACGACAATGGAACCAGTTACCTAGGGAGGTTGTGGGCTCTCCCACACTAGAGGCCTTCAAGAGGCAGCTGGACAAGCATCTGTCAGGGATGCTTTAGGGTGGATTCCTGCCTTGAGCAGGGGGTTGGACTCGATGGCCTTGTAGGCCCCTTCCAACTCTGCTATTCTATTATTCTAGGTCCCTCAACACAATCCGAGAGCAGTTTGCCAAACAGTTATTGTGAGGGGCTACAGGTAAGCTAGCCATGCTGGAACCTGGGCATGTGGAAAATGTTTCTGTATAGTCCAGTGTTGGGTTCACAGCTTTAAAAACAACAACACTGAAGTCTTCTCCTTTATCCTGTCCCCACAAAACCAAACCCTGAACCGCCAAGACTAGTAGTCTATGAATCTGAAATATTATTCCACCATTCAGCCAAATGTGAAACGCCAGAAAAAGAAAACCCTTCTTTCAAATGTCGTTTTATTATGGACGGCTTTCCATCTGTGGTGCTGTGCATCGGAACGGTCGCTGCAGATGGATATCAGGTTTCAACAAACACCGTGAGTCTTCTTTTTACAAAGAGCTTCCACACACCATCTACAATATTTAGGGATAGTAGTCATTTTGCAAGACTAGCAAACGGGACTGGGATCACAGCTTCATCAGCGTTGAGCACAGTTCGGCTTCTTAACCCCTCTGCTGTGCACGGAGTCCTCCCTTTGGGGCTTCCTGGCCATTCCAGAAAGAACCCTCCACAGCGTAACATAAAACACAACCTAATATCCACCTGTCGGCTTTTCTAAAACTTAAATCAGTGCTTCTAGAAAATAGCTATTAAACAGAGGGCTTTGCTGGCGAACGGGACGGGGGTGGGGTGGGGAAATGTGCCGGAGTGCCCAAAGGACTTGCAAAAACTAACAAACCAGCAACCCCCAAACTTCTTGAGAAGTCCGCAACTGAGAGGCGTGAGCAGGCTGGAGGGAATCGGTGTGTGGGTTGACAATCTTTTGCATGTTTCAAATGAGGCCAGGCTGAGGGACAAAGCGTGCGCTGTGCTAAGATGCGGGTTTCGACAAGTGGGCTCAACCTGGCCGCGTCTCTTTTGGAGGAGAAAAGACAGCTGCAGGGCTCCGGCCTGGATCAGGTGCGTGTTCTAGAATAGCTTTCCCCCTGGCAAAATAAAATGGATCAGGGTTGAGCAGAGTTGCTTAAGCACGTGGCTGATAGCACTGGTCATTTGGTCCTGAAACAGGTCAGAAGGAAACTTCAAGGGGGTGGGTGGGTGGGTGTGTTAGGGAGAAGAAGCAGCGCACAAAACATTAGAGGCCGGTACGGGTTTTGTCAGTCTCCAGAGAATGGGTGTTACCTTTCAAAGGTTCTCGAATCAAAAACTCTCTGTGACGTGGCTGGGGAAGAGGGCAGAGTCAACTTGGATCAAAGATCCCACCATGCTGCGACGCTTTCAGTCGTCTTCTTTTATTTAAAAAAAAAAAATTAGATCAAGAGGAATCCGGGAGGAATCCGGCAGTTTCTTTAGGTTTTCATTCAGACAACAGGTTTCGATCTCCTCAAGAGAACGGCAAGAGGTTATTGTAGGAACTGCACAGGAACAAGAAGTTTACGGGGCTGATGGTCCCTCAGAGGATAACAAGAGTAGGTCTTGCATCTGAGTGGGGTGAGGTGGATGGACCAAGCCCACTGCCATCAAGTGCAACCATCTCGGGAAAATATCCAACCCACACTCTAAACGTGCTCAGTCAGCAGAGTTTTTCTGCTTCATCTCCACCCCTTACCTTCCCATCATGGAGGCAGCTATCCTGCTCAGGCAGTCCAATAGCTTTCTCCGGGGACGCTTCCTCCCAGCCCACGGACAGACTAAATACAAAGCAAACCATCACCCATCCGGAACATTCCATAGCCAATTATTTCAGCATTTCCTTCCTAACGCCTGGAAGTGGGCGGGCCGTGACCCTCTGCAATGCTTTGAAGGTGTCAAACATGCGCCAGGTATTTCAACCCCGCTAAAGGTCCAGGCCAGAGAGACTACCAAGACGCCCTTGGCAAGGCCCGGAGCACGACCAGCATCTCCCAGTGCCAATTCTAAGAGGAAGCAGGAAAGGACAAGCTTCCTCACACGATGCAAACACTGAGGAGTTAAAACCACCAACCTTGGGATTTCTAAACAAAAAAGTGCCTGGCGAAGAAATAGCTCCCTTTCGATAAAATTCTTCCAATTAATTCAAATCTTAAGATCCTGTCAATTGCATGCCAGTTCTAATTGGAGTTCAATCAGCAGATTTACCAGAGTGCCCCACACAGTATATATATATATATATATATATATATATATATATATATATATATGTGTGTGTGTGCAATGCTGGAAATCAATGGGTCTTGTAGTCTTTGCCAAGAAGGCAGCATGCACAAAACAGCCCTCAGGAGATTCAGGTTTGTACCACCTGAGCCAGATTTCCACCTCTTCCTGGTCTTAATTACCTCTTCGGGACAATATTCCATGCTATTTTGATCCTCGGGCAACACAACAACCTTCACGCACTTCCGCAAACCAACGGTTCGTTCCTGACCGTTCTGTGAATGGTTCACAGGCCCAAGCTTCAGCTGCCTTTGAAAGCCTCAGGGTGGGTGGGTGGTGGGGTGACGACACGTCCAGCTCACAGTTAGCAACACAAACGATGACTCCGAAAAAGACACACATGCACACAAAAGACAACGTAGCCCAACATGCTTGCTAAGTAGTTCTGGGGCAGCACTGTACACAGGAATGGGAATATACCCCATACAGGGGGGACGTGAGGGACCTGCAGATTTTATTTCTCCCTGCACTGGAACTGGGGGGCGGCACACTCCGCTTCAAGGAGTTTGGCAGAGGTTTGTTAGTGCACACATAGCTGACAAGTCTGGCGTGCTTTCCTCAGAAGGGGAAGGCCGGCAAGGAGCTGGGTGACGATGGGGTAAGATCATTCAAGGTAGCCACACAGGACACGGTTCATGCATAGGCCATGAGCATCTTGGGTGGGTAAGGTCAGAGAGACGGCTTACGAGGAGAAAGCAACAACTTCACCAGAACCAGGGCTGTTGGTAACAAAGACTTAACATCTGTGCACTGGATGGCCAGGAAAACATGGGGTCTTGGACCGTGCTGCCGGCAGCCTTCACAAACAGGACAGAAATGCACAGGAACAATGGGATGGGTTGGGGCACAGGCTTGGAGAGGCCCAGTGGGTTGCTCTCTGTTTGCTACCTACCGAGGAACAAGGATGAGGAGACATTGGTGGGCAAAGGGCTCCTTGGAGAAAGCCTCTTAAAAATTGGAGCAGGACAGCGACGGCAAGCAAGAGACGCCTCCTCCAGTTTTTAAGAGGCTTTCTCCAGGAGCCGTCTGCCCACCTCTGTCTCCACAACCTTGTTCTGAGGTGGGAAGGTCCTAACATTTCAAGTCCTGAGCGAAAGGAAGCGAAGAGGCTCAACCGCCCGAGGCAGAAGCAAAGGATGCGGCAAATCCAGGGGGGAGACTGGATGGCAGAGGCCAAGGAGGGCGAAAAGCAGCAGGCCAAACCCAGGCCAGAGCTGTTGCCAGCCTGGCATCCAAGGAGGCAGCTGAGCTCAATTCAGCTGTCACAGGTCAGCTGAGCTCCCTCCGCTACAGCCCCCCGCCATCCCAGCAGACAGGGTGGGAGACCAACACAGAGGCTCCGTAAGAGCCACCGGCACGCCCAAAGCGCCATCCCTGCCGTGCCCCTGCAAGAACGAGGGCACGGACTGCACTTCTTCATCACCACCAGAGATGCCATGGCCTACCCAGTGATTGGATCAAAAGCCCATCTTCTTCTGATCCAAGGAAGCATCTGCTTAACTGCAACAGAAGCAGGCAGAAAGTAGATTTCCGGATGTTTGGGACTTGGAAGTCCCAGCGTTCCTGACCATTGGCCATGCTGGCAGGGGCTAATGGGAGTAGAAGTCCAAGACACCTGGAAATCTACCCTTTTGCCCAACCTTGTCCTACAACATCAGGAGAGCCCCCAGGCTTTCGTCTATAAGCTTGATGGACCACCCATCACCCCAGCCAAAACCAGGACCCTGGAAGGGTCCTGCAAGACACTAACCCATGCTTCTCTAGCTAGGAACAGATATTTCAGGCAGGTGGGAAGAAAAACGGGAAAGGAGGAGAAGTGGGACCGGTGTAGGGGGAGCGGGTGCAGGCAGATCATTTTGAGAAGGTACGGAAAGCATTGGCCCCAACTCGGCCCCACCACGCCCTACGAAGGCTTCCGCCTCCCGGCTGTCCACCCATTTCCTACAGCATCTGTTTCTGTGGTAGCTAGGCAGTTCCCAAGATGACAAGGGCAGGCCAGAAGTCCCCTTTTTCTCTGGCTTCCCCAACTCATCGTAAATACTTCAGGCACAAAACAAGGGTTGAATAAGCGGAGTTCAGCAGCAAAGAACCCAGAGTTATAGGCAGTGGTTTTGGCGAAAGAGAGACCAAAAGTGATAGAGGAAATAAAACGATTCAAGTGGGTGGTTTTCCCTTTCGGAGTGTTCTGGCACTCCGCCAGTCGCTCAGCCCCTGGTGGGACCATCGCCATCCACCAGCTCCTCCCAGACGGAAGGGGGCGAAGGTTCAGGCACTCGAGTCAGAGACGCAAGCAAAACCACAGTTGCTACTTTTCCTGCGGTGGCAACGAAGCTCAGCTTCGTCGTGTGTCAACGTTGGTGGCAGAAGTGGCAACCGCGCCATTCCCTCCCCGGGCGGGCGGCTCAGACGGAAAGGAACGGCGACCCTCCCAAGCCAAGTGCAAAAGATCCCTTGGGGATCCGCCGTCTGGTTGGGCTTGTTAGCCGTGGAAGAGTCCCGCTTGAGTTCATTGTCAGTTCAGTCTCTGGAGGCAGAGGCCACGCACCAGAGTGCAGCTGGTCAATTGTCACGTGGCCGCTCCTGCCATAGCCGCCTCCTCCTCCTCCTCCTCCTCGTAGTCTGAGATGTCAGCCTCCATGCTCTGCTTCGCCAGCATCTCTCTCCGCGCCTGCAGCCGCTCACACTTGGGGCAGGGCCCAGACCGGAAGCAGCCCTTGTGATAGCAGGCTCTGCATTCTGCAAGCAAGAGAGAAAAAACGGGGGAAGGGGGGTCAGAGGTCAAACATCCAGGGAGGGCAAACGGTGCAAGACCCCATAGCCTGCATTGGTCCCACCGCACCTGCGTGTCTAAACTGCAGGGATCAGAAGGGCTGAAAACAACAGGATGAAATTTAATAGGGATAAATGCCAAGTTCTACATTTAGGAAATAGAAACTAAAGGCACAGTTACAAGATGGGGGATACTTGGCTCAGCAATACTACAAACGAGAAGGATCTTGGAATTGTTGTAGATCGCAAGCTGAATATGAGCCAACAGTGTGATATGGCTGCAAGAAAGGCAAATGCTATTTTGGGCTGTATTAACAGAAGTAGAGCTTCCAAATCATGGGAGGTACTGGTTCCTCTCTATTCGGCCCTAGTCAGGCCTCATCTAGAGTATTGCGTCCAGTTCTGGGCTCCACAATTCAAGAAGGACGCAGACAAGCTGGAACATGTTCAGAGGAGGGCAACCAGGATGATCAGGGGTCTGGAAACAAAGCCCTATGAAGAGAGACTGAAAGAACTGGGCATGTTTAGCCTGGAGAAGAGAAGATTGAGGGGAGACATGAGAGCACTCGTCAAATACTTAAAAGGTTGTCACACAGAGGAGGGCCAGGATCTCTTCTCGATCCTCCCAGAGTGCATTACACGGAATAACGGACTCAAGTTAAAGGAAGCCAGATTCCAGCTGGACATCAGGAAAAACTTCCTGACTGTTAGAGCAGTACGACAATGGAATCAGTTACCTAGGGAGGTTGTGGGCTCTCCCACACTAGAGGCCTTCAAGAGGCAGCTGGACAACCATCTGTCAGGGATGCTTTAGGGTGGATTCCTGCATTGAGCAGGGGGTTGGACTCGATGGCCTTGTAGGCCCCTTCCAACTCTGCTATTCTAGGATTCTATGAAGTGTTGACAGAGGTCAGGACAAACCCAGGGCCAGAGCGGGTTTGCAAAACGAACCGGGTGGCAAGAGGGAAGGAGCCTGTGGTCCTTAGCCTAACTTCATGTGGGGTGGCAGAGAGAGAGAGAGAGAGAGAGAAGCAGTGCTACAGACTCCACCCACTTGGCTCCGCCTCACCCCCCCCCATCAGGTGCAGCCCCCAAATGACTTTCCCCCCCCCGGGTCAATGGCCCTGCCTAGGAAAGCCAGTTCGCCACTCCTGCTTTAGGGTCATTGATGAATCAGCAGGTGCTCCAGGGATCCCAGGATCTCTTGCCACAGAAGATGTTCGTGCAACCCGAGGGCTCCACTACAGCACCCTCCGCAATGCCGCAAGACAGCCCCCCTCGGTCTATGCAACGCAGCCAGCCGAGGACGTCCGTTGCCTTGGCAAGTGCTGTGCAAGAAACGGAAGTCTAGGCCACGCACCTGCCTACCCTAAAGTTGAATCAGTTTAACTAATAGTTATTCACCCTTCACAGGGGATCCTAGTTAGCTGGACCAGGAATATTATTCCCCCTAAGGAATCCAACCGGCCACCCGCCCCACCAGCGGTCGCGGCTCCCGTTTGCTCGCCTACCTTCACAGGTCCTGCACTTATTCAGCTCAAAGGGGAAGATTATGTCCTCCTCGTTCTGGCAGAACTCGCAGATGAAGCCCTTGGCCTGGCACAGCTGGAGAAAGAGAAAGAGGTGGAGGGGAGTGAAGGAGAAGAGGCCCGCAGACGCTGCAAACCCACTTGCGTTTCACTTCTGAGGAGTCCGAGAAGCCCTGCAGCACTTGAAACACATATATAATACGATGGTGGGGGTGGGGGGTCCTTTTCTCTACCTGGTGCTGTCCAGATCTGTTGGACTGCAACTCCCATAATTCCCAGCCAGCATGGGAGTTATGGGAGTTGCAATCCAATATATGTGGGAGGCACCTGGCTGGGGAAAACTGCTCTATACTGAAGTGAAATCTGCCTGGGATGTTGCATCCTAGGGAGGTTGTGGGCTCTCCCACACTAGAGGCCTTCAAGAGGCAGCTGGACAACCATCTGCCAGGGATGCTTTGGGGTGGATTTATTTATTCATTTATTTAATTTATTGCACTTATATACCGCCCCCATAGCCTAAAATTAAGGTAAAAACGAGTATACAAAATTTAAAATTCTAAAACACGGAACGTACACACATAAAGCATTAAAAAACGTTTTAAAAAAACTAAACATGTGGGTGATTAATATGTGCCGCCTTATGCCTGGGCAAAGAGGATAGTCTTAACCTGGCGCCGGAAAGATAGCAGCGTTGGTGCCAGGCGAGCCTCGTCAGGGAGATCGTTCCATAGTCTGGGGGCCACCACCGAAAAGGCCCTGTCCCTCGTCGCCACACTCCGAGCCTCTCTCGGAGTAGGCACCTGGAGGAGGACCTTAGATGTTGAACGTAGTGACCGGGTATATTCACGTTGGGAGAGGCGTTCCGTCAGGTATTGTGGTCCCAAGCCATGTAAGGCTTTATAGGTCAAAACCAGCACCTTGAATTGGGCTCGGAAACATACAGGCAGCCAGTGCAAGCGGACCAGAGCAGGTGTTCTATGGTCGAACCTTCTGGTTCCCGAAATCAATCTGGCCGCTGCATTTTGCACAAGCTGCAGCTTCCAAACCATCTTCAAAGGCAGCCCTACGTAGAGCGCATTGCAGTAATCTAACTTGGAGGGTACCAGAGCATGGACAACTGAAGCTGGATTATCCCTGTCCAGACAGGGGCATAGCTGGGCCACCAACCGGAGTTTGTAAAAGGCACTCCTGCATTGAGCAGGGGGTTGGACTTGATGGCCTTGTAGGTCCCTTCCAACTCTGCTATTCTATGAATCTATGATTACAGAAACGTAGAAACCTGAGAAGATGTGATGCCGAAAGGACTTTTGACCTTGCTTTTAATCAGCACGTCCTTTTGTCGTCAAAACATACGGCCCCTCCTTTTCTTTAGCTCTGCAGGGAAACTCCCCCTCCCCATTTCCCTGGGCTCCTTCAGCCCCTTAAACTCCTTATTTGATCTTACTTTTATACTGTTAGTTTTACTCTCCCCTGTGCCTGTTTGGTGCATTCTCTTCCCCTTCTTATTGTTTTATTATGATTCTATTAGAATGTAAGCCTCTGCGGCAGGATTTTGCTATTTTGTTGTTTTACTCTGTACAGCACCATGTACACTGATGGTGCTATATAAATAAATAATAATAATACTCATCTCTTTGGCCCTCCGTTGCCAGGCCACCTCTCTCACCTCCCCAGCCTCCCTGTTTAACTGCTGGTGGGCTTCTAAGAAACTCTGGGAGCTGTTGGTCCATAAAAGTGGCTAGCCATCTCCTGCAAAAGGATTCCCTCACTCCCTCACTAGGCTCATGTTTAGCCTGGAGAAGATTGAGGGGAGACATGATGGGACTATTCAAATACTTAAAAGGTTGTCACACAGAGGAGGGCCGGGATCTCTTCTCGATCCTCCCAGAGTGCAGGACACGGAATAACGGGTTCAGGTTACAAGAAGCCAGATTCTGGCTGGACATCAGGAAAAACTTCCTGACTGTTAGAGCAGTACAGCAATGGAACCAGGTACCTAGGGAGCTTGCGGGCTCTCCCACACTAGAGGCATTCAAGAGGCAGCTGGACAACCATCTGTCAGGGATGCTTTAGGGTGGATTCCTGCATTGAGCATGGGGTTGGACTCGATGGCCTTGTAGGCCCCTTCCAACTCTGCGATTCTATGATTCTATCATCATCATCATCATCATCATCATCCCAGATTTCCTTAAATGTTTACTTTGGCACTAAAACCTGACCCAGTGGAGACATAAAGACCATACAAATGAAAGAACTGAAAGGAGGAAGGGAGGAATACGGTTACCCACCATGCACTTCTCAACGTGCAGGGTACCTGCCTTGAGGAGCTCCGTCAGGCAGGGCACGAGCTCCCCTTTCTTGGTGGTGCTCAGGTCGTTTAAGGAATAGAGGTGCAGATCCTCCGTCAAGTGACCCGGCACAGCATCGAAAGCATCCAGGACCCTGCAGGAAAGGAGCCACACGGCACTCAGCTCTGCATCATGACAAAACTGCCCACAAATGCTACTTCCCCTCTGCTTAGGAAACACTGCAGCCAATTTAAGAGCTCCATCACACCTACTTTCCCCCCTGGTTTTCCTCCGCAATTCCTAGCTCCGTTTCATTAGCGCGTCAAGCTAACGGCCCCTTTCACATGGGTTTGCGGTATCAGGCTACACCGATGAAACCTCCCTTTCGCCTGTTTGCGCTTCCACTCCGCCCCGCCCCTTCTCCTTCCGCCTCCAGTTCATTGGTTGTAACGTTGTGATGGGCGTGGGCTCTTTCTCCACCTCACTCTGGCTTTGTTGTCTAGTGATTTACCGACACGGTGCTGGAGGAGGAGAACCTCCCCGCCCTCCCCTTTCGTCAGCAAGTTCTCCCTTCAAAGCACACACCCCCAACAAAGGAAATAGCAAGAGGATGGCACTACACGGGGGGTGAAGGGTGCTTTAATTCCATTTGGGGGAAATAATCCAGACTTTCCCTTCTCTAGAAAAACACGAAAAAGGGAGGGGAAGAGGCAGGGGGGTGTCTGCAGGACAGGCACAACGTTAATCTGAGTGCTGTGCTGCAAAATCGCAAACCAGGCATGACGAGAGTGAGATAAAGTGCTGGTGT